>NC_042615.1:229270155-229579238 GCF_901001135.1 Rhinatrema bivittatum | reverse complement strand
TGTTGGAAACAGGATGCTGGGCTTGATGGACCCTTGGCCTGACCCAGTATGGCATGTTCTTAAAATGTCTCATGGAACACTGTGAAACTCCAGCGCATAGTCATCTCTTATCACCTCCAGAACCAACTGGTCTGACGTGGTCTTGACCCACCTCCAATAAAAAAGAGAGAGGTGACCTCTTATCCCTTGAGTCTGGGGGTAGGTTGACACACTTTCATTGGGAGGCTTGAGGTGCTCCACTACCTGAGTATGTGCCATGTATGAGAAACCTGGGATGAATGGACTGAGACCTACCCAAAGGTCAAGTCCTCTGAAAGGCCGCTCACCTATAGGGTTGAAAACATCTGAACCCCCTATTGTGACCTCTCGTGTTGAAGGAGCATGGTGCCTCTTTCTTATCCTCTGGTAACTGAGGAACCTGGGACTCACCCCACTTATTGGCTATTTTCTCCAGCTTACTCCCAAATAAGAGTGAGCCTTTAAAGGGCAACCTCATAAGGTTAGACTTCATAGACACATCGGCCGATCAATTTTTCAGCCATAGCCGACTCCTAGCGGTTATTACCAAAGCCACTCCTCGGGCCAAAGTGCAGACCAAATCACAGCCTGTATCTGCCAAAAAGGTGGCTTCAGGTTCCATCACTGCCCTGGAATTCACAGCAGATTCATCAGCCTTCTGAGAGAGAAGTAAACAGGAGCGAGCCACCAGGGAACAACAGGAAGCTATCTGCAAATTCATTGCCATTGCTTCAAAAGCCTGCTTAAGGATAGCCTCAATTCTCCAATCCTTCAAAGCTGCTCTCCCTTCCACGGGAATAATCGTACACTTGGTAATGGCATACATAAGGGCATCCACCTTCGGAAAGCGCAGTTGCTCTTTCACAGCAGGATCTAGGGGGTATAGTCCTTCCAAGACTCATTCCCCTTTAAAATTAGCTTTCTGGCACCGAATTCAAGATCAATCAATTCTTGAATGGCCTCCATAATAGGAAAGAAATGAGAGGCTTTAAGCAAAGAAATCAAAATGGGATCTTTCTTTGGCTCAGACATGGATTCCACCTCCGGCACTCCCAGCATCTTCAAAGTCTGGGAAATCAGAGCCGGTAACTCATCTCTATGAAAGAAACACAAAACAGTTCTGTATGGCTCCAAACCCAGAGGAATTTCCCCATCTTCCAGGGAAGACGGATCGGCTTCATCATTCGTGCCATCTGGGTCCCTATCGGGGAGACCCGCAGCAAATCTAGGCTTACTTTGATGCTTACCCACAGCATCAGGCATGCGAGAATCTGCAGCCTGTGATCCTGACTTGTCAAGACTGGCCGGGGTTGGGGACTTGGCCTGAAGAAAAAACTGCAGTCCTTGAAAAAATTCTACCCAGGAAAAAGCAGAGGGATCCATTCCAAAACCTGGGGTTATGGGATCTGTGCCCAGTGCACTACCTTTCCCCCGCTGATGAACCAGTTAAGGGAGTCCCAAAATCAGGCTCCACCATGGTCCTGCAGGCTTCCTGCTGTCTTCAGGCCGTGGCACTGTGGGCCTCCTGCTTTCTTCAGGCCATACGGTCCACCGATCTTCCTGCTTGGGGGGGGGGGAGGGGGAGTGGAAGCTGTGCACGGGTGTGCGCACACTCATGCCCATACCCGGAGGTCGGGCCTCTCTGGGTTTGGGCATGTGTGAGCACACACCCGAGCACAGCTTCCGTTCCTCCTCCCCATACCAAGCATGAAGGTCAGTGGGCCGTATGGCCTGAAGAAAGCAGGGGGCCCGCGCTCTCCCCTTCTTTGGCTGCCGGCTGGTTAGACTCCGCTGGCAGCCCGCGGCCTCTCCTGCTGCTGCTGGCCCGCCGCCTCCCCAGGTGTGCCGCTCTGTGCAAATGCACGGTATGCACACCCCGTTGCGCTGGGCCTGGCTGCAGTGAGCCAGATAGAACTGCCCGCTGACTTAAACTTGAGCCAAGAGAGGGGGGATCCCTGGGTCTGGACCTAGACTTGGACCCACTGGGCCAGACTTGGACCCACTGGGCCAGACTTCATTTTTCTGAGAGGGAGGGGTTCGGCATGCTGGGGAGGGAGTTAGAACTTGCTGGTCAGTCTGAGGGAAATTTAACTCCTGCTTCCCACTAGTGTGCCTCCTTGCATTGCAGGATGATGGCTAATAAAGTTATTATCCTGCAATTTGCATCGGATGTGCTGAGCCTATGCTTTTTTTTTTTTAGTGCAGGTTTTTTCTGAGCTAAAGCCCTTTTACGTACCAGGGCAATGTTAGCACCAAAAAAACCACACTAAAATGCAAGTAAAAACCCATGGTTGGCGCAGCATAGCTGATAACATCGGCCCCTCCATGAAGAAAAATTGATTCAGACTTAATTTTAGATGTTAATATACTTGAAAAAAAAAAATTACCACATCATTTTGATGAAATGGGCAGGTTGGTGTTTTCTAGTATACAATTTCCCAAGTGTCAACAGCTGGGGAGCTGCACTGACTGACCTATGAAATGGATAAAGGTATAGATTTTTGCACATCCAGGCTTGATTACAGGGGTCCCCAGGAGCCTTGGAAAACCCAGTGATCTGATAGGCTGAATGTCATGTTGCTTCTGCATGACGATTGAATAACTTGCACTTTCCAATCAAATGGTTCATTAGCTTATATTTAAAAAAAATGAAAAAGGAAATCTAAGCAGAGCACAAAAGAACATTAAATCCATCCATATCCTGTAGCTAGTAATAAGCAGAATAACATTTCACTTGCTCTCTCTCCAGCTGTGCCCTGTCCTCAAGTTATTAATGGACGGGCTGACAGCACTGTGAGTGTTCAAGCATCAGTCATTGTTGAATCCAGCTTTGCTGTTGGGAATGCAGTCTTTATTTAAACAGTTATAAGCATAGCTGATTTTATCAGTCTTTCACAAAGGGGACATAGATTAATGTCAAGGATATTCTGGAAGTTATAGCATAACCAGTGTGCTTGAAAATCAGTGCTAGAGAAGACCAGACTGGAGGCATTTAATGATCTAAAGCAGGAATTTGTCAACATATTAAAAAAAATGAAGTTGTACAGTATTGAAAAGTATATTAGGTCACTGCTTTGCATATGAGTGATTGCACTTTGCATTTGCCCATTTTATAAATTAAAAGTGGATTTGCTTTACCCAGAAGTGATTAGAAAGTAACAAATAAGACATATTTTCTAATTCTAGAGTGCCTGAAGAAAATCAAAAAAGACAAAGAGAATTATTTCTTTACCCAAAGCAATTAAAACAATGAATGCTAAAACAAAGCAGACAAAGCAGAGGGAGAAAGAGAGTGAGGGGACAGTTAGGGAATAGATCAAATTGTATTTTGAACTTGCAGTTTCACTCAGAATTACTCATATCGAATTCTGGAAATATTCTGTATTGAAATATCATACAAACATACTATGTAGGGGTGGGAATAGAGCTCCTTGTGACACAGAATACGCCATTGTACTGGTGCAATGGGGAACATGCTGACTGGTGTTTCAATCAGTCTGACAGCCAGAGAAATCACAAAGACACAAAAAGAAGAAAAATAGCCTTTATGTTCAGAAATGTATCAGTTCATAAAATTTGCCATAATGGATCAGACCAAAGGTCCATCAAATCCAGTATCCTATTTCCAACAGTGGCCAAGCCAGGTCACAACTACTTGCAGGATCCAAAAGGGTAGGTAGATTCCATGCTGTTTATCCTATGGATAAGCAGTGGATTTCTGCAACTCCACCTTAATAATAGTTTATACACTTTTCCTCCAGGAACTTGTTCAAAACTTTTTTAAATGCAGCTACACTAACAATGTTCACCACATCCTCCAGCAAAGAATTCCAGAACTTAATCATGCATTGAGTGAAAAAAAAAATATTTTCTCTTATTAGTTTTAAATGTACATCTTAGTAATGTACATCTTAGTAATTTAATTGTGAGCCCACTAATCTTTGTACATATTGAAAGAGTAATTAACCAATTCACGTTTACTCATTCCACTCCATGCATTATTTTATAAACTTCTATCATATCGCCCCTCAGCCATCTCTTCTCCAAGCTGAAGAACCTAATCTCTTTAGCCTTTCCTCATGGGGGAATCATTCCATCTTCTTAATCATTTTGGTCACCTTTCTCTGTACCGTGACGTGACCAGGGCTGCACACAATACTCAAGATGTCACACCATGGAGCAATACAGAGGCATTATGATATTCTCTGTTTTATTCTCCATTCCTTTCCTAATAACATTCTGTTTGCTCTTTTGGCTGCCGCTGCACACTAAGCAGAAAATTTCAACATGTTATCCATGATGATGCCTAGATCCTTTCCCTGAGTGGTGAATCCTGATGTGAAACCTTGCATTGTGTAGTTTTAATTTGTGTTACTCTTTCCTAAGTGCGTCACTTTGCACTTGTCCACATTAAATTTCATTTGCCATTTGTATGCCCAATCTTCCAGTTTTGTAAGGTCCTTTTTTTTACTCAACACATAATTAAGCACTAGAATTCATTGCCAGAGGATGTGGTGAAAGCTATTAGCATAGCTGAGTATAAAAAACAGTTTGAACAAGTTCTAGGAGGAAAAGTCTAAAAATCATTATTAAAGTGGAGTTGCAGATATCCACTGCTTATTCTTGGGATAAGCCGCTTGGAATCTATCTAGCCCTTAGGATCCTACAGGTATTTGTGATCTGGATTGGCCACTGTTGGAAACAGGATATTAGGCTTGATGGACCCTTGGTTTGACCAAGTATGACAAGTCTTATGTTCTCTTACAATTTCTCACAATCCTCTTGTGATTTAACAACTTTGAATAATTTTGTGTCATCGTCAAATTTGATTACCTTACTCATTGTTCCCATTTCCAGGTTGTTTATTATGTAAAAAGCAGTGGTCCCTGATCAGATTCCTGGGGCATAACACTATTCACCTTTCTCCATTGAGAACATTTACCATTTTGCCCTACTTTCTGTTTTCTAACTTAAAACCACTTCCTAATCACTATAGGACTCTGCCCCAATCCATGACTTTTTAAATTTACTAAGAAGTCTTTCATGAGGGACTTTCTCAAATGCTTTCTGGAAATCCAGAAACTGCCTCACTTTTATCCACATAAATATTTACGCTCGCAAAAAAATGTAGCAGATTGGTGAAGCAGGACTTCCCTTGGTTAAATCCATGTTGACTTTGTCCCATTCAACTATTCCTATTAGGAATGGGCATTTGGCAGAAACAAAATAGAAAATGAGATAAAATTTCCTATTTCATTTCAGGTCATTTTAAAAACAAAATGATTTAAATTCCACTAAACTTTCTTTGGAATATCATCCTGTTTTGAAAATCAGGGAAAAAAAAGTCACCCATTAGGCCTATACCCTGAACCCAGGGCCTCACATAGAGGACAGGAAGAGACCCAAAGCAGGGACTACAGCCTACGCCTGAACGAGACGCTGGGGTCTCAGCCTAGGCCCTGGCCTGATGCTGGAGCCTTGGCCAAGACCCAAGCAAAGGCCCAGGCCTGGGAAATTTCCAGACTCCCACTTACCTTATCATTTGGGAATCTAGTGCCATGTATAGGCTTGATCCCGACACCTGGACCTCAGCCCAAGCCCAGGCCTGACATTGAGGATTGGTCAGAAGGTCAGATCCTAATGCCTGGGCCTGGACCTAGACCATGGCCTGGGTCCAGATCCGATGCTTGGACCCAGTCCAGAGGTCGGGTCCCGATGCCTAGGCCTCAGCTTAGGTCAGGGACAGGGCCCAGGCCCAAGTATCAGGATCCAGCCTAGTCCAGGACTAGGGTCAGGACCTGGGCACAGTCCTGACGCAGGGTCCCGGCCCACAGGATGGGTCCCGATGCCTGGGTCTCACCCAGGGTCAGGCCCATGTTGAGCCATGAGAGCCCAGGCCTTGTAGGTCCTCCATCATGTTTCTTTTTTGAAATGATGCCATCTGTGAGGGACGTGCTGGAGTAAATTAACTCAAGGCACATCCTCCTCGGAGGAGGGCACCATTTTCTTATATGTCACTTAATTGAACTGCTGTACAACAAAATTGCACCCTCAGCTGAGGAGAATGCACCAAAGTTAATTTACTCCAACACATCCCCAGCAAACAGCATCATTTCAAGAAAGATGAAGAAGAACAAAGAAGGCTAAGCTTTGAGGCCTGGGCTCTGGCAGCCGAGCCTGGACCTGACCCTGTGCCAAGGCAATAATGTTGGGACCCAGACTTCAAGCTGGGCTCTGGCATCATGCCTAGGCCTGGGCCCAGACCCTGGTCTAGCAGGAGGCCCAGGCATTGGGACCCATCCTCCGGGAAGGGCCCCAGCTTTGGACATGGGCTTGGGCTGAGGCCCAGGTGTCAGGCCCAGGCCTCCGGGTCTGTCCTTGTTGTGGAGTCTGAGACCGGACTCTGGCCTAGACCAAGGCCCAGGCATCAGGACTTGGCATCTGGACTGGGTCCAATGTCACGCCTGAGCTTTGGCCAAGGATCAGGTGTTGTGACCAATCCTCTGTCCCTGGCCCAGGCATTGGGTCTGGGCTCAGGCCCTGGCCTAGGCTGAGGCCCAGGCTTCAGGACCCAGCTACCAGGCTTGGCCATGGCATCGGGCCAGGGCCTGAGCCTTGGTCTAGGCTTTGGCCCAAGCATCGGGACTTGGCCTCCTGGTTGGGCCCCAGCATCAGGCCCGGGTCTTGACCTAGCCTGAGGCCCAGGCATTGAGACCTGGCCTCCGGACTGGGCCCCATAATTGGGCCCGGACCCAGGCCTTGACCTAAGTTTAGGCCTAGGCCCCAATTTCGGGACCAGGCTTCCAAGCCTGGGCCTTGCATAGGGTGTCATATCATGACACAGTGACCTACCATGGCCTAGGTCTACACAAGTCAGAAACTTCAGCCTGCACATAGGCCTCATTGTCAGAACCTCCTTGGACTGAGTAAGTGGAGGCTGAGGAAGATCCTGGCCTCAGCATTTTTCCAGGTGGGAAGGATGGGCGGTGGGGACAACAGGCCTCGGGAGGCATCGTTTCTTTTTTTTTTTTAATGTTTCTTTTGTATTTTTTAAACAAAGTAAATGAAATAAACATTAAATGAAACATAACTCATGGGGAAACTCTGTCCTGAAATAAAACAGAAAACAAAACTAATTTTTTACTTCTTCCCACACCTAATGCCTATCTATAAGTTCTGTAATTTTGTTCTTTATGATAATTTCTAACATTTTGCCTGGAACACACTCACTGGTCTGTGGTTTCCTGGATCACCCCTGGATCACTTTTTAAAAATCGGCATTACATTGGCAGCCCTTCAGTCTTCATGTACCATAGACAATTTTAATGATAATTTACAAATTACCAAGAACAGGACCTCAATTTAATTTTTCAGTTTTTCAGCACTCTGAGATGTATATCATCTGGCCCCGGTGATTTGCTATTCTTCAATTTGTCAATTTTCCATATTTCATCTTCTAGGTACACACAGATTTGTTTCAGTTCCTCTGAATCATCACCTTTGAATATCATTTCTGTATGGGTATCTCTCTTACATCTTTGTCAGTGAATACCGAAGCATCTCTAAGTGCCTATTACCCCTTGATCGTCTAATGGTCCAATGAATTCCCCACAGGCTTTTTACTTTGAGTGTACCTGAAAAAGTCTTTATTATGAGGTTTTGCTTTCATGGTAAACTTCTTTTCAAATCCTCTCTTTGACTTCCGTATAAATGCTTTACTTCTAACTTGCCAATGTTTATATTGTTTCCTATTTTCTTCATTTGGATCCCTTTTTCATTTCTTGAAAGATGCTCTTTGTTGCGTCTGTCGGTCTCAGATGGCTTCGACCTCTGTGCCTCACCTTTTTTCCTTCTCTCTCCTCGTCTTGGGAAGATGGCTGCTGCCGTGTCTTCATGCTGCTCTCTCTGGTGTCCCTGGATCGGCAACGGCGATGGTGTTCGCCATGATTTTCCTGAGGGCCTCCTAGGGTGTGCGTGCGCACGCCACCCACGTCTTTATCCACGTCATGGCGGGAACCTCGGGGGCGTCCCCTCCGAGTGATGTCATCACATCCTGGTATTTAGCCTGCCCTTCGTTTGCTATCAAATTGAGTTAGCAAGGATTGGATTGCTTCTGGTCTAAGCTGCTCTGCTGCTTCCCAGCTGCCACAGGGAGCTCTCTCTGCCCTTCGGAGTATTTCTTCACTAACCTGGGTACCCGCTCCTCGGGGGCCCTTCTGCTCTATTTCAGGTACCTATCTTGGGATCCTGGGTACTCGCTCCTCGAGGGCCTGCTCTCCCTAATCTGGTGCCTGCCACTGAACAACTTCTGCCTGCCAGGACCTTCAATAATACAGCTTTCTGCTTCAGTGAGTACTAACCCTTTCAGTCTATCTCACCTTCAGCTTCAGCGCTCTGTGTCTACATCCGGGACCTGTCCCTGCTACGCCGCGCTGCCTATCACCTACTCAAGTGTGAGACAGGTCTCCTCTGCTGAGGACCACTGGACTACTTCTGCTGGGTTACCTTCACTGCTGCCTGCTCCCTGGGCAGTACCATCAAGCTGTACACTAAATACAACTTCTCTGTATCTGCGTGTATAGAGTCTAGCCTAGTACTGCGGTTCCTCACGGGGCTCCTCCCCATGGGAGTGGCCATCACCTTGGAACTCCTATGGCTCAAGCAAGGGGCCATGTCCACCGGTGATTATGCCATCTGATTTCGGACCCTAGTGTTAGAACTGTGCTGGAATGAGAGAGTCTCATGGTGATCTTTTGGCAGGGTTTAGCCAAATGTATCAAGGACGAACTCACAGGATGTGATATGCCTTCTAGACTATCAGATTTTATCACCCTGGCTATCAAGATTCATATTTGCTTTCAGAAGCATGCCAGAGAGAAGGACACCTATCGATGGCACCTTAAGTTGGCTCCCAAGTTCCAGTGTCCTTTGGTTGGTCCATCTAAGGACCTGGCCTGGGCCTTAACTCCTGAAAACCCCATGCAGTTTGGGAGATCCTGGCTATCTAGTGGGGAGAAGCAGAGGAGATGAAACCTTAACCTATGCCTCTACTGCAGCAAGCAGGAGGCACTATGCTACCCACTGCCCCGAAAAAGCAGGAAACTACTGAGCCTAGGGTTGATTGGAAAGGCAGCCCTAGGCCATATTCCGGACTCTTCCCAACTACTTGACCCTGTCAGTCTCTTGCCTACAACAAGAAGATCCACATGAGCCAGGAAGTGACTTTATCGAAGAAACTCTGGTAAAACAATAAAACCTACTGGTTAGTTACCCTCAGATCACCCATAAGGATCTTGCCATATACAGAGAACCTCTCCCTGGCTATTTAGCCAACACCACCGCCAGACTAAATATAAAAATTGGAGTTCTGCACGAGGGGTGCCTCACACACTTTGTACTGCCTAAGGGGGTGAATCCCATTATTCTTGGTCTCGTATGGTTACAAAAGCACAACTCATCTGGTAAACACTGGAAACTATTCATTGGGGACCTTCATGCCAGCTACACTGCCTCCCTCGAATCTTCTCTCCAATCTCAGCAGGCTGGGTCACAGTGCCTTGTTCACATGGTTTCCCTCCTCAGAATGCTGACTTCATGGATGTTTTTAGCAAAAAAGAGGAAGAAATGTTTCCACCTCATAGATCATTTGACTGCCCCTTCAATCTTCTTCCGGGCAAGAAGCTGCCCTGAAGCAGGATATATCCACTATCAGTCCCAGAAACCAAAGACATGTCTGACTACATCAAGGAAAATCTGGACTGGGTATTCATCTGACTCTTTTCATTGCCAGCAGGAGCAAGCTTCTTTTTAGTGGGTAACAAAGATGGGTCGCTCAGAACCTGTATTGATTACACGTCCTTAACGCCATTACCCTCAAGAATCGTTACCTACTACCTTTGATCGCTGAAGTGTTCGATCGCCTATAAGGAGCCCAGATTTTTATTAAATAAGATCTCAGAGGTGCTTATAACCTTATCTTTATAAGAGAAGGTGATGAATGGAAGACGGTGTTTAACATCCGCGATGGGCATTATGAATATTTGGTGATTCTGTTCGGCCCCAGCTGTGTTTCAACACATGGTAAACTAACTACAGTATTTTGAGACCTTCTCCAATCATGTGTGGCTGTTTATTTGGATGACATCCTTATCTTCTCCCAGACTCTTGTCCAATGCTGGAAGCACATCAAGCAGGTGCTCCAGATATGGCAGGAGAACCAGCTGTATACCAAACTTGAAAATTGCACTTTCAAACAGATGGATTTACCATTCTTGGGCTACTTTGTGTTGCATCAAGGTCTGAGGGTGGACCCCCAGAAACTGAAAGCGATTCAGAAATGGCCTCAATTGGTGGGCCTTAAAGCCTTGCAGTGGTTCCTTGGTTTTACCAATAACTACCTCCAATTTATCCACAATTATTTCTCATTGGCAGTGCCTCTCACCTTCCTCACTAGGAAGGATGGTGATGCAAAGAACTGGCCCGAAGAAGCCATTCAAGCTTTCATTCAGTTAAAAACAGCATTCCTCAATGCCTCCTGGCTCCAACATCTTGATATTTCCAAGCCCTTTGTCGTAGAGGTAGATGCTTCTGCCTCTGGGGTATGGGCTGTCCTCTCACAACATAATGACAAGGGCACCCTCATGCCATGCTTTTTCTATTCAAAGAAGTACACCCCAACCAAGAGAAACTACACCATTAGTGATAGAGAACTGTTGGCTGTGAAGCTGGCTTTGGAGGAATGGCACCATCTGCTTGAGGGAGTCACATACCCAGTTACCATCTATTCAGATCACAATAATCTGCAATATTTGCAACAGGAGTAATGTTTAAACCCACGACAAGTTAGATGATCTCTGTTTCTAACCTTTTTGAGCTGGGAATCAAGTACCAGCTGTAGAAAAGTGACAGTGCGCAGATGATCTCTCTTGGTCAAGGCAGAGGACACACAAGAACCACCACAAAACATCATTGACTCGACAAAAGTTTTGATAGCCACAGCCTTTCCTGTACTTCCAGGTAAAATAATCATTCCCAAACACTTACATGAGAAAGTCCTGCAAGGGCACATGACTCTCACCTTGCTGGCCATCCCAGAATGAAAAAGACTTTGGAGATACTTATATGTCATTACTGGTTGTTGCACCAGAGGTGGTCCCTTAGGCCGAGGTGGAGTTGACGCTACCCGTAGAAGGGATCCTATGGGTCCCTACCATCAGCAGGCAGAGAGGGCTGACAGATGGAAGCCGGCTGGTGCTTCACCAATACCAGCCCTGGTTCCCCACAGGTTGAGCCTTTGGGAACCGGGGCCAGCTGGACTAAGGAGGCCTCCATCAGTGGTCATTGATGGATGGCACGAGGTCAGCCCAGAGGCAGCAACTAGTGTAGGTATCAGTCTGTACTGGATGAGGCGGAGTCCTGGAGACCTGGGCACCAATAGGAACACAATCTGACAGAGGGCGCCTAAACAAGAGCAGGCCGAAGCCTGAATGAACCACGTCCAGGACAAAGGCTGAAGAGGCGTCTTTAAGCAAGCTGGGATCAGGGCTGGTAGCAGTCTGGAAGCAGTGGCAAGTAAGGCTGAGGTCTAGATGAGGAGAGAGTCAAAAGGATGGTCAGACGAAGCAGAAGTCCAGAACTGGAGAGAAGCAATGGCATGGTCAAGCGATGCAGAGGTTTGGGGCTGGAGAGAGGCAACAGAGTAGTCAGGCAATGCAGAAGTCTGGAGCTGGAGAGAGGCAATGGAGTAGTCAGGCAATGCAGAGGTTCAGGGCTGGAAAGAGGCAACAGAGTAGTCAGGCAATGCAGAGATCTGGGACTGGAGAGAGGCAATAGAATAGTCAGGCAATGCAGAGGTCCAGGGCTGGAGAGAGGCAACGGGGTAGTCAGGCAATGCAGAGGTCCAGGGCTGGAGAGAGGCAATGGAGAAGTCAGGCAATGCAGAGATCCGGGGCTGGAGAGAGGCAACGGGGTAATCAGGCAATGCAGAGGTCCGGGGCTGGAGAGAGGCAACGGAGTAGTCAGGCAATGCAGAGATCCGGGGCTGGAGAGAGAAAACGGAGTAGTCAGGCAATGCAGAGGTCAAATCAGGTTAGCAATCTGAAGGAGAGATGAAGGAACAGGAAACAGGAACGAAGGCAACAAGGATCGGGAACCAGGAACTGAAGAAGCAACAAGTACTCGACTAGCGAGGGGACCTGTTGCAAAGGCAATTTGAGAGAGCGGAGCCCAGGCTTATATACTGGAGCTCTGCCGACATCATCATCCAGGGCTGCGGCAGAGTCCTGGAGACCCAGGCACCAATAGGAACAGATTCTGACAGAGGGCGCCCATGCAAGAGCAGGCTGAAGCCTGAATGAACCACGTCCAGGACAAAGGCTGAAGAGGTGTCTTTAAGCAAGCTGGAATCAGGGCTGGTGGCAGTCTGGAAGCAGTGGCAAGCAAGGCTGAGGTCTAGACGAGGAGAGAGTCAAAAGGATGGTCAGACGAAGCAGAAGTCCAGGGCTGGAGAGAAGCAATGGTATGGTCAAGCAATGCAGAGGTCCGGGGCTGGAGAGAGGCAACAGAGTAGTCAGGCAATGCAGAGGTCTGGGGCTGGAGAGAGGCAATGGAGTAGTCAGGCAATGCAGAGATCCGGGACTGGAGAGAGGCAATGGAGTAGTCAGGCAATGCAGAGATCCGGGACTGGAGAGAGGCAATGGAGTAGTCAGGCAATGCAGAGGTCCGGGGCTGGAGAGAGGCAACAGAATAGTCAGGCAATGCAGAGGTCCAGGGCTGGAGAGAGGCAACGGAGTAGTCAGGCAATGCAGAGGTCTGGGGCTGGAGAGAGGCAACGGGGTAGTCAGGCAATGCAGAGGTCTGGGGTTGGAGAGAGGCAACGAGGTAATCAGGCAATGCAGAGGTCCAGGGCTGGAGAGAGGCAACGGAGTAGTCAGGCAATGCAAAGGTCAAACCAGGTTAGCAATCCAAAGGAGAGACGAAGGAACAGGAACACAGGAACAGGAAACAGGAACGAAGGCAATCAAGATTGGGAACCAGGAACTGAAGAGGCAACGAGTACTCAACTAGCTAGGGGACCTGTTGCAAAGGCAGTTTGAGAGAGCAGAGCCCGGGCTTATATTCCGGAGTACTGCCGATGTCATCATCCGGGGCTGCAGCCAGGTTCCCGCCGCGGGCCCTATTTAAGGACTAGCTATGCGTGCGTGTGTGCTTAGGGAGGGGCTTGGCACTGGTCGGGATGGAGTCTCTCTGCGGTCCACAAAGAGAGGCCCGATGTGGAACATCAGGAGTTGCAGCAGAGCCGGAGGCCCTAGGCACGGCCCAAGGACGGAGTCAGTGGCTCACAGCCACCAGAGACGAGGGACCAGATGCTGGATCACTTTGAAAGAGGTGAAGAGGCCGAGCCACGGGTCTGCTGCGGCCAACGCGCGTAACACTGGTGGCCTCAAATGAAGGATGACTATGGAAATACGTCGAATCCTGCCTCAACTGTGTGACCAATAAACCATCTCACACCCATGAAGTCTACTTCAACCCCTACCAGTTCCTGAAGAATCTTGGTCATAGCTCACCACAGACCTCATCACAGATCTTCCACATCCAATGGCTGTACTGTCATTTGGATGGTTGTAAACCAGTTTCTAAAATGGTGCATTTCATCCCACTACCTTGACTTCCCTCAGCTTGAGAGTTGGCTCAACTCTTCTTCCAACATATATTTTGACTTAATGGCCTGCTACAATATATCTTCTCAGATGAAAGGACCCAGTTGACAGCAAAGTTTTGGAAAAGTCTTTGACAGAAACTCAAAATTTCCTTGGACTTCTCTTTGGCGTACCATCCACAAACCAACAGACAAACCAAGAAAAGTTTCCTGGGAGCCTACATGAATGAGCAACAGGACGACTGGATGTCACAGCTATCATGGACTGAATTCTGCCTCAATAATCATATTGGTGAGGCAGCAGGTTCAATACCCTTCTAGATTGTTTATGGCAGACATCATCACACTCCATTGTCAATTCCACTACCTGTGCCATCCCTGGCGGCTAACATCACAGGCCAACATTTGAGAGAGCTCTGAAACTGAGACCCAACAACTTTTGTCTATAGTGGCAGATAGATACAAAAAAACAGTCTGACAAAACCACCATCTGGCACCAAGTCTTAAACTGAGAGACAAAGTCTGGTTGAGTGCCTGCAAACTATGATTGAAAATACCATCTCTAAAATTTGCACCGAGGTTCATAGGACCCTTCTCTGGACTATGACAAGTGGGTCTTGCCTCTTTCCAGCTTAAGCTTCCTCCCACAATCATAGTCCTCAACATATTCAATGCATCTTCAGTAAATCATAAATTTTGTCATGGCCATCCCATTCATCCCTGACTTATCCCAGGTGTCCACAGAGGAAGACATGGAATATCAAGTGTAGACCATCTTGGATTCGAAGGGCAATCACCAGTTTGATTCATCCTATCATTTCAATTTGACTTGTACCCTGGTATCACAGTGTCCCATTGGTTATCATCCTTCCATCGGGTCTCTGAGATGCCATTTATATCTACCTCTTCATTTAGTGCTATACACTCTAACTCTTCCATCTTATTTGTTAGACTTCTAGCATTTGTACAGACATTTCAAAGTAAGTATTTTGTTTGTATTAACAACTTGTATATCAGTTGAGGGGGTAATTTGGAATCTTTATGCTCTGTCTGCTCTTTACTTAAAGGCACCTGGGTCACTTTTATATTTATTACAACTGGGATCCTCTAAGTTCCCTGTTCTGTTAGTATCTTTCAAAGATACTTTATTCTGAACCATACGTTTCTGATCGACTGTCGACTTTTGTACACTTTGGAAGAAATAAAGCTAAATTTATGCTGAAAATTCACTGCACATTGTATAGATTACCACAAGATGCCACAGATTCTTGTATATACATTGTATTCTCTCCATTTTCTTCAGCAAGTTTTAGCAGTTTTCAGCACTCAGTCAAGGCTTCTCTAGTCTCTCCTGCTGCCGAAGATTATGGAGACCTACAGAAAGGTAAGTAGTCATTTCAGGGAAAAGGGGGGGGGGGGGGGGGGGGGGATATTTGATTTCAGCCACTGCAGTATCTTGGTGTTTTGTCTGAGGGGGTGAGAGTAGATCAGAGCACCATGGCCCCTTAATTGTGTGTCTGAGAGGGGTTGAATCAGGACACTGGGGTCTCTTGATCATGTGCTGTGGGTGGGGGTGGATAGGAGCACCATGGGTTTCTTGATCATATGTTGAGGGTGGGAATGGATAGAAGCACTGTGGGGGCCTTGATCATGTGTCTGGGAAGGGATGAATTGGGACACCATGATCCTGTATTAGGGGACTTTCCTCAAGGTTAAATTTGGAATGACAATAATGTAGATATGATAATCTTTAACACCAAGATGGGCATTTAATTTTAATCTTTTTTAGGAACACAATAAATAGAGGAGAACATACCATGATAAAATATCATGGTACATGGATACATGATAATTTTAGCACATTCCCCTTAATCTTTCTAACTCCAGGTAAACATGCACATTACGGATATAATACTTAGATACTCCAAACGTACTTTAAACAGTCTTATTATATGGGTGGGCATTTTGTTTTGTTTCATTTTTCTTCACTTTTTCATTTTTTAGGTTTTCATTTGTTTTTTAAAAAATTTTCATTTAGTGTGCACTATTTCAATTTAGTGCACACTATTTGAGTTAGTGCACACAATTCAAGTTGTCACATAAAATTGAAACAGTGAACATTAAATAAAAAATTTGCAAACAAAATGTCATTAATTTTTTAATCATTTCAATTTAGAAATTATATGAAGCAAAATAGGCAATATTGTTAACATTGCCTATGTCATTAAAAACAAAAGTACATCCCTAATTATTATGTATATTAACCTTTAGTTCTTAGGACTCAAAAGTGTTAATGAGTAAGATTATATGAAGTAAAATTTCAGTTTATGAATATAAGCACAAAAGGATCAATTCACCCAAATATGAAACTTCAAAAAAATTATTGGCAAATCTTATTAATCAGGGAAGAAATACATAATCACATTCTAGATCAGAAAAACATGACTTAGAGAATCTGTGTTTTCGGTCTGACCACTGCTTGGAATTTACTAATTTATTATCCGCCTCATTACAACATGCATGAGCCTTAATATTCTTTGCTGGTATGTAATATCTTTTACTGATATCACAAACTTCTGGAACTGAGCAAAGTTAGTACACAGGATGTCATCTCAAACTAATGACTAGGAACAAATATTACTTGCCTGCTTTTGCATCCGTCGGTCGCAGACGGCTGCGACCGCTCTGCCTTACCTCTTTTTCTTCTCTTTTGCTCTCCTTGGGCAAGATGGCTGCCTCCGGTGCCGAGTGCCATGGGTCTCGACGTTTCCTAACCAGCATGGGCGTCCCCATCCGCCATGCTCACTCCCGTGGCCTTCTAGGGAGCGAGCACGCACATCTTCTACGCTCAAATACACGTCATGGCGGGAACCTCGGGGGCGGCCTCACCGCATGATGTCAGTACCTCCGGGTAGATCTAGCCTCCGCTTCCGCTACTACCTCAAGTTAGCAAGGACTTCGGTTTTAGCTACTCTGACCGCTCTAAGCTGCTCGCTTAGATGCTGCTTCGACTCCAAGGGCCTCGCTCCTGTAGAAGTTTTAAATACCCACTCCTCGGGGGTCTTTCGCTTCCAACTATCCTTTGGGGTTCTCTCTAACTAAGACAACTGCTCTTTGGGGGTCTTTCTCTCTCTTCTACATTTCAGGATATTGGACCATTGGGTACTCGCTCCTCGAGGGCCTACTAGCCATTGTATCCTAAACCACGGACCTTCGGTCCCAACTTCCCACCTTCAGGAAGATGCCATCATTCCTGTGAGTACCTCTACGATCCGGTGCTCCAGCTCCACCCACCAGCAGTGACGTTACCCGCACTGCTGGCTTCTGCCTATCGTTAACATCTGGGTGAGACTTCACTTCTGAGCCTGTTGAACGTACTGGCACTTCTGGATCAGTGCCTTACCTTCCTGCTACCACCATCTATCTACAGCAGTACAATAAAGCCTCTATCCATACTGTGTCTGCTCTCTGAGTTCAGCCTATCGCAGTTGACTCCCACAATGCCTCAAACACAACACCTGCACTTCAATACCACATCTCCCTATTTAAAAGTAGTCAAATGTGGCACAATTTTATAGAAAGCATTAGCAATGCTAAAAATGAGGAATATATGTTTTACCTTAAAAAATAGTTTCATATTGAGCAGCAACGGATATTACACAAAAGTAAGTCAAATAATATAATGAAGTCTAAAAAAATAGCACTGCACTTTACCTTGGCCTCAATGCATTATCAACAGCACTACAAAAAAGAATTCTTCCTTTCAAAAACAACACATCAGTTCTTTGCACTACTAGAAAGTGTCATTTTCCACTATATCTGCACCGACATCTCCCAAGCAAACTATTGAAGGGGAAAAGAGTTAGGGGAACTGGGAAAGAATGACAATCCTACCAGAACACGATAGTCATCCTCAGGCTCACATCACACTGAGGAAGTGACCTTTCTCATGGGACTTCTTCTTTGCTTCTGTCAGAGTGTGATATCCATGACAACATATCAGATGTATTTGCATGCACTGTTTCCATTGTATACAAAAATATCTCATGCATATTCATTGTGGATATCCGGAAAATCCAAATGGCTATGTATATCTCAAGGACGAGGTTGAGAAACTCTGCTGTGGAATGACCCAGAAGTCTATATGAGTTATTTGTACAAGATCTTAAGGCATATGCAATAAAACTCACAGTAAAACTAAAAGTTAACAGTGTGAACGAATTAAGAATTTAATGTGCAAGGTAAAATACCACTTAACAGGGTTTGCAACAAGTTTTACCATATGCAATTAAAGTTTTTCTGCACTCACATGGCCATAGTATTATCATGCACAGAAACAAACAAAAGCATTCCATGCCTGCTATTACTGCCCAAAATCTCCTGTGCTAACCTGCCCGAAGTGAAAAGGCCACCTAGCATGGCTCTCTGAACCTGTCCATTTCCACACATCAGATGGGTTTCCTCATTCCCTGACTGATGGTAACCAAGGCAGAAGATTAGGGAAGTGTGCTTTGGCAACTTGTGTTGCTATCTGTCCTCTTTGTATGCAATTCAGATTCTCCAGGGAATACCCAGATTCAGAACAAAGTGTTTGATGGGTTCTTCTTCCAATTTTTTAAACGTGTTCTTTCTTTCTTATGGTTGTACATTAGAAAATGTAAGAGCTCTCAGAGGGCTAATGGGAGGTAATGACTATTTTTCAGAGCCTCATGAGAGGCTTCTAAGAAAACTAAAAAGTCATAGGATAGGAGGTGATGTCTTTTCGTGGATTACAAACTGGTTAAAGACAGGAAACAGAGAGTAGGATTAAATGGTCAATTTTCTCAGTGGAAAACAAGGGTAAACAGTGGAGTGCCTCAGGGATCTGTACTTTGACCGGTGCATTTCAATATATTTATAAATGATCTGGAAAGGAATACAATGAGCGAGGTTATCAAATTTGCAGATGATACAAAATTATTCAGAGTAGATAAATCACAAGCGGATTGTGATACATTACAGGAGGACCTTGCAAGACTGGAAGATCGGGCATCCAAATGGCAGATGAAATTTAATGTGGACAAGGGCACGGTGTTGCATATAGGGAAAAATAACCCTTGCTGTAGTTACACTATGTTAGGTAGGGATGTGAATCGTTTTTTGACGATTTAAAATATCGTCCGATATATTTTAAATCGTCAAAAAATCGTTAGGGCCACGATACAATACCAATTCCCCCGATTTATCGTTAAAAAATCGTAAATCGGGGGAAGGGGAGGGCAGGAAAACCGGCACACTAAAACCCCCTAAAACCCACCCCCGACCCTTTAAATTAAATCCCCCACCCTCCCGAACCCCGCCCAATGCTTTAAATTACCTGGGGATCCGGCGGTGGTCCAGAACGGCGGCGGTCCGGAACGGCCCCCTCAATAGAATCGTGTTGTCTTCAGCCAGCGCCATTTTTCAAAATGGCCGCCGCAAAATGGCGGCGGCCATAGACAAAAACGATTTGACGGAGGAGGTCGTTCCGGACCCCCGCTGGACTTTTGGCAAGTCTTGGGGGGTCAGGAGGCCCCCCCAAGCTGGCCAAAAGTTTTCTGGGAGTCCAGCGGGGTTCCGGGAGCAATTTCTTGTCGCAAATCGTTTTCGTACGGAAAATGGCGCCGGCAGGAGATCGACTGCAGGAGGTCATTCAGCGGGGGTTCCGGACCGCCGCTGAACGACCTCCTGCACTCGATCTCCTGCCGGCGCCATTTTCCGTACAAAAACGATTTGCGGCAAGAAATCGCTCCCGGAACCCCGCTGGACTCCCAGGAAACTTTTGGCCAGCTTGGGGGGGCCTCCTGACCCCCACAAGACTTGCCAAAAGTCCAGCGGGGGTCCGGAACGACCTCCTCCGTCGAATCGTTTTTGTCTATGGCCGCCGCCATTTTGCGGCGGCCATTTTGAAAAATGGCGCCGGCTGAAGACAACACGATTCTATTGAGGGGACTGTTCCGGACCGCCGCCGTTCTGGACCACCGCCGGATCCCCAGGTAATTTAAAGCATTTGGGAGGGGTTCGGGAGGGTGGGGGATTTAATTTAAAGGGTCGGGGTGGGTTTTAGGGGGGTTTAGTGTGCCGGCTCACGATTTTAACGATTTTTCACGATAGTTTACACACCCAAACGGCAACAATACGATTCCCTCCCCCTCCCAGCCGAAATCGATCATTAAGACGATCGAGGACACGATTCTCATCTCTAATGTTAGGTTCCATATTAGGAAAAAGATCTAGGCATCATAGTGGATAATACTTTGAAGTCGTCTGCTCAGTGTGCTACAGCAGTCAAAAAGCAAACAGAATGTTAGGAATTATTAGGAAAGGAATGGTTAATAAAACGGAAAATGTCATAATGCCTCTGTACCGCTCCATGGTAAGACCGCACCTTGAATACTGTGTACAATTCTGGTCACCACATCTCAAACAAGATATAGTTGCAATGGAAAAGGTATAGAGAAGGGCAACCAAAATGATAAAGGGAATGGAACAGCTCCCCTATGAGGAAAGGCTGAAGAGGTTAGGGCTGTTCAGCTTGGAGAAGAGACGGCTGAGGGGGGATATGATAGAGGTCTTTAAGATCATGAGAAGTTTTTAACGAGTAGATGTGAATCGGTTATTTACACTTTTGGATAATAGAAGGACCAGGGGTCATTCCATGAAGTTAGCAAATAGCACATTTAAGACTAATCGAAGAAAAGTCTTTTTCACTCAATGCACAATTAAGCTCTGGAATTTGTTGCCAGAGGATGTGGTTAGTGCAGTTAGTGTAGCTGGGTTCAAAAAAGGTTTGGATATGTTCTTGGAAGAGAAGTCCATTAACGGCTATTAATCAAGTTTACTTAGGGGCGGATTTTCAGAGCCCTGCTCGCGTAAATCCGCCCAAAACCGGGCGGATTTACGCGAGCAGGGCCCTGCGCGCCGGGAAGCCTATTTTACATAGGCCTCCCGGCGCGCGCAGAACCCCGGGACTCGCGTAAGTCCCGGGGTTTTCGGAGTGGGCGTGTCGGGAGGCGTGTCGGGGGGCGGGGCCGGAGCGCGCGGCGTTGCGGGGGCGTGTCGGCAGCGTTTTGGGGGCGGGTACGGGGGCGTGGCTACGGCCCGGGGGCGTGGCCGCGCCCTTCGTACCCGCCCCCAGGTCGCGGCCCGGCGCGCAGGAGGCCCGCTGGCGCGCGGGGATTTACGCCTCCCTCCGGGAGGCGTAAATCCCCCGACAAAGGTAGGATGGGGGTTTAGACAGGGCCGGGCGGGTGGGTTAGGTAGGGGAAGGGAGGGGAAGGTGAGGGGAGGGCAAAGGAAAGTTCCCTTCTAGGCCGCTCCGATTTCGGAGCGGCCTAGGAGGGAACGGGGGTAGGCTGCGCGGCTCGGCGCGTGCAGGCTATACGAAATCGATAGCCTTGCGCGCGCCGATCCAGGATTTTAGTAGATACGCGCGACTACGCGCGTATCTACTAAAATCCAGCGTACTTTTGTTTGCGCCTGGAGCGCAAACAAAAGTAGGCTGTTCGCGCTCGTCTGAAAATCTACCCCTTAGGGAATAGCCACTGCTATTAATTGCATCAGTAGCATCGGATCTTCTTGGTGATTGGGTACTTGCCAGGTTCTTGTGGCCTGGTTTGGCCTCTGTTGGAAACAGGATGCTGGGCTTGATGGACCCTTGGTCTGACCCAGCATGGCAATTTCTTATGTTCTTATGATTTGCAAACTATAATATTATTTTCTGCTTCTCAGACAGAATTTGCAGAAGTAACACGTCTTTTGTTGGTGCGGAGGAACAGCCGGTATTCAGCCTCTCCCAATACTGGGATTCAGATAATATTATACGAAAGGGGGTGATTTATATTTGGCATTTGCTGTTCTGCAAATAATAGTGTATCACTTGCTCTCATGGTTGTGTGTGTATATATTACTGCAAGAATGATTTCTTGTGCTGTCTAGGTTATAGACGGATATACTTTACCATTTGTGCGGTATATAAAAACTTTTAAATTAAATAAATAAATATACAGGGCTGTATCCATAGTGTTGACTGAGCATTCATTAGCAGTGACTGGTTCTTATTCACTCATCTTCTTTCTATCTTTCCCCCTTCCTTTTTACTTTTTTCTACCTCTTACTCTGCCCCATACCTTTTTAGCTGTTCTTACACTTTTCCATTATTTTTTCTGGTCTCTCCCTCCCTATTACCTTTCTCTCCTTCATGGGTTTCTTCCCATCTAATACTATTTTCTCTTCCACACCTCCTTCCACTGACCTCTCTCCTTTCCCACATGCCTAATCTTCTCATCTATCTACTTGTCCTTCTCTACTTTCATCTTCTGGCTTTCCTTAACTCCTTTCCCTGCTTTTCTTTCCATTTTTTTTACTTGTTTCTTCTATGACTCTCCTCCTTTTTCTAGCTCTCCCCCTCCATGCCACTTCCCCCATCTCTATTCACTTCACCCTTCTCACTATTGTATCTCATCTGTTTTTTTACCTTCACCCCTGAAACTTCTATCTTATTTTTCCTTCTGTCACCTCATCCCAGCCCTCCTGCTGCAAGTCTCTCTCATCCGGCCATCTTTCCCTATTCTCCCTACTAATTTCCCCAGCTGGTTCCCTCCCCCTTTCCTTAAATCCTTTCTAGCTTTTTAGCTCTGTCTCACTTGTACTACCTGTCTCTTAATATGCTACCTTTTTCTCTCTCTTGTGCTTCCTCTCTTGTGATGCCCTCCCATCTCTAGATCCTTCCCTTCCCATGCCCTCATCGTTCTTTCCCTCTTTGTACCCGCTTGTCTCCTTCTCCTCCCCTATGCCCCCTCTTTTTCTATCTCCTCTCCATCTCTCTCTATCTTCTCTCTCCTTTATGCCTTTTCAGTCTCTCCCTTCCCTCATGCCCTCCGTCTCTCTCCTCCCCATGACCTCTCCTTCCCTCCATGCTGTGTCTTCTCTCCCATGCTTCTCATATGAGTATCTCTCCTTCCCACCCATGCGACCCATTCCTTCCCTCCATGTCCCCTCTGTCCTTCCCTGCACCCCCTCCTCCAATCAGTGCTCCCCATGTGCGAATTTCCCCTTTTGTCTGTGTCCCTCTCCCTAACTGTACCTCTGTCTGACTTTTTCTCCATATTCCCCTCCTCTGTGCCTGTATTTCTCTGGGCTGGCTCACAGCAGCCTCTTTGTCAGGTCTTGGCCTAGCAGGCAGTGAGGCAAGGGATGTGAGAGCCAGAGGGTTATTGCTGCAGAGATCTGTGGAGCCACTGGGAATTGAAGGCTGTGCCCCGGCTCCTCTCTCCATCCAATCATAGTGCAGAAAAGGAGGTAGGGACACAGCACAGCTCTCAGGCCCTGCCTTTATCTCCCTGTAACTAGGAAGCTGATGAGAGAAAGGAGGAATCATGAACAGACTAAACTAAATATTTTATAAACTAGATAATACACCCCAGACTGTGCAATACAGTATATACTTCTTGGGTGTTTAAGGTGTTCAAGACACACTTCCTGAGTACTTCACAACATAGAAAAATCAAGCAATTACATACTCCAGCAGTTATACAAGGGCAGTATTATGCTTTCAAAATTGATGTCTGAAGCACACTAAAGCCAACCGAAGCCAAGATGGTTGCCATATTGATGTCATGTGTTTTTTCTTTATAGAAGTATACTTCACTACAATAACTGGAGGCCCATTAATTTATCATTATTTTGTAGTAATATGTGGATTTACATTTTTTTTTCCACAAACACCCACTCATGATCTTTATATTAAGGACATTTTCAGAATCTATACTGCAGGATAGGGATATACATTCGTTTTTCATGAATTAGACAATGTCAACGATATTGTCTAATTCATCATGGTTCGGTAGCACTGATATATGAAGCGATTTTTGCCGAAATTTTGGCAAAATTTGTATTTCGTGTTAGTGCGCACTAACGGAGTTACTGGGCACTGCATATCTCTTAGTGCACAGCAATACCAATTAGTGTGCAGTAATACCAATTAGTGCACACTGTTTTTCTAGCTAACGAATTCCTCTGAATTGATACTTTTTAATTTGTAAGTAGCATTTTTTAGTGCGCACCAACATTAGTTACAGCGCACTACCACATACTTAGTGCTCTGTAAGTTCTATTAGTGCCCACTAATTAACCTATTACTGCGCATAAAGGGCCTTAATGTGCATTAACAACTAGCTAGTGCGCACTATCTCGTTCGGTGAACTGTGCACTAATGCGGAGATAGTGCGCACTAACTGGTTAGTAGTGAGCAGTAAGGCCCATTAGTGCACACTAACACGCTTCGTCGAAAATTGCCGAAAAAAAAAATGAACCGTGGGAAACTGAAATTTTCCGTGGAGCACCCAATCCAAAGCCCAAACCGATATGTTTAAATGAAGTAAATCTTTACTGGAGGATAACTTTTTATTCCAAATTTAAAAAAGTAAATCTCAGTCAAAATTGTCAGGTGTTCATAGAATTAGTTGGTTGGTCACTCCCCTAAAAGTTGCTGCATTGGTTTTACTCTCATTTTCATTGTTGTATTTAATTATACTCTAAATCATGTAACAAATATGCTTTTCAGTTCTTGTAAATTTAGTTAATATAGGCAACACAAACAAAATATACCTCATAACTGTTGCGCTAACATTAAACATTCCACAGTGGTCTGTTGGCTGGATTAGCACAGTCTACTAGTTGTGTGCCATCTAATTAGTTGCTTTGTATTTAGTGTGTAGGACAAAAGACCAAGAACATCTGGAGCTATGTATCTGGATAAGACCCTGCCTGGTTTATTCAGATCCTATAAAAACTTTAGTTCCCCTGTAGGGATTGTTCTTTGCAGGCAAGCTAATCTCATCTCTTGACTAATAATGAAGGCCATATTTGGACGTATGTTTTAACAAACTGTATCAAAATATCGGCAGGAAATAAGGTACTGACATAAGAATTCTCAAATGCTAAAGTGGGTGAATCTGACACCCTGAAAGGCGAGATTGTAAAAAAATTAAAGCTGCACACTGTCTTCAAGGACACAGTTCAAGAATTGTAATTTAAAAGTTTGTGTCTAGTCCATGGGAAAGTATGCTTTCAATTAAAAATAGACTTTATGTGCTTTATACGGTTCAGATCAATAAGGCAATGGAGATGTGGAGGCAGGTTTATAATAACAAATCATACTGTGCATTTGAATACAAATAGTAATGAAGAATATGCAATATAGAACAAACTGAATATGTGCCATTAAATTGGGCCAAAAGCATTCATAATGGACATGGGTCTGGTCTTTGCTGCAGATCTTGCATAACTTTTGTGCCACTGCATAGCTTTTCATGTGGGCTCCCTGTAGGTTTTGCTGTCATATCCTTATTCTTCTCTGAGTCCACCATAACTCTATCAAGAGATGATACCAAAAGTTTATTTAAAGCCTTGAAGAATGAATTCACCAAGTTATTTTATTTCAGCCAGTAGATGAAACATCTACCAACTAGCTGTCAGGTATCCTGCTGTAACCCTTTCTTCGGGGAGGGAGGGGAAGGTGAAACCTAACAGGGAGATGGTTCTTTTAAAGTGGTCGAGCAGGTGGTCTAGTCATCGTGCATCATGGGTGAAAGCACTCAAACAAAAGGCTGTTCTTAGTGTAGTCAAGACTCTGGAACAACTGCAAACACTCCCAAAAGTGTGGTTCCAAAACGGGTCTATTTATAGCAAGGTTTTCATCTGTTGCTGTATAGGATCAGTTGCATGGGCACAGTTCACAAGAAACCATGCTGAGCTTTTTGGGTTCAGATTAGCAAACAGTTCCAGCATGCAAAGTTCAGATTTTATTTCTCTCCCCGTTCCAGATCCTATTCTTATAATAAAGCTTAGAGGTTTACAAGATTTACAAGCATTTTGCATGCTCCCGGCGTATATGAGGTGACTGATCTCCCCAGTACTTTCTCCTTTCTGGGCTTTATCCCATTCCTGGCATCCCTTGGAGCTATAGGACCATGGCTCACTCAATCCAGTAGAAAAGTCACCAATTATCGTACATCAGCTTCAGATAAAGTATTAACAGAAAATGACTGGATTTTAAACATTCTAATTCTCCCCGCCACCCCCCCCCCCCCAGCTTTAAAAAAAATCGATCTTCTTGCTCAATTTCTATGGAATGGCAGCACCCTCTTAGTGACTACAACTCGCAAAACACTTCTGTTCTCCTTTTCTTCTCACAGTCCCAGATCTTGGATCTTGTTTCACTGGGATGGGAACACTCGGTTGTTGGGAATTTAGAGTTTCACCAGGAGCTGGGCATTTTTCCTCTCGATCTCCCGCAAACACCGTCTCCTCAGCTTCTGCAGCACACTGCTTCTCACCATCCTCACCCTGGATTCCCCTCAGCCCTCCTCACAACACCTTCTCAACCGCTCCCTCTACAGAGGGGCTTCCCAAACCCGTGCTGGGGGACCGCCCGGACATTTGCAATGAATAAGCATGTGGTACATTTGCATGCAATGGGGGAAGTGCATGCAAATCTATCTCATGCATATTCATTGCAGACAGTCAGAAAACATGACTGGCTGGGGATCCCTCAGGGCAGGGTTAGAAGAACGACTGCCCTAGAACATGCTAATAACACTCTCTAGGACACTCCCACTAGGGCAGGGCTTCCCAAACCTGTCCTGGAGACCCCACAGCCAGTCGGGTTTTCAGGACCCCCACAATGAGCAGGACAAGGGCTCAGAGTGTGGGGGTAGACTTCTCTCTGGGTCACACCATTTTACCCAGTGCCTATGTCATTTATGCTTTCCCATCCTATTTTTCATCCAGTTAGGATAACTATATGCTATATATCCAAACACGCCCAGAAAGGATTGCGCTGTGGGTGGAAATCTAACTAAAAACATAAGCTCTAGAATTATACTTAATCCTCCTACAGGTTTTCCATCTCAAGAATACCATTCTTATAGGCATGTATCTGCTCTGCATCCACAGTAATCATAAAATTCTACTAGTTACACATTTAATTTTAAGAGATGAGTTTTCTGAAGAATGTTATGTAGTCAAAAGACAGGGGTTTTTTTTTGTTTTTCTCACCATTTAAGTATTTTTTCAGCTAATCTGTGTTTCTGAATGAGGTTAGGTGATTAAAGACAAAGACTTCTGACTAATGTAACATCAGTTCCACTCTTTATGGCAATGTTTCGTATAGAACTGGTATACATACACTTTTTTAAGGGATAGGAAAATTTAGGGATATTTGGGGTTGGAGGCTACCTGTTTCCTCAAGCTACTATGGCCTTCCAGCTCATTTAGAACTGGTTCCTGAGGGGGCTATAAGGCATCAGCCTTCATTCACAGCTCTCTAGGTGATTCCTTAAAACTTAGCCTCACTTCAGGATGCAGGCTGCCTCTTCAAACAGATGGAGAGACCGTTTTGGCCCACGTGCAGGGTTCTTTTTTTTCTTTTTTTGTCTTTTCTGCAAAACATTACATGGCCAATGTTTATCGGCAGCCTAATAAATAGTATTTCAGAGCCTCCAAGGCCCTTTTGATAGCCAAAGCCTACTTCTCAATTGTGGAATAGTTTTCCTCTCTTAGAAGTTACTCCTAGCTGATGAATCCAATTGGATGTTGGCCATCTGCTGTTTCTTGCATCAACAGTGCCCCTAATCCTGCTTCAAAGATAGCTGCTTGAACTATGAACAGCTTGGCAAACTCCAGGCTGCTTAGGACAGGCTGCGATCACATTTTTTCTTTTAGCTTCTGAAACGCTTGATCTGCTGTTTTTGGGCTACCATAGGCTTTCCTGGAGCCTGTTTTCTTAGCAACTCTGTCAATTGCAAAGGTCAGAATAAACAGTCTATAATATACATCTAATCCAAAAAAGACCTTTAATTTATGTTTAAATTGGGGCATGGCTACTCTGCATTTATGCAGTTATTTTGCAGATTTCTATCCTGCCAATCCAAAAATCTTGCACCTAGAGTTAGAGCTGAACTATTCCTTTTCCCAAAATGTCTATTTTTTTCTATTCTTACACTTATATACTTCGCTCCTCTGAAGATGCAGAGTGGTTTTCAGCAATTTCAATAACAAATTACATTCCCTAAATATTTTATCTATCGGAGGTAGATACTCAAAAGCCATTTAGATGGATAACTTTAAGTTATCCATCTAAATGGCAAGTTTTGGTACATACAACCACTTATCGGGCTAGATTTTAGCTGGATAAGTCATGTTAACAAAGCCTGATAAAAAAAAAAAAGGCATTCCAGGGGCATAAGTGGGAGGAGCTATGTATCCGGCTAAATTGATTAAGCTTAGTTTCTGCATTTAGGTGACTTCCTGTGAAATAGTGTCCCAGTGGGCTTTGATTTTTTCATATTAATGATCCCTGGTTCAGTGAAAATCTCCTGCTGAATGACTCTGGAGGCAACTGAGATTTTCCAAGAAAACACCATCATGATGTCCAGAACACTTCTCCCCGCAGGGGGCTCAAGCTTGTTTTTTCTAAGGTCACATGTTGCCCCAAATCCTCCATTATTTCCCCATTCAGAGTTAAGTGGTGTTCCCTTTCAACCCATTTCTTTAGAATTTTGTGTGCAGAAGTTTTGTTCTTTTTCTTCTTGTCTGGGTAGGAATATAATATTTGATGGGACTACCTTTTCCAGTAAGCCATATGAGTCTTGTCACTTGATCAGTAATTTACTGTCTCCTATTTGAAGTTGAGGCCTTCAGGTCATATTATGCAGTTTGCATTAACTAAACTTTTTTCAAATGGTCTTGGACTCTCTCTTGATTCAGCTCAGTTGCTTTCTACATTTGCAGGAGATTTATTTATTTATTTATGTATCAATTTTTATATACAGTCGTTCGATTTCGCCATCACAATGGTTTTCAAAGTTATGAAGTTTAACAGTGTTTTCAAAAAACGGTTCATATGGTTGCTAATATAGAGTATAACATTATGAACTAGGTTTATAAATTAATCAAGAACATAATACAGAACTAAGTAAATCACAAGATTCTTGGGTCAATATGTTTTCAAGTGTGAAAGGATGGGAGCGGAGTTTTTTTAGTCACTGGGTGAGTTGGTAGGCTTTGGTAAACATCCATGTTTTTAGCTCTTTCTTGAATGTTTTTAAGTTTTCTTGAATTCTGATAACTTGATAACGTTCCTTCTGGAGTCCAACTGCCCCTCCCAATTCTCTCCCAACTACAAAAATTTCTTAGTGGGTCCTCCTTAAAGAAAGTGAACCCAGTGGAACTGTACTATTGAGACTACGACTACTATTTATCATTTCTAAAGCGCTACTAGACATATGCAGCACGCTACAGATACAAATAAGAGACATCTCTGTTCCATGGAGCTATTCAAAAGAATATAGCCAATTAAGTGACACAGTGTTGTGAAAAAATATAGTGAGGGTTTGCTGCCCGATTCCCATACATCCACCCAATAATTTATGAATGGCCTTGCCAGGCTGAGCACATCATACTCTCCCACCAAGACCCAAACCTCTTCAAAAGCCTTTAATCAAGAAATGTGATAGGTAGGGATGTGAATCGTTTTTCAACGATTAAAATTATCGTCCGATAATGTTTATATCGTCTTAAATCATTATAGAACACGATACAATAGAAATTCTAACGATTTATCGTTAAAAATCGTTAAATCGTGTTAGTGCGCACTAACTCGAGTTAGTGCGCCCTAACTCCCCGTTAGTGCGCACTAACTCGATTTAGTGCGCACTAACTGAAAATGATACAAATAAACACTTTCCAGGTCACTGAAGGTCAGTTAGGAATGAATATGTGTTCCTATTGGCTGGCTGCCCTCTTATCTATTGATGTTACCAAGGTTACCACTGAGGTGATGGTTGGGGGGATGGGAAATGGAACTGGAAACTAACGAACACCAACAGAAAATGAAACAAAGTGTTCACACTTCCCAGGTCAGTAAAGGTCACTTAGGAATGAATATGTATGTATGTATTCCTATTGGCTGGCTGTGCTCTTATCTATTGATGTTACCAATATGGTTGGGGGGATGTGAAATGGAAACAGTTGGAAGCTTGACAAAAAAAGTAATGTAATGATCAGCACTCACGTGACTACAACTTGTTTGTTTATTATTTTTGTTAGCAGGCACCTGAAATGCTAGTGCATGTTGAATTTGCCAATCACTGTGCATTTTAGAAAGGTGGTCCTGGCTGGAACTGTACACAGTTCAAATATATGTAATTGATTGTTGGTAAGTGTATTTTTTAAGTAGCCACACTGGCACCAGTATGTTTACTTTTCCTCCTACTTAACTCACTAGCTCAGCTTTGTAAGAAGGGCTTCTCTGCTTGTGTGTTGTTTTTGTTTGGTGTGAGGAGAGCAGAAACATCAGATCTTTATTCAATCTACTACAGTCATCTCTTACAGTGCCCTATCCCTATTAATACCAGGAGTGTTGTGATCTTCCTGCACACAGTGCCCTAACCCTGATACCAGTCTGAGACAGCTCCCTCCCTGCATTACTAGTGAGAGGCTGGCTTCACAGACAGGGGGGAGCTGCCTGACCCTCACTCCTGACTTCCCCCATGTCCCAGCTAGTGAATGGTGTGTGGGTGAGGGGGGGGGGAGGATGGTGAAGTCTGAGACAGCTCCCTCCCTGCATTACTAGTGAGAGGCTGGCTTCACAGACAGGGGGGAGCTGCCTGACCCTCACTCCTGACTTCCCCCATGTCCCAGCTAGTGAATGGTGTGTGGGTGAGGGGGGGGGAGGATGGTGAAGTCTGAGACAGCTCCCTCCCTGCATTACTAGTGAGAGGCTGGCTTCACAGACAGGGGGGAGCTGCCTGACCCTCACTCCTGACTTCCCCCATGTCCCAGCTAGTGAATGGTGTGTGGGTAAGGGGGGGGGGAGGATGGTGAAGTCTGAGACAGCTCCCTCCCTGCATTACTAGTGAGAGGCTGGCTTCACAGACAGGGGGGAGCTGCCTGACCCTCACTCCTCTGGGGTATTGTGATCTTCCTGCACACAGTGCCCTATCCCTGATACCAGGGGTGTTGTGATCTTCCTGCATGCAGTGCCCTATCCCTATTAATACCAGGAGTGTTGTGATCTTCCTGCATGCAGTGCCCTATCCCTATTAATACCAGGAGTGTTGTGATCTTCCTGCATGCAGTGCCCTATCCCTGATACCGGGATGTGTGCAAGAAGATCACAACACCCCCGGTATCAGGAATAGGGCACTGTGTGCAGGAAGATCACAACACCCCCAGTATCAGGAATAGGGCACTGTGTGCAGGAAGATCACAACACCCCTGGTATTAGGGATAGGGCACTGTGTGCAGGAAGATCACAACACTCCTGGTATTAATAGGGATAGGGCACTGTGTGCAGGAAGATCACAATACCCCTGGTATCAGGGTTAGGGCACAAGTTCTAGTCACATTGACTGATCACATTACTTGTTTTGTCAAGCTACCAACTGTTTCCATTTCCCATCCCCCATATACTGTCAGTAGGAAACTTGGTAACATGAATAAATAAGAGGGCAGCCAATAGGAATACATATTCATTCCTAAACTGACCTTAACTGACCTGAAAAGTGTCAAATTGTATCGTTTTCAGTTAGTGCGCACTAACTCCCAGTTAGTGCGCACTAACTCCCGTTAGTGCGCACTAATCGGAAAAAACGATTTTTAACGATTTTTTAACTAAAAAATCGTGCCTAAGACGATTTTCTTGCCCTGCCACACGATTTCTATCGTTAAGACGATATGGAAAACGATTCACATCCCTAGTGATAGGGTCTGCTGAGTTGCCTCTACCCTCCCGGTTTGTTATATATTATCAGTAAGGGCTCTTTCTCTCCTCTGCCTCCCTTCCTCCTCCCCTTTCCCCCCACTCTAACCCACCTGGTACCTCATATCTCATCCTTGTGTTGGAATCACAATGCTCATAGCACAATCCTGGCGGTTTTCAACATTGCTAAGTGAGCAATGCTGAAGTGAGGAAGAGGAGGCAGAGGAGGAGGGAAGGCCGTCCAGTGAACCCCACCACACTTCTTGATTAAGTGCTTTTGGGGGTTTTGGGTGGTGTGGGATTCTCAGTCCAACATGGCAATTAGTAAAGTATTGGGTGGGGGTATGGGAATCTGGCCATAGACCCTCACTTCAATTTTTTTTCAACACTCTGACATGTAACTGATTATATTCTTTTGAATATATTGCCAATTAAATTTAAAGTTTTCTGGCTACTATTAGCTGGATAACTTTAAATTTAATTGGCAATATTCAAAAGATGGTAGGTTAGATTTAAAGTTATCTGACAAAAGTTTGCTGGATAACTTTATTCTGGGATATTCCATGGGATTTCTGGGATAACTTCTCTGGCTAAATTTATCTGGATAAGTTAGCCATTCAAGGCTTTTTTGAATATTGGATTCCTAGTGGCCAGAGTGGGATGTATGTTTGAAGAGCTCCAAAGGGTGTGGCCTTTGGTCAATGCTTATTGCTGTGAGACTGATGTTCACTCTCCACAGTCTCAATAATCAAACCCATATCTCCCAAATGACAATGTACAGTGCCGCCACTGAGCCACTCAACAGTCTGCTTGAGAGAAGGTTTTGTAGAGAAAAAAGGAACCTTCCTGAGATGACATACAGCAAGAGACAAGAGAAAGTCAGAGAATTGAGAAAATGCAGGGACAGAGAAAAGTGAGGTGCATGTAGAGTACAGGAGAACAGTTGAACAGCAGGAGGAGATAAATGCTGAGATAGAAGTGTGGGGAGAGCCAGGGTGCTAGTGGATAGCAAAGTTTAGAATGAAAGGTAAAGTTTGAATTCAAAATGTAAAGAATTGGAATGATAGTGAAGAGACAAGAAATACGGTTGCCAGCTCACCTGGCTGAACCAATCCTAGTTGTGCCTCTTTGTATATATGGAGATATAGTCAAACTCTCCTTAGAGAAATCAGAACTCTGAGGTCGATATTCAGCTGCTATCCAGCTGAACAAGTTAGCTGAATAAACATATCCAGCTAACCTGTCAGGATGTTCAGTGGCATGGTTGCCCCACTGAATATACCCAGATAACTAATAGCTATCCAAAAAAGTTTATCCATATAACTTTGGACCTGCACAATAGCAGATAGAACTTATCTGGACAATTTATCCAGATAAGTCTGAATATCGCCATTTATCCTTCTAATAGGGGGATTCATCATTCCGCGATGTTTACAGCGGAATGATGAGCCACAAAGAAAAAAGTGGCAGGGGGGCGATAGTGTGCACCCAGCCACATTGCAGCGGTGCATTTTTGCCCACCGTGGTTGCAGTGCGGCACACACTATTGGCCCCATAGTGCCACCGTAAAAGGTGGTGTTATTTCCAGCACTACTGTTTTAGACATTATTGCCTGCAGCGGCACCAGAAAAAACATTTCCCTAACCCCATCCAAACCCCACCTTAACCTCTCCCCTTTCCCTCATTTAAATTTTACCACTGTGATGTGGTGGTTATCTCATACAGTAGGGCGTTAACACTCTAATGCTCTCGATAACCCCACATCGTATTTTGATAAACAACCCTACAAGTTAGCTGGCTGCCCTGGAACACCCCCATCCTGCCCACTTCTTAGCTGGATAACTAGTTACCCGGCCAAATATTCAAACAGCACCACTTAGCTGGATGCCCTAATATATCTGGCTGTGTCGCTGAATATTGACCTCTGTATTGCCACTCATACAATGTATAAATATCGACCTCTATATTGCCACTCATACAATGTAATATAACCAAGGTTGGATCAGTCTCTTTGGGTTGATCTTGGTCATCAGCTAATACTATTGGGAAGGAAAAGCATTGAGACGATGACTTGACTATTAGAGATGGGCATAATTAAAAAGCAAGAGTTAAAGTGACCTGTAATTATGTTTCCAATCTGGGTATGGACCTCATGAATTAGGCTTTTGAGGCCAGCTTCTATGCATTATGAATCTATGAATAATAAAGGCATGGGTCCTTCTCCTGAATGTTACAAATAACATTTTGCAGGCCATGACTATCTCCCAAATATTACTTATTACAATAAATGCTATTCAGGTTTTAGCATCTCTGTCCCTTCAAAGGCAAAAAAGTAATTTGGATAAATCAAGTTGTATATGATTAAAAAACAAAGTTTATTTTTTTTTTAAATTAAAAAGCTATTCATTGGTAAGCATAGCCTTAGTCCAGCTATCCACCCACACATCTTTCATGGTGTATGGAAATAGACAATCACAGAGATTACTAAATCATTTTCTTATTATTTTCATCTTTTATCTTCTTTATATGTTTCTTCTTCTTGTTGGTGGCACAACTTTTACTGTTCCCAGGGGATGACAGCTGCTTCCTAGCATCTCATAATGAAAGGTAATAATAAAGAGCAATAAAAAGTCCAGCAGTTAGATGTTTTCCCATAGTTCGAGGTCAGCATGTGCTGTTATTGGTCTCAGGTGAAGAACACTGGTGAATTGTGGACATGAAATTTGCTGCAGCTTTAGCAATGATTTCCTCCTTATTTTTTTTTTTTTAATCACAGATCCTTTATAGCTTCACATACTAAGTAATCAGTCATCAGAGTCTCAAAATGTAAAAGACCAGAAGAGGAATTAAAAAGTGCTTTGCTTTATCTCTGTCAGTGTTTGCTATTTATGGGAAGATCTGTTAAATAGTAGGTGAAATGATTATGTGGAGAGGATTGCCAAGGAAATCCTGAGAGCAATGCTATCTTATGGTCATCAGGCAAGCCATTCTCATCCGTAAGACCTAATCATTTAAGCAGAACATTAGGAGAACACCTTCTTAAAACAATGATATTAGAAATAATAACTAACAGAATAGCATAGACTTGCAGGACAGAGAACCTCAGTCCTATTCCCTTATTCCTTTCTCACCTGGGTGATTCTCAATAAGTCATTTATGATTTGACTTACCCAAATTTAGGACTTTGAACATTTTCTGGTAGGAACATTATTTGTTGGCTTTAGCAAATTAAACTAATTGCATCTTATGTCAAAGCAAAGCATTCCAGAATTCTATTATATCCCAAGAAAACTGAGTCACTCCATTTACACTGATTTTTAGACCTACCACACCCAGAAACTTGCAGAATATTATCAGCTTATTACAATATACATGACACTTGGACTCTCTTCTCCATATATAGTCGTGCACCTAACACTATTAACATCTAGAAATAGGCAAAGAAAACACCTTCAGGCCCACGCAATATTGGTTAGTGTAACATGGGCGCTCATGATTCAGCGCCTGCTCTCCTAACGTGTGCCCAGCCGTCTCTCCTGGGCGCGCAATGCATTATTTAAATGAGGGGTTGCACTAAAACGGATGCGCTAGGGATAGATTGTGTGTCCCTAGCATGTCCATGGCATCAGGCACCCAGGGGAAGTGTCTGTGCACCAGTAAGGAAAACAGAAGCTCAATTAATGGGCGTCCATTCCCCTAACCTGACCACTGGCAAAACATTTTTCATGCTACTTCCTGTGATTCCTCCTACTTGGGATCAGGACGATACAAAGTAAGAGGAACCACAGAAAAGCAGTATTTTGGGCTTTTTTGTGGCTTTGTGGGGAGGGGGGGTTAGACTGGCATTTGGTTTTCTGTGTTAAAACATGTGCATCGGGCACATTGTGATTTTTTGCATCGGGGTAATAGCTGCATATGATGAGTGCTATTTTATAATTTGCGCGCATGTACACGCAACAAGTTATAAAATACCTGTGTTCCTGGGCGCAGGCCAAGACACTCGTGCAAATGTACCCCTGTGCACTGGTTTGAAAGTTACCATCCCTCTTTATAGTAAGACCAAAATATATGGAACTATTTCCCCTTTCACCCTTTTCACCTCTGGGTTTTCCTCAATGTCAGGGATGCCAACCCCTGACATCAAGGGGGTAGCCCTCCTGCCATTCCAGAAGCCGAAATTAGGGGATAAGCGAAGAAGTCGGGCTCGTGTGCGGCGACCATATTTTTGAAAGTGCTCATTGACATATGTAAATGATGCAGCACGCACATCTGAAAAGTTTCCAAAAAGGAGCGAGGCGTGAGCATTTTGGGACCTGACCAAGAGATGTGTACATAAATACTTACGTGCCCTGGTGTGCACCAAGGTCCCCTGCCACATAACTTTACTTCTGCTATGGTTGACAAGGTAAGTTATAAAATAAAAGGATCAAGCCATTTCTGAGGGCTTTAAAGGGTCTGAGGTAACTGGGAGGAGTGTAGGCGATCAAATCAATGGGGGTTGGAGGACCCAGCTGTTAACTGGATGAACTGTTGAACAAACTGGTAAACTGGGAATGGTGTGGGTGATTGCCCTTTTTAAAATCCCCAGACTTATATGGTTAGAAGCAGAATTTGCGCATCCATGCACACACTTAAAATTAGGTGCACGTGTGCATGTGGCCAGGCTATTTTATAATTTGCGAGCATGTACACGCAACAAGTTATAAATACCTGTGTCCCTGGGCGCAGGCCAAGACACTCGTGCAAATGTACCCCTGTGCACTGGTTTGAAAGTCACCATCCCTCTTTATAGTAAGAACAAAATATATGGAACTATTTCCCCTTTCACCCTTTTCACCTCTGGGTTTTCCTCAATGTAAGGGATGCCAACCCCTGACATCAAGGGGGTAGCCCTCCTGCCATTCCAGAAGCCCTTTTAGACTCCAGGTATGCGTGAGCCCCTGTGCCACGGTGCAACCTTGTAGGCAAAGTCCCAAGGCCCTGGCCCTAGGCAGGTGAACATATCCAGGCAAGGACGGAGTCCACTGAGCACAAGAACCAACACTGAAGGCAGATGGACGCTGAAGACTGGAATCAGAAGCACAGCAGAAGACCAAAGCAAAATGAAGACAGATGTCCCCAGCAGACAAAGCATCAGAAGATCATTGAGAACAAGGACCAAGCAGACGAAGGCTGGACCAAGGCTTCAGATGAAAAGGCATGGGAACTTCGGAAGTCAGATCCAGAACTCGGGAAATCTCAAAGCTATAGAAGAGGACTTAGGAACTCAGGAGCAGGACTCGGAAGACTTGGAGCAGGGCACAGGCCTGAAGGCTGAAGGTACCGGAACGCTGAAACAGGCTGAAGACACATGACGATGGCAAGATGCTGGCACAAGCTGAAGTCACAGGACACTGGACCAGGCAAAGACCATGACAGGAACAAGATGAAGACCACAGAGGACCTTGCTAAGGCCACAATGAAGAGTTAGAAGAGGCATTTTATAGGGCAGCTGATAATGACATTGACTGAGGGCGCTGCGAGCTTTCCCAGTACATGCTCTTTAGCTACAGTAGGCGTGCACACACGTGTGTCTAAAGAGACAGGAGCAGAGGTAGCAGTGGCATTCGGCCGCAAGATGACTGGAGACATCTCTCTGCCGCAGGAAGCATCAGCATCAGAAGTCCGCGGTGCTTTCCTGCTGCAAACCGGAATCGGGAGCCTCCTGTGAGCGGTAACCTAACACTCAGTCTTAAGATCCTTTTAGACCTCATAGAGACTCCCAGTTCTGGGGGTGTGAGTGTTCCTCCCTTGAGCATCAGCACACTCCTAGGACAGAAGGTAGAGAAAGAAAATAAGTCAAAGTGGGTTGATGAATTTTGTTGAGCACCCATTCCCTAAAAGTCGCTGACCAAGGGGAATATTTGATAACCAGTGACTCCCACTCTCTGACCTCATACTCCGGTGTCACAGGACACTGGTGCATATAGGAGGTTATTTTCAAAAGCATTTTCACACGTAAGATGTGGTTTTCTGTGCATAAATTGGCTTTTTGAAAATTACCTGAGGGTTGTACGTGTAAAAATGTGTGGAAGCAATTTTATGCATACTTTTCCACGTAATGCATCAGAGGTGTCTGTGGAGGGTAGGGATGGAGTTGGGGAAAGGGAAATCATGTATGCTCATGCTTTCCATTTTTGGAAGCATGCACATGAACGTGCGCATATGCCATGCAAAGCTGCGCGCAGTCCTACTAGTTTTCACAGTATGGTGAATAAGTCCACTTTGAAACTTGGGCTGGAGGATAATTTTGCAATATCATGCGTAACTTATGCGGCAGCTCTGAGCATAAGTTACTCTAATTCCCAAAGCAAATGTAGGCTCATAATTTCACATTGAAAATTATGAGAAGTATGTGCAGAAACTTCTGGTACAGATTTGCACCTGCTCTTTGCAGCACATAACTTGTATGTGTGAATTTACGTGCACACTTTTTAAAATATGCACGTAAAACAAACTCCGCGCCAACTCCGCCCTCCCCCCATCCTCAGAATGCCTCTATTTTATGTACATTAAATTATGCGTGCAATCAGGTTTTGCGCATATTTTTATCTACAGAAACCCAGAGCAATTTTTCAAGAAGCCATTTACATACACAAGCCCATGTTTTAAGATGGTACTTTTCAATGGCCTGCGAAATTTAAATCAGCACATATACGATTATGTCAGAGCATCTAAAGTTACAGTAGTATTTTATATACTGTGTGGCAGGAGCCACCTAGTTTATAACTATCATGTATTTCTGCCTGGAAAGTACACATGTATGTTTCAGTACATGCATATATTTGTAATGCAAAAAATCATAAACGTTCTCTTCTATCAGTGTGCACATATATTTTATGCAAGTAATAACCCTGTTGTACACAGAAACATGTTATTTTATTAAGAATGCCCAAACTTGCGTATGAAAATACATACTGGTCCATGCACTTGCAATCACCAGTTCACTGATTCTGCCACCAGTTCACCCAGATTCTCCAGCGCTTCACCCTGACCTCCCCCCGCCCCCACCCCCAATCATTTAACCCACCCAAAAACTGCAGACAAGAGACAAGTACAATTTCACTGCCATAACACTTAGCAAGTGAAAAAGAGTATGGACAAGTTTGGCAATGGATGCATGTATCCCACTATCAAAATGTTAACTTGCGTGCAAACTTCCAAATCCCACCCTGGGGCTATTCTCACACTTCCCATTCCCCTTTCCTGGGTGCCCAAGGTGTGATCCTTTCGGTGGGAGTGAAGGCTAATCTTCTTAGCCCAGGCAGTAGTGTTCTCCCATGTGTGTGTGTGTGAGTGTTACCATAGCTCTTCTGGGCAGGTACATTTACAAACCAGGCAGGACTCACTGGAAGGATGTTCAAACTAAAGTGTACTGTAATTCCACTTAGAAGAATCAATAGATGCAAAGCATAAAGTGTCCCAGGAGGAAAGGCCTGGACTGGAAATACATCTCCAGTTCAGGGGGAAAAGGAGAGGGCAGAAAAATTCTCCCTTTCCCCAAAGATAGAAAAGCACAAAATTTGCAGAAAACTTGAAACAAAGTCTCTTCTTATACTGGGTGCTGCAACATCCTCTTATGCTGACCAAAAACAGGAGAACAGTCCCTCCTGGACACCCTGAGCAGGGGATTCAGCCTGCCAGAAATGGAACAGGTCAAAAATGTAGAAACCTGAAAAAAAAATGTAAAGGCTTCTTAATAAATCTCTTCCAGCCCTATTACAGGAACTGGCAAGAATGTATCTCTCTTTACAGGTGCACGCATGTTATAAAATCGGGGGTCGGCGCGCTCAAGGGGGTGCACAATTGTGCAACTTACGCGTGCCGACGCCTGTGACCTTCCCCCGTTCCCTCCCAGGCCGCTCCGATTTAAGAGCAGCCTTGGAGGGAACTTCCCAACCCCTTAACCTAACCTCCCTTCCCCTTCCCCTCCCGTCCCCTAGCCCTATCCTAAAAACCCCCTGACCTTTATGTTACCTGTTGCACCTGTCTCTGGACAGGCGCAAGTTGCGCGTGCCAGCACCCTGCCAGCACGCGATCCTCTGATACAGCAGCAAATGGGCGCTGTGCCGGAGGCCTCTGGCTCCGCCCAGCCCCACCCCCACCCCGCCCCTTTTTCCAAGTCCCGGGACATATGCACGTCCTGGGGCTTTACATGCATCACCGGGTCTTTCTAAAATAGGCCCGGTGCGCGTAACCCCACCTCCACGCGTAGATCCAATGGATTTACGTGCGTAGCCTTTTTAAAATCTACCCCTTATTGCATAAGGGGTTACGGTCACATGTCCAAAACGCATGTCCAACCACGGGTTAACCTGTGCTCTAGCCTGAGCACACAGTATTGCGTCAGCCTGTCAGAGAGTACACATGATACACATCCCTCCCTTCTGAAAGCAAAGTACATCTGCCCCAACCTTACCTAAATGTGCCCCTCCCCCATTCTGCCTAAGGGATGTCCAAGTCCAGACAAACTCTAGAGGAGATGCTGTAATGAATGGTTTGTCCTTCTGCAGTTGACTACCCAAGGGTTGGGACTAGGGACATCTAGTGGAGACCCCAAGGGGTCTCTACACCCATAATTCTTAGGGATGTGCTTTCATTTGAAATGACCTAGACAATGTCAACAACATTGCCTGCATTGTTTCATGTCATTTTTAAAATGAAACAATAGAAAAAAAGCATGAAATTTTGTGTTTTATTTTCTGTCATTTTTGGTGTGCACTATGCAAATAGCATGCATTATTTCTAAACAGCGTGCACTATTTGCTGAAATCTAACAAAATAAAATGAAAGCCCCTTTGAATGACAGTGAATTTGGATGGGAATCTCCCCCCAGTGAAAACAAACAATATTTTTTGGCCTCAGGATCCCTAATAATTCCTTGGGTAGTGAGTTCTAAAGTAATGGATCAACATACAATATGAGAAGGTCTTGTATCTAGTATCTGTAAGGCAGACATTTTTGATAGTTGGAATGTCCAATAACACTTCTTGAGAGGAACTCCTCCTCGGTCAGCCAAGAATTTTGGGCTTTGATCATGTAAAATTTGACATACAAGTGAAAAATTTTACACTGAACTCTAGAAGGGATCGGTAACCACTGAAGGGAGTTCAGGGTTGGAGTCATATGATCATATTGTTTCAGGTCACACAGTATCTTGGTTGCATTAATCTGGTTAATCTGCAGCTTCTGCAATGAAGTAGTTTTGAGTCCAGCATATAAAACGTTACTGCATGAATCACTATTGCTAAATGATCTTTTGAAATATATGAACATACATTTCAAATGAAAGGTAAATGAAAAATTCGGAACCAATAATTTACTTTTTTGTTACATAAATTGCATTCATTAACAACAAATGCACATCCCCTATTGTACATTTTCAGTCATGTCTAGAAAAATAAGCCATGTCTAATTTCCACATCACACTGCCACTAATAGGGCTGTTCCACAAATGGGTGAGGCCATGTGAGACATCAATGTGGTCGATAAAGCTATTCCTCTCATATTTAAGTCATTTCCATCACTTTTTAGTTAGTACTTATGTATTTGCTACAAAACTGACCTTGGCACCATCTTTACCTTCCTTCACTCCATCAAAACTGAATTGGACAAGATTTTAGGAGAATAAATTATTGGTAGGCAAGTTTACATAGCTACTTGCTAGAGAAAAGTATGAATTCAGTGATTCTGGCACATTAACCATATTTGGAGCCGGGAAGGAATTTTCTTTCATTGCTGCATAATTAGTTATAGATATTGTGATGTGGAGTATAATGTTCAGCGAATAAAGTTCAGTGAAGGCTACGTTAATAAAATTATTACAAAAGATCATGGGGCACTAAGAGGTTCCCGGGAAATAATAAAGGAGTTCACTGTTCCTGTTCAGACTATGTAGTTGAGTTTCTTTGGAATGAGGCCTAGCTATGCTTAAATAATCAGTACATAACCATCTAGAATATGACAGATACACAGTGTTTCCCTTCTTCCCATGAGAAGGAGTTGTTAAATAATAAGAAGGTTAAGTTTGATAGACGTTCTTTTTTCAAACTCATCAACTGTGTAACTATTAGGAATAGGAATATGTACTAATGCGTGAAAAAACTGTGTGCATTATTTGCAAAACAGAGCACACAATTTTTTTTTTTTTACCAGGACTTATATGCAAATAAGCTCAGCAGAAAGACTGTACACAAAATTTTGCAACAGGAAGTTTGGCCCATGAACCAATTGCATACCTAGTTTAACTATATGCTAATAATTAATGAGCTGCTTTGCATGATTTTGCATTGCAGCAGCTCATTGACTATGAATTTGAATGTACTTTTGCATGCAGAAAACTACACACAAAATTGTATTCATTCTGAATGTAGAAAACTTTGTGCACTTTAGCAAATAATGCACACTGTTTGGTGTTTTAGCTCATGAAATGCCCTGGGTTTGTGCATGTTTGTACGTGTATTTTTCCATGCAAAGCCCTAACTGGGTATGTAATAAGGGTTGTGCATGGGAAAAAAGCACATACACACATGTTTAAAGACCCGTTGTTTTTCTGCGTGAGTGCATTCAAATGAGGCAATTATTTATTTATGGAACATGCAGGGAGCCGAGCTAACAGGGAGATCGGGTTAGTGTGGGTTTTTTAATGTGAGTTTTTGGCACCTGGATCAAGGCAGGAAGTAAGTGAAAGTGCTAGTGTGGAGACCAGGGGTTTTTTTTATGCTTGTGTGGGTCAACCAAGCAGCAGGCGGAATGGGTAGAGAGAAGACAGCTTCTCAGTGAGGCAGTGTCGACAATATGCATTTCACTCTCTCAACAGCAGTTGGAGTCCAATCGTGAAGGGGTTAGATATTACTCTACCCACATTCTCATCAATTTCTGGACCACTAATTTATTCATTTTCATGAAAAAGAAAGGCTTTCGCTCTGAGCATCGATTGCGGGTGTTCACACCTCGATGGGTGTCCGCGCAGATTTCTGCACGGATGTCTGCATGTTTTACTACATAGGGCCATGAGCGCGTGTTACTGTGCATATTATGGCGCTTATGTTTGGTGTGCACTGATTTTATGCGCATATCTAATTAGCATATGCAGCCATTATTATGTCCCACGCATCCGCTGGTTTTGCCGTGTCCGCCCAAAATATCCGTGTGGAAAAATCAGTGCGGATTTCAGTGCGGGTCTTGTTATATCAGCCCCCTTATGTATATAACAAAGTCTGGTCACTTTTAATAATCCACTTTATTATGGTGGCTACCTGAAAGGTTAAAGTAATAAATCAATCAGTATCCAAATTTATGTTCATGCAAGGTCCAATTCAAATTTGTTTTTCCCAAAGGTGAAGAAAAACTTTGAATCAGTCAACCCAAATGATCAGTTATGGCTTTTCTGGGTAATATTTGCTATGGAAAGGAAGATGGGAATCAAGACCGTGTTCGTTTATTTACACTGAGTGGTTCTTAATGGAGCAGTCATTCTCCCACTTATCAAGTCCTTCCAAGATGGGAGGGGCAAGGGGGAATGTGGAATATCTTGCGAGGATGTGCAAGATTTTATGCAACGTTTCAACTCAAATCTGAAAATGATTGTTTGAAACCTGAAGGACTGCATTTAAACCGTAAAGCGTAAATACTGTGTGCCTGGAGTCACTGGCCTTAATGATCTCTTTTTAGACGCAAGCGTCTGTGGTTTTGGATCTGTTTGATTAGTTTATGTTGGGACAGATAGAATATAGCTTTCTTTTTTCTCAAGGCTTGGTAGAGCATGAGAAAAATCCTTGTTTACAAAAGGATTTCTGGTTAAGGCTTGTGTTTTGAGACTTGTGAATTCGGGTTTTGCATCTCCCCACTGCTGTTTAACTTTAGGATTAGGCGTTATTGAGTTAAATTCATTTAAACATTTGGGTTTTAGACTCACAGAATTTAAGAAAACAGAGTGCATGCAACTACAACCAAAAGCATATTGGAACCTGTTTTCAGAAGAGATTCCCTTAGGCACAGAATGAGAACCCATTTCAAAAGATGGAAAATTCTGTTTAATTATTTCAATTTTAAGCTTTCATAACTTATCTGAGAAGTAAACTATAATTCCATACATATGGATATGTTTTCCTCATTGTATATTATGTACTGTGTGAGTGTATTCTTTGTTAATCTGACACTCCCCTCCTTGAGAGGTTGTTTTATTATATTTTTATTTCATATTATGTCACTGCAAGAGAAATCTGCAGCCTTCAAAAGGAATCTTAGCAGCTGTATGAAGCTGAGCACTTTATTGAAACTAAAAGAGAGGTAGAGATCTGAATTAAAATAGTTTTTTGCTGTATCAAATTTGCAAAGTATACCAAAACATATGACTATTTTCAGTCCCCCTCCCCCCTCCCCCGGTAGCTTGCAGGTCCAATAGTATTTAGTACCTGTGAGCCTACAAGTCAAGTCCTTTGAAAATCTCTTTTCTGGTGGGGACAGCAGGTACCAAAGTACCCACGGGGTTTGCAATTACAAACTCCCTGCTGAGAAGTAGGAACAGAGAATTAAACTCCTTGAGGATAGCTTTCAAACCTATTTGCGTTACTGTCTTTGTGCACAACATAAGTGGACGCGTTGAGAGTTATTCTAGCATTTTATAAACTGCAACAAGAGGGTGACAAAAATGATAAAGAGGATGGCATGTCTCTCCTATAATGAGAGGTTACACAGTCTAGGTAGGGCTCTTCAGCTCTGAAAAGAGATGGATGAGAGGGAACATGATAGACGTTTATAAAATCATGAGTGGGTGGCATGAGTAAATAAAAGATGGTTAATTTACCCTTTCAAATAATACTAAAACAAGAGGATACTAACAAAAACTAACAAACTAACAAAACTAACAAACTAACAAAACAAGAGGAAACTAACAAAAAGCAGATTCAAAACAAATCATAGAACGTACTTTTTCAGTCACTGCAGTATCAAGCTGTGGAATCTGTTGCCAGAGGACATGATCAAGGCAACAAGCATAGCGGGGTTTAAAAGAGGTTTGGACTTGTTCCTGGAGGAAAAGTCCATAACACATTACTAGCCAGGAAGACTAAAAAAAACCACTGCTCTCCCTGGCAGCGAGTAATGAAATTAGATTTACTTTATGGGATCTGCAAGGTACTTGCAACCTGGATTGGTCACTGCTGGAGGCGGAATGCTGAGCTCGATGGACCAGCATGGCACGTCATATGTCCTTATGTACAAAAGGCAGCTATTTGTGCAGCTGGGTTTGCACACCTAAACTCAGCAGGTTAGTGCTAACTGGCTAAATCATGAGCCTACTCCTGGATCCTCCCTTTTTAATGCCCAGCTAAATTTTTCCTACCTGGTAAATTTAGGTGTTTAAATGTAGTCAGTCAGTGGGAGAAAATCTTTTTAAGCAAAGATTTAACAGGCTAACATCCGAAGTTAGCTGGTTAATTTTTTTGAGAACTGACCCTTGTATTACCAGACTTAATTTCCTGGTGTTTGATCTCTTTCTCTCTATATTATTTAATTCTTTCCTTCCCAACCCCTAATGTCTGCTGGCACACTGCAGCATAAGTTCTGTCCCAAAAGGTATCTGCATGATGGCATTTTCAGCTGAGTTCCAAATTCATTGAAGATAAACGATGCAATGACATAGAAATGCATTCTGAAACATAAACAGAAAAATCATAGAAATATGACAACAGAAAAAGCCCATATGGCCCATCGTTTGCCCTTCCACCCAATTAATTTAGCTTTTAATTCCCATCACTTCCTTAGAGATCCCCTGTATTTATCTCATGCCTTCTTGAATTCAGATACTGTTTTTGTCTCTACTACCTCCATGGAGAGGATGTTCGTCTACCACCCTCTCTGTAAAGAAATATTTCCTAAGATTACTCCTGAGTTTTCACCGTTTCACCCTCATCCCATGAGCCCTCATTCTAGAGCCTCCTTTCTGTTGAAAGAGGCTTGCCTCTTGTGAATGGAAATCTTTGAAATATTTAAATGTTTCGGTCATATCTCCCCTATTTTGCATTTCCTCTAGGGTGTACATGTTTTAAGTCTATCCCACATACTTTAGAATAAAGACCCACGACCATTTTAGGAGCCACCCTTTGGACCAATCCCATCCTGTTTATGTACTTTTAAAGCTGCTTTCTCCAGAATTGTACTCAGTACTCCAAATGAAGTCTCACCAGAGCCCTATACAGGGGCAATATCACCTCCCCTTTTTTGCCGACCATTCCTCTCCTTATGCAGCCAAGCATCACTCTGACTTTTGCCATCACACCTGTTTGATCATCTTAAGATCATCAAATACAATTATCCCCATTTCACGCTTTTTCTTTGTGATTAGAAGAATTTTACCTCCAATACTGTACCTCTCCATTGGGTTTTTTGCATTGTAAATGCAATATTCTGCATTTTTTTAGCACTAAATCTTAGCTGCCAGACTCTAGATCATTCCTCGAGCTTTGCTAGATCCCTCCTCACATTTTCCACACCTTTCTGGCTGTCCACCCTGTAGAAGATTTTGTCATCATTGGCATATAGACAAATCTTTTCTGACAATCCCTCCTCTATGTCGCTCGTGAAAATGTTGAAAAGAATGATCCAAAGACTGATCCCTGAGGCACACCGCTAGTAACACCCCCCTTCTCAGAGAAAAAAACATTTACCACTATGCTTTGTCGCCTTCCACTCAGCCAGTTTCAAACCCAGTGAGACACTCTAGATCCTATACCAAGGGCATTCAATTTATTTATGTCTCCTATGTGGAACTGTATCAAAGGCCTTAGTGACATCCAAATACACTACATCTAGCATTCTCCCTTGTTCCAACTCTCAGATCACCCAATCAAAGAAATTGATCAGATCTGTCTGACAAGATTTACCTCTGGTAAAACCATTCTGCCTCGGATCTTGCAATCCATTGGATTCCAAAAACTGCACAATCCTCTGTTTTAGCAAAGATTCCATTAATTTGATTATCATAGAGGTCAGACTAAAGGGCCTATAGTTCCCAGCCTCTCCCTCACTTCCACTTATATGTGTAGGAACGACATCTGCCCCTCTCCAGTCCTCCAGAACTACTCTGACTCTAAAGAAGCATTGAAGAGGTCGGCCAGAGGAGCTGCCAGGACTTCTCTAAGTTCCCATAGTACCCTCAAATGTATCCCATCTGGCCATATTGCCTTATCTACTTTAAATTTATTTAGCTACTCATGAACACAGTGTTCCAAAAATCAATTTTGGTTTACCTCACTTCTAATCTTATTTGTATTTGTTTTATGTGGTTTTACAGGCCCAGCCAGTTCAGCCAGGCAAGCCCTGCTTGGTGGTCCCGGCCAGGATTGGGAGGGGGTTTTCCTTTCCAGTCCACTCTTTGGCTGGTTTGGACTATTCCTCTCTGGGTCATTTGTTGGACTTTTACCCTTTGGAGTATAGGGGCCTTACTGGAGCCTTTCCAGCTCCTTGCTCAGGGAACGGGGAACCCTGGGTTGGGGCCTGAGAAAACATTTTCATTTTCATTATTCAGTTCGTTTTTGGGATGTTTTTTCCACAAAGTTTGGTTGGTGGGTTGTTTGATTCATTTTCATTTGTGATTAAAAAAAAAAAAAGATTCAAACAATTAAAAAAAAACAAAACTGGCCAAAAAACAAAATCGAGGGTCACAAAAATGCTGGGGGCTAGGATCCCCCTGGACCCCACTTACCCAGTCTGGTAAGGATCCACCGTCTTCGACCTAGGCCAAAGTCTTTGCTTTGAGTAGGCCGAGGATGCGGTAGCTTGCCGTCACCTCGGTCTTCCATAGGCAGAAGCTTCAGCATGACCAAGAGGAGGACCCAATGACTGGGCCTCAGCCTAGGCTGGGGCCCAGACCCAGGCCCAAAGCACAACCTGGCCTGAAGTCTGGTCCCAATTCCAGGCACTCAGCCTGGGCCACCCAGACACCAAAGTTGCATCCTGATGCTGGGTCCTTGGTCCAGACCCAGGCCCAACACTGCGACCAGACCCAGAGGCCAAGTCCTGATGCCAGGGCCTCAACCTAGGCCGGGGCCTGGTCCCAAGCTTGAAGTGCAACCTGAGCCAGAAACTTTGTCCCGACACCAGGACCCTGGCCTGGACCCAGGCCTGACACCATTACCTGACCCAGAGGCAGGAACCTGATGCCTGGGCCGAGATACGTGGTCAGGCCTAGGACTCAGTGTCCAGGCCTGGAAGCTCCACATCCAACATCTTCATTCTTAGGCTCTTCACTGCCAAATGATGGTGTCTCCTGGGGTCATGCCGGAGTGAATTAACTGTGACATATTCACCCCTGCTGATGGCGCCATTTTGAAATATGGCATGGTACGGCATTTCCATACATCAAAATGGGGCCATCCACTGGGGTGAATATGCCAGAGTTAATTTACTTGGGGGCAATCCCAGTGGATGCTGCCATTTGGCAGTGAAGAGCTGAAGAAAGAAGACATTGGATGGGGGAGTTCCCAGGTCTGGACACCAAGGCCTGGGCCTGACCCTGGTTCCAAGTCCCAGGTGTTGGGACCCGGCCTCCTGGCCAAGCCCCGGTGTTGGCAATGGTCTGGACCTAAACCCCGATGTCAGGACCTGGCCTCCGGGCCGGATCGCAGCATTAGACTTGAGTCCGGGTCAGGTCATGGCATTGGGCCTAGGTCCAGACTGAGGTCTCGGCATCATACCCGGCCTCCATGCTGGGTCACAATATTGGTCCTGGGTCTGGGCCCTGGCCTAGGTCAAGGGTCTGGGCTAAGGCCCTGGTGTCGTGACCTGGCTTCCGGGTAGGGGTGCAGTGTCGGGTTTGGGTCTTGGCCGAGGCCCCAGCATCGGGACCTGGCTCAGGGCCGGGTCGCAGAATTGAACCTGAGTCCAGGCCAGGTCATGGCATTGGGCCTGGGTCCGGACCCCAGCCTAGGCTGAGGGCCTGGCATCAGGACCCAACCTCTGGGTTAGGTCGCAGCATCAGGCCCAGGCCTCAGGACTTAGCCTTCAATGGAACCCTATGGATGAGGTAAGTTGTTGTTTATTTTTTTTTAATTTTCAGTGGCTGCAGCTGAGACCCCATCGTTGCAGTAGGGCCTAGGCCTCAGTCCCTGCTTTAGGCTTTAGCCTATGCCCAAACGCAATGCTAGCACCTCGACCTAAGCCCGAAGCCGGGGCCTTGCCTAGGGCATAGGCCACGGCCCCTGCTTTACATATAAAACAAAGGCACAACATAAAATTGTTAATTATTTTAAAAGGTGTAGTAACAAAAAAAGGTGTAGTAAAAAATCTAAAAAGGTAGGCAGAACCATAAAACCACAGGTAAAATCTACAATACTCGGTTATCAATTTATATTCCTTGAAAAAAGGCTTACCATAAGTTTAAACCCTGAACATACCCATAAAACAGCAGGAAGGTGCTAATCAAGCCAAAAACACTTGTGAGTATGATCATGCCTTTGCCATGTCAAAAAATAGTCAGATCCAGTCCAGTACTATTCTGACTTAGACCATAAAGTAGATGCTACAGTAATGTCTCCCAATTGCAGCAGATCACATTACAAACATATTGCTATATAGCCACTAAGTACACTACAGGTCAATGGAGAGCACATGTACACGCTTGCATAATTATAGTCATTGAATTGGAGATCACTATGTGCTTATCCCACAAAGTACAATAATTATGATCCACAGTATATCAGCTCTCTGTTTTTATTACTCCAGTCAGCACATGCTATATGCAGCCTTTCCTGCAAAATTAGTCAACCATAGCTCCTCTGGAGTTGGCTCACCAAACCTATCCTGAAAATCCCACAGTCAGTCGAGATTTCAGGATATCCACAATGAATATGCGTTAGGCTGTTTTTCGTGCGGTAAATGGCTAATGCAGGGATAACGCGAGATATCTGAACTATCTCTCATTATCTGAGACCCAGCAAATACATGCTAATGAGCTCTACTCTAAATGATATTAATCAAGTAATCTGGCTTGCTGAAAAATTCACAAGCCATGTTATTTGACTAGAAATTAGCTACAACTCCAGCGTTGTAGGTAATTTCCTGTGGATATATCGGGACATTAACACACATCCTGATGCACTCATAACCTAGCCTTAATGGGGCCGCTCATCCCTGAAAACATTCCCACAAGTAATGTAAAAACCAGAGGAGTCTGCTTAGCCCTCCCTAACCTACTCCACCACCACCACCCTTGCAGGTGGCCCATCACTGCAAAGAAATAAAAACTCTTTTAAGTTACAGCAACACCTCACCCCCATCCTCAGTTCCGCCCCATTCACAAAAAAATTCCCACCCCAGAAGGCCAGAACACTTCACCTTATCCCCTGGACCTCCCCTTTTAAGAAAAAATGTCACTGGTGGTCCAGTGGCCCGCCCCACCCTCTGGGCTTCCCCTTCCACATAAAAAGATACCCTGGTAGTGTAATGGGCCCCGCCCGGACTTCCTTATTACATGAAATGTCGTCATTGGTGCCCCTTTAGGATCAAAAGCCAAGTGGTGCCATTTTGGAAAATGGCCACTGCTCGGGCTTGGACCTCCACTGGATCGCCAACTTCTACATCTCAAGTAAGAGGGGCCCGATAATGGGAGTCAGGTTCCACTAGACCACCATGATATCTTTTTATGTGAAAAATAGTGTCCAGAGAGGTGAGGTGGGCTACTGGACCACCAGGGCCATTTTTCCCTAAATGTGAGGGGGTCCAGAGGTCAGCAGGTAGTAGGGAGGAGTCCTGGCCTTCTGGGGCCAGAATTTTTTGTGAAGGGGCAAGGTTAAGGGTTGGGGCAGAGGATTGCTATATCTTAAAAGAGTTTTTTAAAATGATTTACAATGACAGATCACCTGCAACGGCAGTGGGGGGAGGGGGGTGGGACAGGGGTCTAAGTGGACCACCAGGCATTTTTACCACTTTGGGGGGAGCCATACACTGGGCCCCTTTAAGCAATGGTGTCCCTGCAATCCTGAGGCTGCTATTCTAATGTTTGTGGGTTCTTTTGCAGCCTCAGTATTTTTCTCTGTGGAAAAACACCACGGGCTGCAATATTTTCCTGTGGTGAAAAATTCCGCAGGATTCACTATGCATCAGGGTAATTCGCCAAGCTGTTGGCTCATATGCTGAGGCTTGGTGAATCCTGTGGAAAAATACTGCAGCTTAGTGAAGGAGGCTATATGCATGATGTCAGAGACAATGAATATCTGAAAAGGTAAAATGAGGCCTATTAATATTATAATGAAGCTGATGTGATTCCCTGGGTAGGCTGACTTAAAACTCACATAAATGGGGTTCATTTGATTTTCCAGAGATAGGTAAGGCCTCCCTGAGATTCAGTATTTGTTTTACACAGAATGGGATGTTTTTTCCACAGAAATTGTCAAATATCTTTCTTCTGTAAAACGTTTTAGATCCCAAAATGGGTGATTCAAGTTCCATGTTCCCTATTAAGATGGCTCTCTTGCTTTGCTGATTTACATGATAAAAAGAGAAATGCTGGTAAGAAACATATTTTTGGCTAATTTCCAAAACACTTTGGTCCTGCTAGTAGGACCCTGATGGATTTGTATAGCGCACAGCTAACATATATAAACATGTCAGATATAAAACAAATATCCTTTGAAAGAGAGCAGATTGCTGGAGAGGGTTCAAGCTCAAAATACAATACCGCTACAATTCGAATGAACTGAGTGTGCGGTCCTTTGCATCTGTGCATCAGACTGGCAGCATACAGCCAGACAGACCATCTATGTTCCTCCAACACTAATGTTCCACTTCATGCACTGCACAGTACAGGAGGGGAAAATGAAATCATTGTTAACGATGCATAGGCTGAAAAGTTTCATAAGACAAGGGGTACGTATGTACATGCAGTAAACAAGATTTCAGTTAATTATAGCCATCGTGTATGTTAAAAAAGGAGACAAATGTGTAGTACTAGTGCATGACGGATAGTCTCTTTTATGCTTTGCATTGGACATATTAGATTGATATCGCAGGCTTGCCATGTTTCCCTCCTCTTAAAGAAAAATTGCCATCAACTCAGACCCCAGTCATATGTACTGTGGAAGCAACAGAATCAATATTACTGAGAAGTAAAGTTAAAAATATGTTGCTTTTAACAATTTATAAACATACTACCCAGAGAAGAAAGACATGGATGGCACTATTGCACATTATGGTGGTAATTTTCAAACCGGCATGCAGGCGCACATTTGGGCATGTGCTTTGGCCTGCGCACAGGGACATGGTTATTTTATAACGTGCACGTGTATATGCACGCATATTAATAAAAGAGCCTGGCCGCATGTACATGTGCGCCAAATTTTAAGTGGGCACGGGCATGGGTGCACAAATCTTGCTTCGACCGTGCAAAACCGTGCAGTCCCAGTTTACCACTTCATCCACCAGTTTTCCCAGTTAAAAGGTCCTCCACCCTCCCCTCGGTTTGATAGCCTACACTCCCCCCAGTTACACCAGACCCTTTAAACCCCTCAGAAATGGTTTGATCCTTTTATTTTTTAACTTATACGTCATCCATAGCAGAAGTAAAGTTATGTAGCAGGGGATCTCGGCACGCGCCGGAGCGCATAAGTAGTTAAGCACACGTCTCTTGGCCAGGCCCTGAAATGTCCCCGCCCCGCCCAGACCATGCTTATGCCCCACCCCTTTTTTTGAAACTTTTGAGTTGTGTGCTGTGGCTTTTATGCCTGTATATAGACGCTTTTTAAAATACAGTTGGCACATATAAGCCAGACTTCTTGATGCATCCCCTAATTGATGTGCGCTCTGGGCTTTTAAAATTCACTTTTGAGTTTTCAGGTCCACATAAGACAGTTGAAATGGCTATGTTTTGCTTTTTAAAGTCTTGTGCACATCTGCTGCATATTTGCAGGTCAAACAAAGGGACACATCAAGATGGGAAAATATAACTCACTGAAACCTGGGGGAGCAGGCCCTGGCATGGTGAGGTACTAATGACAAGAACTAGAAAAGGAGCCAATGAGCAACCATATTTGATTACTTCAAGATCGAACCTTCCGGAAAAAAAAGAGGCGATAATATCCATGTAGTAAAGAACAGAGAGGCCACAGCTCTGAAGGGAGAGGCAATGCAGGAGAGGCCTGACAGAATTGTGCGGTCTGTGGACCTGAACTCTGGAGATGAGAAGAAAAGGAGAAATATCACAAAAGTATTCAAATACCACAATGCTTTAGACAATGCACAAGAGCCAAGTAAAATTGATAAAAAAGAAGTTCTAAAACAAGATGATCTGATATGAGACTGGTGAAGGGCAAAGTCAGGAGCAACAGAAGGGTGGTAGTTGTGTGGAACGGTCTTATAGAGGTGGTGTGGCCAAAAAAGCATAGTACAATATCAGAAGATCCTGATCTATCTGAAATCACAGACACACAGAGATCAAGTAGAGCTAAGGAGCAAGAAGAGAAAAGGTTTGAAAGTGAGAGTGAAGTGAAGAAATAAAGAAGGCAGAGAAAAGTAGCCTAAGGCAAACTCAGGTTGGTTAGGAGGAGGAAGCCAACAGTAATACTGTATAACCTTTCACATCAGGGGTTTTGTTTTCCACTAAATCTATACTAAAATACAGTTGGTGCTCTCATGGACCATATATTATCACTTCTAGATATCCCTTTGTTGCACCTTCAGGGGCTTAACATAAAATGAACAGCACTGTAGAAACCAGCTGCAATATACAATTCTCTTGAAAAGAAACTATTATTAAATAAGCAAGGATGCCTTATTAATTTTCCTCAAAATATGGCCTACATATGAAATGCCTCGGGATATCTTTCTATTCATATTTTTCCTAGATTCTGCAGATTGCTAATGCTAATTATACTTGTAGTGTAATCTGTCATGGTCTATGTGCTCATTCCTGCCTTAATTCTGGTCAGATCTTCTCTGTGAATGCAGTCCTGAACGTTAAGTGTAGTAATTGGGACTTTGGAAATGTACCCCCTTCACTTCACAAATAGATTTGTCAACAAAGCACAGACCAGACCTCAGGAGGACAGTAAATCTGGCCCCAGCATAGACATCACATCAAAGAGACCTTTCATCTAGGGCACAGACCAGGATCCAGAGCCAAGTACTGATTCTCTGAAAAGAGAAACAGGTTGCAAATGTATAAGAAAAAGTGATGTCAGTTGAATAAAAAGCCCAATAAAACAATGGCATAACTTCTTCCTCTTGCGATTCAGGGGAGCCCTGAGGTAGTAGAATAAGTAGTTTGCAGGGCCAGCTCTAGGGCAAATGATGCCCCCCCCCCCCCCTCAAGACTGAATCTTGTTCCTAGGGGACAAAAGATAAGAAAGTGTGACGGACCCTATGGTTGTGTCACCAGTAACATCTGGGTGACCCTTACATTAGTCAGTAAGAATACAGGTTAGTATGAGGGGGAGGAACAATTTAAATGAAGCCCCTCCCATTGAGAGGTCAGAATGGCTGACCTTCTGAGAGTCTATTTAGCAGCTCTCCAGAGAAAGCTCAGGAGGCAGTCCTTTTAGGTTTTCTAACAGGAGGTATAGAGGAGTTTTGTCCTTTGTTATTTTTCAGACTCTGGGGATTCTGACCAGGGAGGTCAGAATCCCCAGCTAGTGAGTAGAAGAAGGAAGACCAGGAGGGTCTTCCTTCTTCTACTCACTAGCTGGTTAGGATATACTTCTGGGCTGTTTTTGGGAACCCTGTGTTTGGGACACCCAGGGATAGGGAAGACCTGCCCCTGAAGTGGTGGTGAAGCACAACTCCAGTGTTAATATCAGTTTTGGAGAAAAAGAAAGTATTTTGTTAGAAGATCCAAGAGGAAGTTTTGGCTGCCCTTCCTTCCTCTCTGAAGCAAGAGAGCTGCTTGTTTCAAGGGGATCTTTCCCATCAGGGATCCAGGGAGAAGAAAGAAAAAGACAAGAACTATAGAGATCCTGAAGATCTGCTAACCATGAGTAAAGGAAAGCAAACATCACTGAGGACACCAATCCGGTGTTTCACCACCATGGAGAGAAAAAGTGAAGATTTACTTTCTGTGCCATAGACTTTTACCCCTGCTCATCTGGGAATTCCATTGCTATAAATCCAAGAGAGTGAATGTTTCCCTGGCCCTGATATAAGTAAGGCCTGCACAGATAGTGCAAAAGAGACCATAAGAAAGGAAACAAGAGAATTCTGTGGTGTTGTTTATTATTGTGCCTTTCATCATCAGTGTTTAAACAGTAAAGACCTTAATTTTGGACACTAAATCAGTGGTTTCAGAGTATTCATTTCATACTCACTGCACCCACCTTAAGGACAAGTACCTTCCCCCAGGGGACACAAAGGACCAAAAGGAATGTGTAGAAAGGTCACCCCTGTCACATCGGGCCCTGGTGCATATCTTCCCCTCCACCTACAAAGGATCCAGCCCTGGGAGTAAGAGGGAATGTGAAAGAGCTAGCTGGTGAAAGGTTCCAGCCCTGAAGAGTAACAAAATCTTTTATGGCCCCACACGGAGGTGGGGATTATGGAAGTCTGACTGGAAGGAGAATTCAAACAGAAATAACCCTGTGTATGAAAAGACAACACTGCAAATATTACACCAGGCCCTAAAACACCAACACACTTCCTATTAGGAAAACATAATAATTGCTATAAATCCCTACACAGAAACTATAGACTATCAAAATACCTTTGCCACATATGCAGAACACAGACAGACCCTCACCAAATACAGATCTGAGAGATCATGAACTATAAATAGAAACATGCAGACAAAAACTGAACTGGAAACCACAAAAAAACAGACTTTGTATGCAGTACAACAATGGTAAAACAGAAACATAACACATCAAACAATAACATAACAAAATATAAAATGCCAATCATAACAGTAAAACTATACCAATAAAAAGAATAAATATTTCAAAACCTCTGGATAGAACATCCAATCATCAAAACCAAGAAGGGTTTTTAAAAATCTCCTGCTCTTTATACTTAGGAATTTATGATTCCAATCACCCTGAGACTATTGTGGATTAATAGGGTGTGGAGACAGGGTCGTGCACATATTGTCTCTCATATGCTCACTCACAAACTCGCCCTGATGCTCACACATGCTGACTCACTGACTCATGCACATTCACGGATTCACACACATATTGTCACACTCATGCTCATGCTGTCTCATGCTCATACACACACTCACACACTTGTTCTCTCATGTTCACACACATTCTCATTCGCATGAGCTCATGCTGAAATACTGACTCACATTCTCATACCTCACACATGCTCTCTGACTCATGCTCACACACATTGACTATCACACATTCACTGACATATACTCTTGTAGGGAAGATCCTAATTCTTGCTAACAGGACAAGCAGCTAAGATGGACTGTCTGACTTAAGTAAAAATGGACATTGTCTGTTTGGCTATGGGCAGCAAATTCAGAGACTTTGAAGTTAACCTGAAGATTCATAGGCACTTCCTGCCTAGCTAGAGCCAAAAGAGGCCAAAAGAAACACAAGGTCAACTGGTACTATGTGAATCTGCACAGCCAGAGCACTGGGGGCTTTGTTTTATTACTCTAGGGCCAATTTAAGAGCAGAACTTATCAGTGCCCTGTCAGAGATGAGCAACTGGCATTCATCAGATTGGTCACTTCATGAACCTGGAGAAGGAGACAAAGGACTAATAAAAGAGCGGGAAAATCAGCTAATTAGAAGCCTTAATTATGCATTCAACTGACTATTCATGAAGCTGCTGAATTATGCATAGGTAAGCCCTTCAAAGCAGCGGGGTGCAAGCATTCAGGGATTTTGTTGTTCATTTGTTGCCCATCCCAAGAGGAAGATAACCATCCAAGTTCTGCTGTATCTTCCCGCCCCCCCCCCCCCCTGCCTCCCCACTCCCCACCTTGCCTTCGGGTATTCTGGGCAGAAGCAAATTGCGGAGACCAAAAGCACAGCACAGCAAAGTATCAGAGATTGAAGAGCTGAGCAGCCTGCTACTTCCATGGCAGAAGCTGTTCTCTATACCCCCACATTGAGGACCTGAGAAGGAATGAGACCGCCAGACCAGACCCAGAAAGTGTGTCGCTGCAAGTCCTGGATGGTAAGAAACTGTGGGTTCCATTCCCTATTCAGTGGGTTAGCAAGTTAAGGCTTTTAGGAATTTACATGCAAGTCTCTGCTAGAGGGGATGATGCTAGCATTAATCAATTGTAATCTGAAAAGCACCCGATGTCAAACGTGCTTTTGCAACTATTGTTTTTTATTTTCTGTTTCCCTAATTGCTTGTGTAATTCCTGATAAAGTATTACACTTAGCCCTGTGTAACTTAGAAATAAAACATTATTCAGACAAACAATTTGGTGAATTCTCTAAGCAGATAGATGGAAAGGTCACTGGCAAATAGGCAATATATAAAGGGAAATGGGGTTGGAAATCCTAACTCTTCTCCCTACACTCTCTCATGCTCACTATCTCACTGAAACTCTTGTGCTCTCCAATGTTCATACACATGCTCTCTGACACACACATGCTCTCACTTTCACATACCTGCTGAATCACACATGATCACTGACTTACATGTTCTCATATGCTGACTAGTGCTCTCTCATGCACAAGTTCACTGACTCCCACACTCTCTCTCATTCATTCTTTTCCCATCTGAATAAATTTATAAAATTGTTTCTACTTACATTGGTGGTCATGGAGATCTAGGCAGGGCCCCAAGAATAGGGTCTCAGTAAGCTACCTGTTGCTGCTCAGAGTTCCTCCTTGGTATGGGAGGATGCAGGCTGAAAGGCCCCGGTGTTAGTTTTTTTCCAATTATTACATTTTATTGCAGCCCAGCAGGGCAAGAAGTTGAGCCAATGGTAAGGTAGTGCCAAGAGGCATGCTGGCTGCCTTCTGCCGGCTGCTCACAGAAGCATATAAGAGGAAGATCCAAGTAAGTGGATCTCACTCTCGCATACTCTCTCTCACACACATACACACTCAGACTCAAGCTCTCACTCTCACATGCTCTCCCCCTACACATAAACACACAAGCTCTCACTCTCACATGCACACACATATACAAACACACACGCTCTCATTCTCACATGCTCTCCCCCACACACAAAAGATCTTATGCTCACATGCTTACCCATACACTCACACAAAAACAAACATAAGCTTTCACATGCCCTTCCAAATACACACACAAAAGCTCTCATTCTCACATGCTTTTACACATACACACACAAGCTCACTCCCACATGTTCTCCTACAAGCTCTCACTTGCACATGCTCCCCACCCACCCACCCACACACAAGTTCTTACTCTCACAAGCTTTCCCACACAAACACACACACACACACACACACACACACACACAGACTCCTGCACATACACACAGACACACATATACACATACTCTAGGCCTCTTCTTCAGCCAGGCCAGACTCCTGTGGCGACCCTCACCTTGCTTGGACTCCAAAGGGTTAGGATACTGTGGCAGCCCTCTGACCCTCTGGCCTCTCTCTTCTTGCTCGGCTACCACAGGGATGGGATTCTGCAGCAGCCCTGTCCTTCCTCAGGACACTGCAGGAATGAGATCCATGGCATCCCTGGGGATAGGATCCTGAGGCGGCCCTGTCCTTCTTGGGCTGCTAAGGGATGGAATCCTCTGCGGCCCTGTCCTTCCTCAGGATGCTGCAGTGAATGGGTCAAATAGCAGCCATTTTTCATTACTCTTCCAGTAATGAAAAAGAAGATTCTGGTGGAAGAGGGGATGCTATCATGCCTCAACAGTATCGCAGGTTCCCAGTGCCCCCTCGGTAATGGTGCCCTGTGCAATCACACAAATTACACATCCCAAAAGCCGGCAATGGTAGTTTGTGTAGGTTGTTGGTTATGGACTCCATTAGTACCAGTTTGGTTAACACCCTGCTCATTGGGGGAAGAGTTAAAAACTTTTTATCAGTGCTGTGTATTTTGATATAATAACACTGGGATGCTGCAGTTTGCACATTTCCCTATAAAGGATGACATCAGCAAATCAGTTTTCTCTGCTTCCCTCTGCTGATAGGGGACAATATTCCATGTTTGAAGCAAAATGGTCACCGATCTTCCACAGATATGACCTTGAGTAAAAATACTCACTTTCAGAAGTAGGATACAAACTAAGATAATCAGGTGGGATTCTGGACTGAACTGGTAGGACTCAAGGAAAGAAAATGAGCAGGTAAGAAAGCTGCTTTCTTATCATCCTCCCAGACCAGTTCAGATGCAGGGGATTACCCAAGTCACCCTTAGACTGGAAGGGACCATGAAAAGCCTGCCCTGAGAATTCCCATCCCAAAAGAGGATGACTCTGGAGTGTTTCCCAATCAGTTTGCCATGGCAAACTGGTGTGCATTCAGACCTCATCAGGTGCTCCATTGGAAAACTCACCACAGCCTCCTACTCATATCCAGACCAGCATTGGAGCACTGCTCTCAGCAGCTCACAGCAACAAGAATCACCAACAGTGGCTCTTAAACATGTGTAATCATGTATGCATGTCCTTGGTTACAAAATATAAACAAAACCTCTTACAGTGAGAAAAACTACCAAAACAAATATATAAATACTTCCCACTCTCACGAGCGCCAAAGAGGACTTGAAAGGGACCCATCTCAGGACGTTCAATATATAACCCCGGCCAGGGAATACATACGCGTACCTGAAAGGGAACCTTGTCATTGAAGCTACATCGCAGCAAAAGACAATTCATCTCCAAGTTAAGTACCCATTGCGGAACTTCACAATTCACCTTAAAGTTAAGCGTTACACTAACTTAAGGACTTCAAGCAACCGATGATTATATAAAATTGCATACAGAAGCCAGTTGAGCTCTGTCAGGTTACAGGATATTAGGGGTGTGCATTCGTTTTGAACTTAAATGTAAAACGCTACTTTTTTTTTTTTAACTTAAAAAAGTGATGAGGCGAAAACGATCGGATTTCCAACTTATTCAACATAGCTATGTTGAATAAGTTGGAAATCGCGATTGTTGATCCAAAATAAAAATTTAAACCCCTCACCTTCCTTAATCCCCCCCCAAAGACTTACCATAACTCCCTGGTGGTCCAGCGAGGAGTCAGGACGCCATTTCTGCCATTTCTGAACTCCTTTGCGAGGAGCACGTGACGTCGGCCCCACGTCGGAGTGACGCGGCGTCACGTGATTCCCCGCGCGATCGCTCCAGGACCCTCCGTTCGACCCAAAAGGAACTTTTGGCCAGCTTGGGGGGCCTCCTGACATCCCCAAGCTGGCCAAAAGTTCCTTTTGGGTCGAACGGAGGGTCCCGGAGCGATCGCGCGGGGAATCACGTGATGTCGGCGCCATGTCGGAGTGATGCGGCATCACGTGATTCCCCGCGCGATCGCTCCGGGGGACCCTCGTTTGACCCAAAAGCAACTTTTGGGTCGAACGAGGGTCCCGGAGCGAACCCGCGGGGAATCACGTGACGCCGCGTCACTCCGACGTGACGCCGACGTCACGTGCTCCTTGCAAAGGAGGCCAGAAATGGCGTCCTGACCCCGCTGGACCACCAGGGAGTTTTGGTAAGTCTGGGGGGGGGGGGATTAAGGAGGGTGAGGGGTTTAAATTTTTATTTGTACATATGGACATAGACTCAACTTATGGAATTCTCCATATGTCCATATTGACCGCAAATGGGACCCCCTTTCGACTTATGGACTTATGAACATAAACTTTTGCTCTGCACATCCCTACAGGATATATTTATCAGGAGCCTAGTGCTATATGAAGGTTGCTCGAACCAATACAGTAATAGTAATCTTTAAGTTCTTCATAAAGTGGGAAGTATTTATATTAGAGATGTGGGTTTTTTTTGCATCGGGCCCGATCGCGGTTTTGTTTATCAGCTGCGCCCGAGCTGATAAACAAAAAACCCACCCCGACCCTTTAAAACGAATCCCTTAGCTTCCCCCCCCCCCCCCCCCCCCCCCCCCCAAAAAAAAAACTTTTTACAGGTACCTGGTGGTCCAGTGGGGGTCCTGGGAGCGATCTCCCGCTCCGGGCCATCCTCCCGCTCCCAGGCCGTCGGCTCCCACTAATCAAAATGGCGCCGATGGCCCTTTGCCCTTACCATGTGACAGGGTATCCATGCCATTGGCCGGACCCTGTCACATGGTAGGAGCACTGGGTGGCCGGCACCATCTTGTGCTCCTACCATGTGACAGGGGCTGACCAATGGCAACTGTAGCCCCTGTGACATAGTAAGGGCAAAGTCTATCAGCGTTTTAAAGGGTCGGGGTGGGTTTAGGGGTTATTTTTGTGTGCCGTTTTTCCCGCCCTCCCCCAAAACATTCCCTTATCATTTTGGGGGAGCCCCCGATTTCTGACGATTTTTAAAATATTGACGATATTTTCAATCGTCTGAAGCCCGATTCACATCCCTAATTTATATATTTGTCCTTGGTTACAGCAGGAGACCTGGAGTGTAGTAATTAATGGGCAGCATGCTGAGCACAGATAGCCAGGCTACATTTTGTGTAGCACACACAGGGCACAGAAACCTCCTCATCTTCTCCCTCCTAAGTTTCATCCATCCAGCCTCTCTTATCCTCAGACTGAGAGTGCTGGGAGCAGCAGCAGTGGAGGAGCTCTGGCAGCCACATGTGAGAGCCAAATTAACTAACTGAGCTGGCTGCCCACATCACAGCGACTTCTTCCTTCTCCCGTCTACACTTATATATAGAGGGAAGTGATCCATTGTGACAGGTTCAAGTGCACCTCTGTCCCTTCTTGCCCCTTTTTCAGATTTAGAAGAGAGATTAGTGGGGCTTTCAGTGCTTCTCTAGCTCTTCTTTTGACCATATGTGTGATGGTGGCTACACAACCCTCACCAAACTTTTCACAGTGACAGAGGTTTTAGGGATTTTTGCATGTTTTACCCTTCCCGAGCTGTTCGGCCATTTTGGGATTACTCCTGCTTCCTATAAATATTGGATTAAGCATGCTCGGAGCAATTCTGCCTGTTCTGTTCTCTGTCTGGATGGTTCATAGTTTTGAGAGAGGGGAAGGTTTTTGCGCTGCCCCAGTAGGATTCACAGTCTATAAAAAAAAAAGGACCCATTCAATACAGTACCTTGAGGAGTCCTCGCGGACCCAACATTTGCCGCCTTCAGACAGGAAGAGGTACATTTTCTTGTTGGAGAGAATTGTGAATTTTTGGAGAGTTTTGACCACTTCTATCATTAGGGAAAAACAGCCCTTCTACAAGAGACTGGCTTGCAGCTGTTTGGTCTACAAACAGTGGAACTAAACAACAGAGGTTTTTCTGAGAAGTTGAAGCACCCAGATTTTTGAGAAAAAGAGAACGTTTCTCCTGGTTTTATCTCCCATCCTATGCCAATCGAGGAGGAGAATTTCCCTACCTTCTGTGGGGAAGAGTTTATGGACACTGCTTCAGAGCCAAAGGGAAGAGTAGAGAGGAGAAGAAAAATGGATAAAGAAACCACAGCACCTGGGGATTGTAATTATTTTCTAGATACTGCTGATGTTTGCCGTATTGGCATGGATTCTTTTTTTTAAGTTAAAATAAAGCTATTTTTGTTGAACACCATTTAAGCCTGCTGTGTGAGTTTCCCCATGTGGATCCTGGCAGTTAAAAACTGTTATTTGTGAGTGCTCTGTGAACTGAGACATGGAAGAGTGGTTAATGAATGACAGTATCCTAAGTATCCTAAAATTCTCACTACTGCATCTCGGGCCTTGGAGGTTATATCTCCTCCCTGCCGTATTGGACCCCAGCGTCCCAGTGGCCTGCCACCATAGGGAAGGTGAGAGAAACGAAGGAGAGATATGGTCCAGGACAGTGAGTGTGTGGTCCTGGGAATTGCTGTGACCCTTCTATTAGGAGGCCTAAAACTAAGAGGGGAGGTCACATATGAATCCTCTACATGTCCACATTGCTTGCTCTGTAGAGCCTGTTGTGCCATAGAACATTTATGTTAATGTAGATGTGTTAATGTAAATCTCCTCTGCCATGAGGCAGCTTGTGCCCATGTTGAATGGCCATTATTTTTAATCATCATAAAGGCCGAGGCCGCCAACTCCCACTCTCCGAGATCCAAAGTATGACAGCTGAGAAAATCCGCTTGAAAGGAGGAAACAAAAGCGGTACAAAAAGTCCAACATAACTGTTTTATACAAGCTTGGGTAACATTGCATGTTGATTCTCCTATTTATTCTAATTAATAATCACAATTCCACATTCTATAGCTTATTTGACTATTTATCATTGTAATAAAATAAGAGAGGTAGAGAGTTTGAGGGCAGTGGCGTACTGAGGGGGTGTACAGGAGGGGGCAAGGACTGTAGAAGGTGCCGAGGGACCTTTTTTGTGCAAATTAGGAAAACATTTACAGCCATCGGGGATCCCATTCTACCTGGTGGATCAAATAATGATGGTCCCACAGCCGCCTGGAGATCCCATCCCACCCGGCAGGCCAACTCAGGAGGAGAGAGTCAGCATGTGTGTGTGTGTGCTTGAGAGAGAAAAAGGTTGAATGTGTGTGCCTGAGAGAGAGGGAGCCAGTGTGTGTATGTGCAGAGAGAAAGGAAGCCAGTGTGTGTGCATGAAAGAGAGAGGGATCCAGTGTGTGTATGTCCCAGAGAAAAAAGGAGCCAGTATGTGTCCATGCAAGAGAGGTATCCAGTGTGTATATGTGTGTCTGAGAGAGAGGGAGCCAGTGTTGTGTGTGTGCCAGACAAAAAGCAAACCAGTGTGCGTGTGTGCCCGAAAGAAAGCAAGCCACTATGTGTATGTGTCTGAGAGAGAGGGAGTTGTTACTTAATTACAAGTAATCTTTAATCTTAAACATTAATACTTTGTATCAGAGAGGAAAAGACCTCAGCACTGGTATTGACTGGAATTGTATTTCAGATTTTATTGGAACCAGTAGTTGCAGTCATGGGTCATAAAAACCTCTCTTTTTTTATTAATTCAAACAATTTTTTAGTATTTTTAGTTATATTTTTAAAAAAAGACTCTTTAAACAGTTTCTGTTTCTGGTTTTTTTTAAATATAATTAAAAATACTAAAAAATTGTTTGAATTAATAAAAAAAGAGAGGTTTTTATGACCCATGACTGCAACTACTGGTTCCAATAAAATCTGAAAATACAATTCCAGTCAGTACCAGTGCTGAGATCTTTTCCTCTCTGATACAAAATATTAATGTTTAAGATTAAAGTATTAACGTTAAAGATTACTTGTAATTAAGTAACAGCAACCAATCTTTGTTGTACCAGCCAGTTTTTTTTCACAGTTCTAATTAGATACTGGTGTTTCCCTTTGGTTTTGAGTCTGAGAGAGAGGGAATCAGTGTGTGTGCCCTAGAGTGAGGGATCCAGTGTGTGTGTGTGTGTGTGTGTGTACCTGAGAGAGAAGAGCCAGCGTGTATCTATATGTGAGGATGTGTGTGCCTCAGATAGAGGGAGCCAGCATATGTGTGTGCCTAAGAGGGAGAGAGAGGTAGGGAGACAGTGTGTGTGTGTGAGTGTGAGTGTGTGTGTTTGTGTGTGTGTGTATGTGTGTGTGTGTGAGTGAGTGTGTGTGTGCATGCCTGAGGGGGGGGGGAGGAGCCAGCATGTATGTGTGCCTGAGAGCGAGGGAGAGAGTCAGCATGTGTTTCAAAAGAGCATTTGTGTGAGTCTATATGAGCATGAGGATGAACATGTGCGTACTGTATATATGAGAGAGGAGAAAGTTGTTCACCTCCCTTCTGCTCCCACTAATACACAACAATTTCAGAGTGACCGCAAGTCAAAAGTTCCACAAGCTGGCAGAACTCAAACAACAACAACAACCCCAGACCTAGGGGAATCCAAGATGGCAACAGCCAGCTAGGAAGCTGAGCTCCTGATCCTGCATTATATTTTTACCTTTGGTTTGCAATGGGTCAGAAAAGAAAAGGAAAATTGATAGCATCCCTTGCTGCTCCACTTGCCTCTACCCCGCATGAACCTATGGACACCCATGTAACCCGGTACGCAGCCGCATTGACACAAGAGCCATTAGGGAGTTCTGGGAGGGAACATTTGCTCCCTTCTCTCCCAGGCTCAATGGCATCTCTCAGTCTGGAGGTTAGAATGCCTCCAAATGACCTGGTGGCTGCTAGGCTCCTTTCTTCGCGGCTGGGGAGTCACTGACTGATGATGTCAATGCGACTCTACCGGGTGCTGGGGACACCGAGAGAAGCAGTGCTGTCCTAACGACCAACATGCTGGCTGGTTCAATCCTGCACCCTGACTTGGGATGCATACGAGGAGGATGTTGGAAGTATTGATGACTCTGTTCTTGTGGCCGGTCAGATTTCTGTGCAGGAGAGCTTCAGATTAGTGAGACCCAATGTATTTACCTTTCAGTCTATCTGGGCGATTGTTTCTCCAGTTTCAGCTTTATATCAGAAGAATATGAATTTAGAATATCATAGTTTGGTTTTAGAGAATTCCAAGGATTTAATGGTTATACTAATATCTGAAGTCCAAATTAATGTGACTCATGTTAAAACTTTGCAAGAAAGTCTTCTTAAATGCAATATATTTCTTTCTAACAAGTGTGTAGAGTCTGGAAAATTCTTTGAGACATCAAAATTTGCGCTTTGTGAATTTTCCATGTGTGTCCTAGGTCACACCCAGGAATATGTTTAGAAGATATATATTGGAAGCTCTCAAGATCCCTGAATCTGCCCTTCCACCTATTGCTAGGACTTATTACTTGCCGCCCTCTAAACGAGAAGCTGAGCTTAGAATACTTCAGGAACTTTCTCCTATATTTGACAATCCCCTGGATGTTGCTGTTTTATTGGAAACTTTTGATTCTGTGTCCACCAAACTCTCTACATTGCTGCTATCTTTGGTCCTGGACACTGATAGAGACTGGCTCCTTAGGAAGTGTTTTAGACATCGAGGTGATACTTTCTTACAATGCAAAATAATGGCATGTCCAAACGTGGCAAGATCAACCCAAAAGAAAAGGAAGCAATTTTTTTTTATGATACCCAGGATTTTGCAGATGGGGGCTCAGTTCTTTCTTAAATTCCCCTGCAAATGTTGTGTTAAATATAATAGTACTTTTTCTTCTTGCTGATAAATTTGTATCTTCAGATCCTCCTACTTCTGCACTTTGAAGTCCAGAGATTAGCTGTCCTGTTTATTGCTTCTTATATATATTGTATTTGTATTTCCTTTTGGATTATGATCTTGGTTTTCCTCACATTATTGACTTGATCTATAGCTGATTATGAATTTCATGTTCTATTGGAAATTTCTTTATTTTTTTTTTCATATCAGTTTATGATTTTCCTTTTTCAAGTTTATCTTGATGCATGTAATTTGAAATTTTATATAAATAAAAAGTATTAAAAAAAAAAGTTCCCAGGTATGGAAAGATTGATTTCTTTTACCCCTATTGATATTAATTAATCAGGTTTTATTTGATGTGTATGCTGTTTTGAAATATTTTATTGGTATTTGCAAAATTAAAAAAATATATATTATTTCAGTTTTTAGTTATTGGATATTATTCTGTTCATCAGCTGTTCTGTAATATTAATTCTTTTTATTAGTATGGTTTTACTATTATGACTGATACTTTATATTTCTTGATTTTATTGTTTGATGATTTCTGAGGAATGGTGATGTATTTATTTATGCAATGGTGCACTACATACAGGGCCTTATTTTCCAAGGCTATCGCAGGTAGCGCACGCCTGCGCAACCTACATCAGGGCGGAGTTGGCCTCAGAAGAGGAGAAGTCAGGGCATCACCAGGGCCGACCCTGCGAGGATGGCGTGGACAGCAAAAAGGTAAGGAGTCTTTTCGCTGCCTATTTCGCGCCCAATAACTACACCTTTTATGGTGTAGTTATTCGGCGTGACCCTGGCAGCAATTGCACCGTGGCGGTGCGATCGCTGCCGGCTAGTGCAGGACCCCCTGCCCCCTGTGACCACCGGATTTTCTAAGTTCTGCGAACTTAGAAAATCCAGCCCACAGAGTCTGACCTGTTGCGGTTTCCAGTTCAGTTTTTATCTGCACATTTCCATTTATACTTTATAGTCACTTTATTCTATATTTGGTGAGAGTCTGTCTGTGCTCCGCTTATGTAACTGAGGTTAAATATTTTGCTAACATGTCATTTCTATTTAGGGTTGTATAGTAGCTTGGCTTGTTCTGTTTTCCTAATAGGAAGTATATTGGTGTTTTAGGGCCTGGTGTAATGTTTGCAGGGTCACCTTTTCATAGGTGCTCCTACCATGTGACAGGGGCCGGCCAATGACACGGATTACCTGTCACATGCTAAGGGCAAAGGACCATCGGCGCCATTTTGATTAGTGGCAGCCAACAACCCGAGAGTGGGAGATCACTCTCGGGACCCCCGCTGGACCACCAGGTACTTTAAAAATTTTGGGGGGGGTCGGGAGGGTGGGGGATGCAAAAGAATTAAATTTAAAGGGTCGGGGTGGGTTTGGGGTTTATTTTTAAGTGCCCTTTCTTCCCACCCCCCCCAAAACGATAAGAGAACCCCATGAAAAATTCCTTGGGGTTTTCCTATCGGGTTCAGGGCCCCCCCAAATTCTGATGAGTTTGAAAATATTTTTCAATTATCAGAAAAACGATTCACATCCCTAGTAAATAACCCCCTAAATTTGGTAGTGGTGGAAAGCAGGTTTACATGTACCCGGATAACTTTAAACCACCCCAGTTGAATTCTGATTCTAGATGGTTACACAGAAATAAAAATATCCCATTCCCTTTCAAATAAACAGGCCTGACCACCTACCCCCTAAAAATATTTGTATTTAGAATATAGCTGGGTAGGTTCAAAGATAGCGGGATAACTTTAGCTATGTATATTCAGTAGGAGACTTTACCCAGATAACTTTGCCAATCACTGGTCTACTGAATAGGGGACTCTTTATTTTTAGCCTGGCATGTTTATTTATTTATTTATTTAATTTGGTTAATTTCACAAAGCTTTCTTCTGATGGTTTCCTATATCCCCTTCTCCTTTTTGGGAACTTGGTACTACAATATGATTAGTATTAGATGTTGTTTCTTTTTTCTTTTATGTTTCTTATATTTATTATGAACGCTTTCTTGTTGGATATTCATGGTTTATATGAATGTAACCCGGGCATTCCTCAGGTTACCCGTAAGCCCTGGTGTTTAGTGACAATGTCAATTAGAGAGAGAATAGGTTAGATATAGAGGAAGGTTCCATTCGAATGCAGCTCCTCCCTTTGAGGAGTCTGGAGTGACCACCCCCCTGTGAGTCTATTTAGGAGCTGTCCACAGTGAGTTCAGGGAGCAGTCATTTAGGTTGTCAGAGAGTAAGGAGCTAGAAAGATTTTATCTTTTGTTATTTTTCAGGCTCAGTCAATAAAGGCAGGCTAACCCAGCTTGTTGGTCCTGACCAGGGTCAAGAGGAATTTCCTCTTTCGGTGCACAACCTATCTGGTTGAGTTCCCTCTGGGTCTAATTTAAGGGATTTTTTAATATTTTTATTCAGGAGCCTCACTGGACACCTGGGCCTGTCTTGCACATAGAGCCTGGAGAATCCTGTGGGTGAGGCATCCAGGGACAGGGGAGAATCCTGAAGTGGTGGTGGTGGTGACCTGCTGTGAGGAGGGGACTACGCTATTGGTTTTTGTTCCAATTTGGGGAAAGAACCTTTTTGTTAGAAGATCCAGGAGGAAGGTCTTTGGCTGCCCCTTCCTTCCCGCCAGAAGCAAGAGAACTGCTTGTTTCAAAGAGGGTCTCTTGCATCAAGGATCCAGAGAGAGTAGTAAAGAGACTGTGTTAGATCAAGGAGATCCTTAAGATTTGCAAACTGTGAGTAAAGGAAATAACATCACTGGGGACGCCCGTCCGGTGTCCACCACCCCGGGGAGAGAAAGAGTGAATTTAATCTGTGGCATAGACTTTGCTATTTTCATCAGCTTGGAAGGGGTTTTTTTGACCATCCTGCCCATCGAGGAACTCCACTTGGTTAAACCAAGAGCGTGGATGTTTCCCCTTACCCTGGTATAAGTGAGTCCTGCACAGAATCAGGAAAGAGAGTGTAGAGGAACTGAAGAGGGATTTCTGTGGTGCTGCAGTTTGAGTTTTGTGACATTCACCATCAGTGCTTAACAGTAAAGCCTTTTGTTTTGGACACTAACCAAGTGGCTCCAGAGTATTTCTGCACTCACTGCACTCACAACAGAGACCAGCATCCTCCCCAGGGGAAACACAAGGGAATGTACAAAGAAACCACTCCTGTCACATTGGGACCTGAGAGGACTCCTTTCTTCCCCCAGTCCAACAAACCTACACTTTGGGAAGTAAAGGAGGTACAAGAACAAGACTAGTCAGGGTTCTTGCCCCGAAGAGTATAAATAACTTTATGGCCCCACCTGTGCTAGACCGGCACATCAGGGTAGGGGTTACATGAATATTGGAAAAATAATAGAAAAAAAAAAGAAAATAAGGATTTTTAAAATATAGTAACTGACTGTGAAAACTAGATTAAGAAATACACTTAGTTAAGAGCATAAGAAAATGCCATACTGGGTCAGACCAAGGGTCCATCAAGCCCAGCATCCTGTTTCCAACAGTGGCCAATCCAGGCCATAAGAACCTGGCAAGTACCCAAAAACTAAGTCTATTCCATGTAACCATTGCTAATGGCAGTGGCTATTCTCTAAGTGAACTTAATAGCAGGTAATGGACTTCTCCTCCAAGAACTTATCCAATCCTTTTTTAAACACAGCTATACTAACTGCACTAACCACATTCGCTGGCAACAAATTCCAGAGTTTAATTGTGCGTTGAGTAAAAAAGAACTTTCTCCGATTAGTTTTAAATGTGCCCCATGCTAACTTCATGGAGTGCCCCCTAGTCTTTCTACTATCCGAAAGAGTAAATAACCGATTCACATCTACCCGTTCTAGACCTCTCATGATTTTAAACACCTCTATCATATCCCCCCTCAGTCGTCTCTTCTCCAAGCTGAAAAGTCCTAACCTCTTTAGTCTTTCCTCATAGGGGAGTTGTTCCATTACCCTTATCATTTTGGTAGCCCTTCTCTGAACCTTCTCCATCGCAATTATATCTTTTTTGAGATGTGGCGACCAGAATTGTACACAGTATTCAAGGTGCGGTCTCACCATGGAGCGATACAGAGGCATTATGACATTTTCCGTTTTATTCACCATTCCTTTCCTAATAATTCCCAACATTCTGTTTGCTTTTTTGACTGCCGCAGCACACTGCACCGACGATTTCAGTGTTATCCACTATGACACCTAGATCTCTTTCTTGGGTTGTAGCACCTAATATGGAACCCAACATTGTGTAATTATAGCACGGGTTATTTTTCCCTATATGCATCACCTTGCACTTATCCACATTAAATTTCATCTGCCATTTGGATGCCCAATTTTCCAGTCTCACAAGGTCTTCCTGCAATTTATCACAATCTGCTTGTGATTTAACTACTCTGAACAATTTTGTGTCATCTGCAAATTTGATTATCTCACTCGTCGTATTTCTTTCCAGATCATTTATAAATATAGGGGTAGATTTTCAAAAAACGCGAATAGGCGTACTTTTGCTGGCGCATCAGGCGCAAGCAAAAGTATGCTGGATTTTAGTAGATACGCGCGGAGCCGCGCGTATCCACTAAAATCCTGGATCGGCGCGCGCAAGGCTATGAATTCTGTATAGCCGGCGCGCCGGCTATACAGAATTCTGTAGCCGGCGCGCCGAGCCACGCTGCCTACCCCCGTTCCCTCCAAGGCCGCTCCGAAATCGGAGCGACCTTGGAGGGAATCCTCTAACGCCCTCCCCTCATCTTCCCCTCCCTTCCTCTATCTAACCCACCCGCCCGGCCCTGTCTACACCCCCCCCTTACCTTTCTCCGGGGATTTACGCCTCCCGGAGGGAGAAGTAAAACCCCGCGCGCCAGCAGGCCTCCTGCGCGCCGGGCCGTGACCTGGGGGCGGGTATGGAGGGCGCGGCCACGCCCCCGGACCGCCCCGGGTCGTAGCCACGCCCCCGTACCCGCCCCCAAAACGCTGCCGACACGCCCCCGAAACGCTGCGACGACCGGGCCCGCCCCCCCGACACGCCCCCGACATGCCCCCCTCGGAGAACCCCAGGGCTTACGCGAGTCCTGGGGCTCTGCGCGCGCCGGTAGGCCTATGTAAAATAGGCTCACCGGCGCGCAGGGCCCTGCTCGCCTAAATCCGCCCGGTTTTGGGCGGATTTAGGCGAGCAGGGCTCTGAAAATCCACCCCATATTGAACAGTAAGGGTCCCAATACAGATCCCTGAGGCACTCCACTGTCCACTCCCTTCCATTGAGAAAATTGCCCATTTAATCCTACTCTCTGTTTCCTGTCTTTTAGCCAGTTTGCAATCCACGAAAGGACATCGCCACCTATCCCATGACTTTTTACTTTTCCTAGAAGCCTTTCATGAGGAACTTTGTCAAACGCCTTCTGAAAATCCAAGTATACTATATCTACCGGTTCACCCTTATCCACATGTTTATTAACTCCTTCAAAAAAGTGAAGCAGATTTGTGAGGCAAGACTTGCCCTGGGTAAAGCCATGCTGACTTTGTTCCATTAAACCATGTCTTTCTATATGTTCTGTGATTTTGATGTTTAGAACACTTTCCACTATTTTTCCTGGCACTGAAGTCAGGCTAACCGGTCTGTAGTTTCCCGGATCGCCCCTTGAGCCCTTTTTAAATATTGGGGTTACATTTGCTATCCTCCAGTCTTCAGATACAATGGATGATTTTAATGATAAGTTGCAAATTTTTACTAATAGGTCTGAAATTTCATTTTTTAGTTCCTTCAGAACTCTGGGGTGTATACCATCCGGTCCAGGTGATTTACTACTCTTCAGTTTGTCAATCAGGCCTACCACATCTTCTAGGTTCACCGTGATTTGATTCAGTCCATCTGAATCATTACCCATGAAAACCTTCTCCATTACGGGTACCTCCCCAACATCCTCTTCAGTAAACACAGAAGCAAAGAAATCATTTAATCTTTCCGCGATGGCCTTATCTTCTCTAAGTGCCCCTTTAACCCCTCGATCATCTAACGGTCCAACTGACTCCCTCACAGGCTTTCTGCTTCGGATATATTTAAAAAAGTTTTTACTGTGAGTTTTTGCCTCTACAGCCAACTTCTTTTCAAATTCTCTCTTAGCCTGTCTTATCAATGTCTTACATTTAACTTGCCAATGTTTATGCTTTATCCTATTTTCTTCTGTTGGATCCTTCTTCCAATTTTTGAATGAAGATCTTTTGGCTAAAATAGCTTCTTTCACCTCCCCTTTTAACCAAGCCGGTAATCGTTTTGCCTTCTTTCCACCTTTCTTAATGTGTGGAATACATCTGGACTGTGCTTCTAGAATGGTATTTTTTAACAATGACCACGCCTCTTGGACATTTTTTACTTTTGTAGCTGCTCCTTTCAGTTTTTTTCTAACAATTTTTCTCATTTTATCAAAGTTTCCCTTTTGAAAGTTTAGCACGAGAGCCTTGGATTTGCACACTGTTCGTTTTCCAGTCATTAAATCAAATTTAATGACTGGAGATTAGACAGTTCTAAAGCAAACGATGATAAAGTAACTTGCCAAAGATCACAGAGAGAATGTAATCTTTTCCTGGTACCTTATGGCTTCTCCTGAATCACAGTTCAGTACTTCTACCCAGTGGTAATTTAAAAAATAATGAAGGTATCAGTTGGGGCCAGTGGTGACCTCCAGCTGCAATGGGGAAAGGAAGCAAGTTCAAAAGGTTCCAGAAAACGATCACGTGCTACTGCTATTGAGATCCTCTAAAATGATGTTTTTGAGTGCACCATTGTTATCTGGAAGGAGGCAAGAGAGAACACAGACTAAACCTTTCTCTTTCATGGCCCCTTCATTATGGAATTTGCTATCACTAGAAATCAGATTGGAAATCCATTTTTTTGGTTTCTAGGCAGCCTCTTAAAATGTTTTGTTTTTTTTAATATGTTTTTTCTTATTAAATTCTTTTTTGTTTTTTACTTATTTCATATGTGTTACATTTTTTAACTGTGTTAAAGGATGATGTCTTTAAAGTTTTATGCTCTTGCTGAAGGGTTTTTGTTTTAGTTATATTTTTAAGGACTTTTTATGTAAGGCTTATTTATTATACTTTCTATCTATATTTATTATTATTATATCTCTGTTATTCTAAAAACATAAGAATTTTCCATATTGGGTCAGACCCATGGTCTATCAAGCCCAGTATCCTGTTTCTAACAGTGGCCAATCCAGGAAACAAGTACCTGGCAAGTACCCAATCAATAAACAAATCCCATGCTACTAATGCCAGTAATAAGCAGTGGCTATTCCCTAAGTCAGTTTGATTAATAGCAATTTATGAACTTTTCCTCCAGGAACTTGTCCAAACCTTTTTTAAATCCAACTTCACTAACATCCTCTGGCAATGAATTCCAGAGCTTAATTGTGAGTTGAGTGAAAAAGAATTTGCTCCCATTTTCTTTAAATGTGCTTCTTGCCAACTTCATCAAGTGCCTCCTAGTCCTTGTATTATCTGAAAGACTAAATAATTGATTCACATTTACCCATTCTAGTCATCTTATATTTTTTTGTCGCTCCTTGACTTGGGTAGATTTTTTTTTTTTTTACCTGGGAAAGAAAATAATAAATTTGATTAAATAAATAAACACAACCAGACCACTCATCCTCTTGCATGTAATTTTTTTTTTTTAATGAAGATAGGCCAAATGACCAGGCCTGTGGGTGGGGGAAAAGGAATATGTATGCGCCTCTAGAATCGCTCCCCCCAGTGACCAGAGTAAAGATGCATATTTCTTAATTCTTTGAGATTTATGTGCTACAAAAATCATAAAACTGTGACAACCCCCTGACCCTACCCCCCCTCTCACACACACACACAAACACACACACACACACACACCAGATTGAATGAGTTCCTTCTTTTTCATTTCTGTTTATCACTAAATTCTAAGAATTAATGCTTATGCAGACCACAATCTGATGAGCACTAGACAGAGATATGAGGGCTTGATCTACAACCCTTGAGAAGATGGGTTCATATGCAACATTAATGGCTTTAGGCTTAAATGGTGTAGCAAAAATGTAATCTCTGGGCAGCCCACACCATTTCCCATTTATAATGTACACTGTCTAATCTCCATGAGTGGAGTCTGGAGAAGTTTAGACTGCATCCTGCTCAATCAATGTAGACTCTGAATTCTAAGAATCCGTTATCTATCTGCCCAATTACAGAACAGAAAAGCCAAACAAAGATGAAATGTCTAGCACTAGTGCACTATTTCAACACAGCTAGGGAAATGTTTCCTACAACAAATTGTTCAGCTAAGGATATATATCTATATAAATTTGTTGTATGAACAATTTGAAAATAAAGCTATTACTCTGGTAGCTTTCATATACATAGATATTTCCACTCTTGTTTACAGATAGCTTCCTCCTACAACTGTGAACCAGTCATTGAGGCCCCTTTTATTCTCACGCAGTTTTTGGCTGCTTCTCCGGTCTTCAGAGCTGCAGAGGAGAATTCTGAGAGAGTAAGAAAAGTTGATTTTTAATACAAGTGGGCCTGATTTTAAAAAGCATTTACACAAGTAAAACTGGACTTTACTCGAGCAAGTGGGCTTTTGGAAATTGCTACAATATATGCCATTGAATTGTCCATAGGATTTGCTCATGTAAATGCACTTTACATGCTGAAATGGCTTTTGAAAATTGCTATGATAGTAATTACATTTACATATGAAAGTCCTTTTGAAAATTCACCTGAGTATGTATTGTGCGGTGTTGCTTGTCTATTTTTGGATCTTGAGGGGACCCACCTGTATCAAAAAGTATCTCTGATCCAACATCGCCCTCAGCTTCTTTGACCTTACTTGCACACTCCAGTATAAATTGATGTGGCCTTTCAAATACTTTTTCAGAAAACTGGGAAATATGTTGTTTAAATATGGTGTAAACTATTAGCACAAGAAAGAGTAAAAGATCTCCATGAAAAATCTAGCAACCTTCAAAGGAAAGTGCAAAAATCTGAAATTTAATTTACAGTGAAGGATATAGAATTTTGCTGCCCCTAGGCAATGATGGTGCTGTCATGCTCTCTCCCCCCAAATAAAGTCAGACAACAGGGAGTAGGTCTAAGGCACAGCCCCAGAGTGGTAAATTCTGTGGCAAACATGAAAATTCTGAAGTACATTGACCAATATGTCCGTCTTTTATGTTACATTATAAACCTTGCTTCTGACTGTACAATTTATATTCCTTTTATTGGTTGAGGAAAAGGGATCTCAGGTATCAGTATAGGGAAGAGATGTCAGGGATGGGGAGAGGAGGATCAGAGATGGGGAGAGAAAGGGAGAAGGATCAGGAATGGGGAAAGGAGAAAGAAAGAGGGACCAAAGATGGGAGATAGGGAAGAGCAAGGTTGCAGGTGTGTGTGTGTTGGGGGGAGAGAGATCTGAAATCTGGGATGGGAGAAGAGGAAGGAGAGGGAGGAGAGGGAGGAGAGGGAGGGAAGTTCTGGGATTGAAAAGGAGAGGAGAGAGTAGGAGAGGTTGGGGTGGGTTCTGGAATCTGGGAAGAAGGGAGAAGTAGGAAGGATCGGAGGCTTCTGGATCCAGGGTACAGAATCTAAGATCAAAGGAGAGAGGATAACGTAGGGATAAAGAGCAGGGGCAAACCTAGCAGTGAATGGGCCTCTGGTGGAGAAATTATGATGGGCCCCCATAACACCAAGTTGCCCTGAAAACACAACCGTGTGTGTAATACTATCAATCTCCCTGAGGCCAATGCTGATTGGACAGGACATTGTAATGAGCAAAAAGTGTAATAAGACATGAGTAAAAATGTGCATGAGCTTCAGTATACTTGGTTTCAGCAACTTGGTTGGTCAGAAACCTTGGGGTCGTCATGGATAATCAACTGAGTTACACAGGTTTCATCAACAACACGGTAAAAGAGTGCTACTACAAACTCCAAGTTTTAAAAAGGCTAAGACCCCTCCGCCATTTCTTTGATTTCAGATCAGTGTTACAATCTATTTTCTCGAAAATCGATTATTGTAATTCACTCCTACACGGCCTTCCAGTCAACTCCCTAAAGCCTCTCCAGTTGTTACAAAACGCAACAGCAAGGATTCTCACAAAGTCCAACAAAAGGGACCATATAACTCCAATTCTAAAGAAGCTCCACTGGCTCCCAGTCAAATATAGAATCCTCTACAAACTTCTATCAATCATCCACAAAGCCATTCACAACAAACTCCACTGGACCTCAGGATTCCTCTTCAACTTCACACTTCCTCCCATCCGCTAAGATTAGCACAGAGAGGCACTCTGCACGCACCTCCTATCAAAACATCTTTAAGAAAAAGAGCTCCCTCCACCGCGGGCCCCAAATAGTGGAATTCGCTTCCACCTGAGCTCAGGCTGGTACATTGCCCAATCACGTTCAAAAAAAGACTCAAGACATGGCTGTTCGGCCAAGCTTTCCCATAATTTCAAGATTCTTCCACAGCTTCCACAGACTGTCCCTACCCAGGGCCTATGTTCATGTTTTAATCAGACAGCCATAGTAACTTGTCTCCCTCTCCGCCTCCATTAGTCAACTTCCCTCCCCAGTCGGCTTGAAATCCCTCAAGTCCATTTCCTTTTAACTGTACACATTATTTTTTTCCTAGTTATGTTTATCCAAGTTGTTCTCATCCATGTTCATTGTAAGACATATTCTGTCATTATTTATTGCCTGTTGGAATGTAAACCGGAGTGATAAGTAACTCTGTTACCTGAACCTTGGTATAAAAAAGTTATAAATAAATAAATAAATACATTTTCTTTTCTTGCACTAAAAAGCTAATGCTTGATACAATAAGCTCATGGTATAGTAACATAGTAAATAATGGCAAAAAAAGACCCAAGTGGTCCATCCAGTATGCCGAGCAAGCTATGCTAATGCTAATGCATTGAAAGTTTTAAACAATGTTAATGCCCTAACCCAAAAATGTGCACACAAGAATATGCTTAGCTTGCATAAAACATGATTTAGGTGCATAAACTATGTTTTCCAACATGATTTGTGCACAAACCATGATTTCTGTACACAAAAGTACATGACCAGGGGATTCCGACTCTTCCAGGGCAGCAGCTGCCTCCACTCCTGAGAATTCTACAGATGGTGCGTATGATAAGGGTAATGATTGGTCTGATGTGAATATATTGGGGGATATTGATGTAGTTATTAATGCTGATGTAGTCAATCATGGTATTCCTGTAACACATCCAAACAAAATCACAAATAGGTAGGGTGTGAGGAGTGACCGTCAGCAAGGCAGGCACTTACATTTGCTGACGCATCCAAATGGCAGCTGAAATTTAATGTGGACAAGTGCAAAATGATGCACATGGGAAAAATTAACCCACGCTATATTTACATGATTTTAGGTTCCATATTAGGAGTTATTACTCGGGAAAAAGATCTAGGCATCATAGTGGATAATACTTTGAAATCGTCGGCTCAGTGTGCTGCAGTGGTCAAAAGAGAAAACAGAATGTTAGGAATTTAATTATTAGGAAAGGAATGGTAGCTAAAACGGAGAATGTCATAATGCCTGTCATAATGTATTTTGACGAATGACCCTGTAAGTGCAAAGTAAAAGAAAGAAATGATGCAGCTCACCTGAAAGTTCAGGTATTATGCTTGTCAAACATAGCAGGTTTTATCATAGGCCGGCTTCCTGCCTGCTTCCTGGGGTCTCTCTAACCCTTCTAGGCCCTGAGTTCTTGTACACTGGTGAGGAGCTCCTCTTTTCACCCAGAATTCCCTGTGGGTGTGGATCTTACAAAAGACTGAGCGAGACAGCTGTACCCAGTCCTTTAAGGTGGTCTGAGGGAATTTCCTATAAACTCCCTCACATGGAACCCCAGGCTGCCCCCCCAACCTTTCCTCAGACCCAGAAATCTCCACCAAGGTATCAGTGTACCCGCTCCCAGAGCTTCCAGTGCTACTCTGGCAAAAGAAGCCCTGGAAGCATAAGCTACCCCACAGTCTACGCTTCCAGTGCAGCTGCTGTCTGAGACGCTCTGAAAGCTAAAACTGCGCATGTAGCTTGTACTCCCAGCATTTCTCCTAGCAGAGCAGCATGGGAGATGCTGGGATCAGGTAAGCTAATACGTAGCTCCTAGCCAGGGATTTCTAGTTTGGCCTGGGGGGGGGAAGGGAAGTAGCCTAGGATTCCAGTGATTGCAGATGGGTGAAATAAGCAGAAAACCTAGTAAACTGTGGCTTTTATAAATCCATTATTGTGTGTGCGCTGTGTGTTATTGGAAAGAGGAAGTGCAGGAGGAGATGCCAGGAAGGTCCCGTCTGTCGGTTAATGGCTGGAGGGCAAAGTCTCATGTTGCCATCCTTAATATTGTGATAGGCCTGGCTCCCCTTCCATGTGTACCCCTTCCCTGTGGACTGCCCACCCTTCCCCTCATGGAGGTTTGAACCATGTGGGAGTCTGCAGGGCCTCCAGTTGGTCAGCTCTCAGAGGATGCTGCTGGTCCAGAGGGGGGAGCATCCCCCAACAACCCTTACAAGGTTGAATAGAGTTCTATCTGTCTTTTTTCCCTCCTCTCCATTCCTGGTGTCATCACCCACCCTTTCTACCTTAATGTTCATTGTAAACATGCGCTCTCGTCATAGCGGCGGGTAATCCGAGCCCAGGGTAACTCAGATGTATGAAACCAGTTAAGCTCATATGTTTGTAGGATTGGAGTTGATGTTTGTGTAGCTGGGTCAGAGGGAGCAAAAAAGAGATTTTTTTAAAGTTTTTGACGTGACTGTGAACAGAATTTCTACAGGATGTTGACAAGTCAGAAGAATAGGACTCAGACAGATATTATATGGTAAGATGGAAAAAAACCACTGCTGAATGTTTTGCCAAGCCTCAGAAATTTGTGACAGCTCAATTTTGTTTTTGTGTTTTCCTGTCCAAAGCAACATGTTGAATGTGAAAACAATTCTTATAGTACGTCTGTGCACACAGTGAACTGTTTAAAAAGAATTAGATATACATACGAATATGTGTATATGCATACATTATGGTAAAATAATATTTGGTAGATATAGTGGGAACATTGAATTATAGTATTTAACAACTTGTGTCACTGGCAACCATCACATTCTAATGGTTTGACTATACAAATCCAAAATGTACATCTACAAGCCATTTTATAAACATTTGGAATGTATATTAGATGTTGCCAAGGTCCTGTACATCTCACTAATTACCCATGCAAAATCTCTATTTTAAAAAATAGTTACAAAGGCAGCAGGGTTAAGGGGAAAAAATGTAATGCCTTGAGAGAGGGACAAAAATGTTTACAATTTTTAATTTACTGATTATTTTTACTGATACATCTTTGGAAAAGGCACTCACTGTACTTAAAAAAAAATAACCACAGAGTCAGATTTGTTTAGAATTGGGTGGCTACAAGTTTATGTTGGTTTCAAACAAACTTAACTGTGAGGAACAAAGGCCTCAATTCTGGAAAATTCTGAAGCAAGCAGAACACTATGCCTAGTAATAAATCTGCGTAGGGCAGAGGTGAAACTGAATATTCCTTATGCCAGCCTGGATGTTTCTTGCAAAATGAGAAAGAATGCTATGAGACTATTACTGTGAAATGCTGAGCCATTTGTAAAACTCAGGAATTTTGCAGAAGGGAGGCCAAAATGTCTAGCCTTACTTGTCATGGTGTTCTTGTACCTACAGTAGCTTGCAGATGATTAAATAGTTTAAAGAATATCAATTATTATCCTTATCAAAGTGTCCAGGACCAAACTAAATGTGGATTGAAGTAATCCACCTTATAATGTATTCATCCACCTTAAAAGTGAAGAGGTGTGAGCTATTACCGTGTGCGGGAAAGGTATCTAGGTAAAATTATCCAGCCATCTTTAACTAGATATGCAATAGAACAGAGGTTCCCAACCTGGGGGTCTGCGGACGCCCAGGGGTCCACGAGACCATCCCAAGGGACCCTGCAGTAGGGATCCAAGAAAGTTTAGCTGGGGAGAAAATAAGTGGGCTGCTGCTCCCTGTAATTAGTTGAGCTGCTGCCACAGGCCAGGAGGGTGAGGTTAGAGCCTGTTATGGCACTGAAAACTTCACACCCCATCGCTGCAGACCAGGAAGAGGAGGGGACAGAGAGGGGCCATTTTCACCCATTAGAAGCCTCAAGCCACACTGCCGCATGCTTAGTAGAGGTGGGAAAAAGAGGGACCTTTGCAACCCTCGAGGACCATAAAGCCCACCGCTGCACTTTTGTGAGGCTGTGGGAAGAGAGGGGGCCGACGGCGGCTGTCAGAAGTTTTGTGATCTCGGCTGCACACTGGAAAGGAAAGGAGAGGAAGGCCCAAGTTATCACAGGGGTGAGAAACATTTCGCACTAGTGCCACGTGCTCTCCTACTGGCCTGACAGAGAGAGGGGAGGCAAAGCTACACCAGAACAGTGAGAATGGCTCAAAGGAAGAAAAGAGGAAATGAGACTGCGGAGACAGTATGAGGGGAGAAGGAATGAGACAGAAATGAAGGAAGAAGGGAGGAAAAGAGGGAGACAGGAAAGTAAGAGGGTATGGCTGCCTGTCAGGGGACCCCCCCCCCCCCCCCCCCACAGGAATCATGCTGGACAGAGGCAGAGAAAAAGGGATGGATAGAGGACCACTCTACTCCAGGAAGAAAGAAGGGGAAGATGACCATCAGAAATCAAAGAGGAGGGAGGATGAGACATTAAACACAAAAGTTATTTAGGGGACACACAAAGATGGATCTCTCATAAGCCTTCTTTCCTTTAAAAAAAAACAGGCTATTGTTTTGCTTTTTGTAAAATGTAAATTACCTAGGGGCCAATGCAATACAGTGCGCTCAGCCGAGTACACTGTTTAAGCCACAGTTGGCGCGGGTTGTGTAGGCACATCCACAGCGCCTTATGCTATAAGGCAGGGGTCAGGAACCTTTTTGGCTGAGAGAGCCATAAACGCCACATATTTTAAAATGTAATTCCATGAGAGCCATACAATATGTTTAAAACTAAATACAAGTAAATGTGTGCATTTTATGTAAGATCACACTTTTTTAAAGTACAATAAGTCTCTGAAAATATTACACCAGGCCTTAAGACACCAATACATCTCCTATTAGGAAAACGGACCAAGTCAGGCTGCTATAGAGTCCTACACAGAAACAACACGCCAGCAGAAAACCTCACCTGAATCACGTGCTATCCCTCACCTAACATAGAATAAAGAGACCAAAACGCATAACAAGAAGCATGCAGACAAAAACTGAATTGGAAACTGCAACAAGCCAGAGTCTCTGTATGCAGTGTAACAAAGGAAAAAAGAAACATCACCCATCCTTATAAAACAAATCAAGAAATATAAAATCATCAGCAGTAAAACTGTACTAACAAAAAGAACATATTTCGAAACAGCTGATGAGTGGAATATCCAATAATTAAAAACTCATATAAAACATTTCCAGACACCAACAAAATATTTCAAAATAGCAGACACAAAGACCCAGTAATGAAAAATAATAAGGATACAAAAATTTTTTTGCTCTGCATAGCTGGGAACGTTTGATATCCAGGTGTCCTGAGATTGTTCTGAATTAGCAGGAGGTGGGGTGGTTTGCTTGGAACTTTCTCCTCTCTCTCAGTCACATACCAGCGCTCTCTCTCACACTGGCTCTCAATGACACACCTATACACACATGCTCTCAGTCACTCACATATACACGTTTTTTCTCTCTCACTTATATAGGCTCTTAATTACACATTTACACACATGCTGTCTATCTTTTCACGCTTACACACACACACAGGCTTTCAATCACATAAATACATGCTGTCTTTTTCTCTCACACACAGACTCTCATTCACATGCTTATAAACATGTCCTCTCTTTCTCTCATTTACACACAGGCTCTCAATCACATACTCACATGCTCCCTCACCTAAACCAGCTCTCAATCACACACAGACACACATGCTCTCTCTCTCTCATTTACACACAGGCTCTCAATCACATACTCACATGCTCCATCACCTAAACCAGCTCTCAGTCACACACAGACACACATGATCTCTCTCTTACTTATACACACAGGCTCTTAATCATATGTACACATGATTTCTCTCACACACAAAGGATCTCAATCATACACACATACTCTTTCACACAAACAGGTTTTCAATCACAAACTTACACATACAGGTTCCCAATGGTAAACTTACATTCATGCTCTCTCTCTCACAGGCAGGCTCTCAATCACAGACATACTCTCTTTCACATGTACAGGCTCTCAATCATTCACATACATGCATCTCACACACACACACACACACAGCCCCCCCCCCCCCCCCCCGCGGCCCGGAAGAGGAAGTGAAGAGTATCGGGTGCGTGCGCGGCAAGAAGAGGCCACGCTAGTGCGCTCGGCATCGGCCCGAAGAAAAGAAGACTGCAGCGCGGCTCAGAGGAAAATGAAGAGCTTCAACCGCGGCCGATGGGACTCCCCTCCGCGAGGGCTGAAAATGAAGAGGTTAGCGTTGGGAGGAGGCTGATGCTGCTGCTGCTGCTGCCGCGAGTTCCCGGGGTGGGGGAGAGAGAGAGTGAATGAGCGAGCAAACACAGCTTGCTCGCTCATTCACTCTCTCTCTCCCCCACCCCCACCCCGGGAACTCACGGCAGCAGCAGCAGCAGCAGCCTCCTCCCAACGCTAACCTCTTCATTTTCAGCCCTCGTGGAGGCGGAGTCCCATCGGCCGCGGTTGAACCTCTTCATTTTCCTCCGAGCCGCGCTGCAGTCTTCTTTTCTTCGGGCCGATGCCGAGCGCACTAGCGTGGCCTCTTCTTGCCGCGCACGCACCCGATACTCTTCACTTCCTCTTCCGGGCCGCGGGGGGGGGGGGCGGGAAGAAGAGAGCACGCCGGTGCCACTGACTCCAGCTGTCCTGCCGCGTTCCGCCCGGGCTGACAGCATTTTAAGCCCGGGCGGAGGAGGACCGGGGGGAGCAGCTGGGTCAGCGGGAAAGTGTGGCGACACTTGTCTGCGAGCCAGATGCAGCCCTCAAAAGAGCCATATCTGGCTCGCGAGCCATGGGTTCCCGACCCCTGCTATAAGGGGATTAACGCTTCCACAACGCGCATCCAAGGTGCCACAAAACTAATAGTGCTCATCACATGCAAATGCAAAAAAAAAAAAAGTGCTTCCGATACGCACGTTTTTGCGCTCAGAAATGAACCCCTGCCCAGTGCAGGCGTTCATTTCTGAGCGCCCCCAACAAGCGCCCCCAACAAGCCCAACAGTATTTTGGGGGTGTTCATTTCTGAGCGCCCCCAAAATACTGCTTTTCTGTACATCCTCTGACTTAATATCATGACAATATTAAGTCAGAGAAACGAAAGATTAAAAAAAAAAAAAAAGTTTTAAAAAGTGCCTGCAGTCAGGTTCGGGAAATGGACGCTCAGTCAACCAGCATCCATTTTCCAAACCCATGGCTGTGCACCGATTAGGAAAATAGTCTCCAATAAATTCAGCGGACAGCCATGGACAGCCGAGCACTCCCGGGCTCCTGCTGTCAAGGAGGCACTGAGACACACAATCGACCCTAGCGCCTCCTTGATAGCGCAACCCCTAATTAAAATGTTGCATGGCGTCCCCAGGAGAGGTGCTTTTTTTTTTTTTCAGTCCGTCCCTTAGGGATTATCATTTTCTGTATGTGTTTGTAAGAATCATAAAAGAAAGTAAAATATAAAAGAAAAGTGGACTAAAAATGGATCAATTTTCAAAACATTTTATGTGGATAAACTCCCATTTATACATGTAAAAGGACCCTTTGAAAATTGCTGTTCCCCACCACTGAGGGTGAAAGTACCTGCGCCGTGAACAGCATGCAAACCTTTACCTGTGGGGAGGAAGGAACAGGGTTAGGTTTAGGGAGGGAAAGTACAGGCAGGGATTTAATTTTGAAATCCTCGTGCAAACCTTTACGCACGTACTTTACACCTGCTTCAAAGCATCAGGCAAAGATATCAGGCAGGTAAGGTTTTATTTATTTATTTATTTAACACTTTTTTATACCGACCTTCATAGCAATAACCATATCGGATCGGTTTACATAGAACAAGGGTATAACTGAAGCAATAAATAAAGAAATTTACAATAGAGGTGAATAAGGCAAAGTTACATTTAACAAGGAGTAAAAACTTGGAAGCTTAAATAGCTGGAAGAAAGGTAAAGGCAGGAGGTAATTATAACACATAATACAATAAAGAATATGGGTTAGAGCTTAAGGTGTTTTAACCTGGAAGTGCCAGAGTCCATAGTTCGAGAGGATAGAAGACCATGCGTCCAGGTGAGAATAATGACGACTAGTGATTGTCTGGAGGATCATCGAAGGCTTGGTGGAAGAGCCACGTCTTGAGTTTTTCCTGAACGTTGTGAGGCAGGGTTCTAATCGGAGGCTTGAAGGGATGTTATTCCAAATAGACGGTCCTGCTATTGAAAAAGCTCGGACTTTGGTCGAGGAAAGGCGTGTGGCTTTAGTAGGGGGGAAATTCAGAGTACCTTTGTGAATATCTCTTATTGGTCTGTTGGAGGAGTGTAGTTTCAAGGGGATTTCGAGGTCGAGTTGGAGTTGATGATGGATGGATTTGTGTATTAGGGTGATTGATTTGTAAAGGATTCTAAAATTCACTGGTAACCAATATAGGTTTCTGAGGATGCGTGAAATGTGATCTCCGCGGCTGGTGTTGGTCAGTAATCTCGCAGCGGTGTAGGTTTAGCGGTAAGAATTAGAAAACTTCTGCAACACAGGTTTTCAGCTCCTGAGGCAGGGTAAACGGAGGCATGTGGAGGCACCTCCCCATACACTTTAAACAAAATATAGCAGGATTAGTAAGAGAAAGCTAAGAAAACCGTGGCTGTTGAAAAGCATCGTATTGCATGTCTCTTGATTCTTATGTATGCTTTTATGATTTATGCATGTTTAACCTTAACTGCTGTGGGTGATTTTTGAACTCGGAAGATGGTCTAGAAACACTGTATAAATAAATAAAACCTCAGCAATTGTAGAGGGTGATTTTCAGAGCCTGGCCCCCTCCTCAGAGCCGACTAAAAATATGCGCATTGTTCACAACCTGCATGCTTGTAGCTGCATTAAAAAAAAGGGAGCACTTCTTTGGGTGTGTTTAGGTCAGGGTAGTAAGCAGGCGCATGCACTTGGCATTTTCAGAAGTACACATGCCTTTTCAACCTCCCTTAGCCACCCACACAGATAGCAGGTACAAAGTAGCGGTCGTTTTTAGCGTGCAGACTTAGCGCTAGCTAATTGTCAAAGAGTGACTACCGCGTAGCTTCCCTTTGGAAATTAGCTACAAGCACCATTGTATTTGCAACCATGCAGGCTGCTCAAAATTACCCCCAGACCTCTAATTTTCGGGGATATTCTTACCCACCTATTCTTCTTAATTTTGATAAAACAGGAGAGCATGAGAGTCTTCTTGTATCCTTCACAATTGTCACCAAAACACAGTAGAGGGAAGAAGGTGAGTGAAAAACATGAAAGCCATATTACATCATTTTTTTTTTTTGCCATTATTTCATTTAATGTAGCATAGATTCAGAGATCGATATTCAGTGAGCCGTGAGTGGGAAACTTATCTGGGTACCTTTACCCGGATATTCAGTGGAACATACTCTGTAAAGTGCCCCGGATAACTTTACTACAGCTAGATTTTGTTTTGACCAGACCTGCCCAGCTAACTTTAGCCGGTAAGCATTGAATATCAGCGCTCGTCGGCTCCAATTTAGCCACAACCCGGCAATGCCTCCCACCCTCCCTCTCTTTATACAGCTAAATTTTACCTGAGCAAAGAGGCACTTGGGTGACATTTTTCTGATCAGGAGGGCACTAAATTGAGATCTTCAGGTTTGCCTGACTAACTTAAAAGTTACCTGGAAAGACCCTTACCAATATCAGTCTCTTAGCTTATTGTGCATAATCCTTCGTGTTTTCACTATTCTATTGAAACATGAAGCCTTTCATGTTTGCAGAATAAAATTCCAGCCTGTTGAAACGGAGCATTAACTCTTAAGACAAAGGAAAGAAGTAAAAGCAGACAGCGTATTAACAGTCTGTTTTCTAAATTAGTTCTACACTCCCATGTATGACTCATTAAATATTGGTCGTTGGACCAGTTCTGATTTTCTTAATCCTTTTGATGAGATGGCATCCTAATTTCATACATATTAGTAGCAGTTCAAGTCGCTGTCTTTAGGCACTTTGAAGTAAAATAATGAGGTGGGGTTTTTTTTCTACATTTTTATCATGTAGAATACTAGATTCTTTTGATCTCAGAGTTGATGAATCAATAGCTGGTCCTTTTCTAGCTGAATTACCACAGTATTCATTAATTGTTGCACAAGATTCATTCACTACATCTCTTTCATTGGAGCAGCTGCCATGCAAACACCGATTGCAGGTAGTAAGCTGTATTGAAGCAAGCTAGTATCTAATTATTAAAACAAATGTTACCCTCCACATTAGTGCATCATTGAAATATAAGATTCAAAGTCATATATATAAGTGGGATAGGACAGTTGTTTACCCATTCAAATAATACCAAATCAAGGGGACACTCCATGAAACTAACAACCAGCAGCTTTAAATCAGATTTTAGAAAATACTTTTTCACTCCGTGCACTAACAAGCTGTGGAATATGTTGCTAGAGGACATGATCAAGGCAACTAGCATAGTGGGGTTTAAAAGAGGCCTGGACAAGTTCCTGGAGGAAAAGTGCATAATACATTATTAGCCAGGTAGTCTAAAGAAAACTATTGCTATCCCTGGGCATTGTGGGAGGAAGGGTGACCAGTCGCCCTAGGTGGTGATGTCGTCACGTGATATCTCTCTCTCTCTTTCTCTCTCTCTCATCGCACATGACAAACAACCCCAGCTCCTCAAAGAAATACATAGCCAAAAACGGAACACGCCCTTCAGCTCTGTGCCTCTCCTGTGCCACTTCTCATTTCGTCCGTCCTTTCAAAACTAACACCCTTACCAGCTACTCAGACACTTCACCCACTTCCAGCATCCTAGGCCACCACCTACCCCACCTATTGCTTCCACCGGCTCTGTCCCTGGGAATGAGTAACAGGAATTAGATCTACTTTATAGGATGTGACATTTTTTAAGATGGTGTCAGCCATCTATTGCTCCTACCATGTGACAGAGGCTGGCCAATGGCACCGATAGCCCCTGTCACATGGTAAGGACAAAGGGCCACCGGTGCCATTTTGTTTACTGGCAGTCGATGGCGCAAGAGCAGGAGATCGCTCCCAGGACCCCCGCTGGACCACCAGAGACTTTAGGCAAGTTTTAGGGGTCGGGAGGGTGGGGGATTGTAATTAATTACATCTGAAGGGTTGGGGTGGGGAGGGGGGGTTCGGTTCTGGACAGCCGAAAAAAAAATCGGCCTGAACCTCGGGAAACAAAATTTCCCGCAGCGGGCCGATAACAAAGGCCAAGCTGAAAGGTTCAGCTGAATCACATCTCTACTATCTGGAGGGCTTTCCACACTGCCTTTTTCTTATCATGCAATACATGGTTAAATGCATCATTTCAAAGTTGTTCATGAATCTGAGAGCCAACAAATATACCTTTCTTTATCTTAGCTTCACTTAACCTTGGAAATTTATCACCAAGGTACTTAAAGAATGCTTTAGTTTTGTTCACTGTATGATTTCTAGAGCTGATCTAGGGCAATTTGTTCAGCAGAGATATGTAAACTGAGTAATAATTGCATTGTCTATGACTTCTAGGAATAACATACTGCAATTCATATCATGTATGATGCAATATGAGGTTCAGATTGCACCAATCATTGTTGTGCCCAAAAAGCAAGTATTGTTCAAACTCAGTCATAGATTTATTCATAGATTCAGTCAAAGATACATATTAGTCATTTCTGGTTTAATCTGAGATACTTTCCCTTCTTAACTCACTTATCCTTCGCAATTCCCATGTCGAAGGTCATATATACTGACCCACTAGCATATCTTGAAAACTAAAGCTAATCAACAATTTTAAGTATCATTCTCATTCTCAGTGACCCAGATGTACTAAAGTTTGACTACATTTATTTCAGAAGCATTTTGGCTGAAGACCAGTGTTATGTAAATAGGCTTCCACCCAGCCCAGGCATTCCTGAATTTTGAAAGAGCTGAAAAGAGCGGGGGTGATAAATAATTACTGCCATAAGTAAACAAAGACTTTGGTGGCCTCAAACATTTACATGTTTCCCATTATTGTTAGTATCCTTACAGGCGCAGGGGATCATAGACTGGCAATGATCATAGACTGGCAATGATCTCAATGTCTCCAGTCCCTCTAACTCCTGCACCTTACAGATGTTGACTCAGGTGGGACATGACCCTGCTACTTGGGGTGCGGGCCTGAGTCAAGCACGAGGGAGCATAGGTCCCTAAGGCCCACTCCTGGCTCTTCCTCTGATTGAAAAGTATAACCATCTAACAAGATAAGATTTGAAATAATAACTGAAATGATACAATATGAAGAGTACGGAAACCTTAGATATGTAAAATAATTTTAATTCTTAGAAAATAGAACCATATCAATCAGTAGAATATACAAAGGTAAGAACATGAAAGTTAAATTAAATTAAAAACCTAACATGACCATGTTTCAGCATTATTGCCTGCATCAGGGATGTGTGCAGCCCCACAAGGAGATACAAGTCTTCGGACCTTGGGATTAGACTTGGCTGAGATCTCATTCTGGAGGTGTATGCCACAATGGTCTTGAAAGATGTATCTGCAAAATTTAGGCTGTTGTGTCAGGTGCAGGCCTTCCTGAATTTCCAGCGTTTAGAATTGCGATGCAGATCTTGGTCACTGCTCAGAGTGACTGCTGCAATGCATGGCCTGTGCACAAGCTCAAATTGTTACAGAGCATTGCCACTCGAGTAATCATCAGGAGTCCCAAGTGAGAAGTGGCGTGTTTTATCCAGTTCCTCCAGAAACTACACTGGCTGCCTATTATAGCAAGAGCAAAATTTTAAGCTGTTAACCCTTTTCTTTTCTGAGGGAAAAGTATTTCCTCAGTTGGAATATAGTTTGGTGTGGCACAAACCGAGCCACAAACTTACATCAAGCCAGAAACATTCAAAAGGGGTACCTCAAACGCAGTTGCTCTACCAAGCCCATTTTAGATTTAGGGCCTTCCCAGTTATAGCACCAGTGTGGTAGAATAGCCTGCCAGTAGAGGTACTAAATTGCCTGTCCTTTAGCAAAAAAAGTAGTATCTTGGCTTTTCCCCACAAAGCTGTTTTGATGCTCACAGGCCAGACTCTCCTTTAATCAGTGAATTATGGGGAGTTTATGTCTCACTCACTATACTATTGTGCTGTTAGTGACTTTGGGTAGCTATATTTTCCATGTTGTTTTGTTATGCGTTGTTTAGATCTTGTAAACCTTTACTTTTGCACACTGCTTTGGGAGATCCTACCCAGTTGAGGAAGTGGTATATATATTTTTGTAAAGGAAATAAATGACAAAGAAACAGAAAAAATGATACAACATGAAGAAAGCATTCATTATGTTGGTGCACAATAATACTGTGGTGGTACACAAACTATTTTTGTCAGAAAAACTAGGGACGGGAAATTCTGTAATTGGGGGAGTCTGATAAGACTACTAGTAACTTTTGCATAGGAAATTAATTTGTATTTTTTTATTTTTTGGGTGTATCATATGGTATATTTTGGGGACAATTTTCAAAACTGTGCATTTTGATGTAAAATCCATGGGCACTTTTATCAGCAGGCTTAGTACCAGTTCTCAAAGGGAAAATACCCATGTGTTTCCCCTTTGAAAATTGCCTGGGGGGGGGGAATTACCCACAGAGATTTCCACCTGGTTTTCTGTGAACTGTTTCCCTATCACAATAAAAATAAAAAACAAGTGGCTGTGCAGCTGCAGCTTCCTCTGCTCCACAAAAGTAAAGATCCTGTAATATATATATAGTGGGTCAAGGATTATATGTTGTTACTCAAAGTGACCACATACGACGTGCCCTGAAGGCTACAGGCTCAAAAAGCTTTCAGCAGCAGGGGCCTTTTTAATCATTGGTCACTGAGAGATATTTTACAGGTGCTCCCTTGTCCGGAGCTAAATAGAGGTACACTTATCTTGTGAGATGTACTGCGAACCCTCCAGTCCAAATTTTACTGGTAGTGGCCCACAAGTAAAGTCCATGCACCAAATGGAAAACCGGCTGGGTGAAGGAATCCGACGATGTCCGACACGCGGTGTTTCGGAGAAACCTCCTTCTTCAGGGAGTCGAATGTTATTCTTGCCAGCACAAGGACTGTAAATTTGAGACAAAAAGTGCGTAAAGACTAAAGAGTGACCCACATACAATTCTTTGGAAATGAGGTGCTGATGTTGGAGAAAACTTACATTCATGAGAGATTCTTATGTCGCTGTGACAAAACGTTTCAAAATTGCGCTGCAATAAACAGGTGCACATAAGGAGAAAAAAACAGCCATATCGGTAAAAGCATGTCATTGCATTACCTGAAACGCACAGACACTCACTTGCGTGATGCTGGTGAGCTATCTGCTGCCCCGCCATGAACAGTCTGTCAGCAACAGCGATATAGAGAGGACGCTGACATTTAAAGCTCCAGGGCCCGCCAAATTCTCGGACCAATTGATTGGAAGTGCCCATGTATGGGTACCTATGTCATCAAATCGCCATCTTGGTTGATTCACATTGGGCTGTGTTGAAAGGCTATGGATGGTCCAAATAAGGGCATGTACGTCATCGGGCGCCATCTTGGTTTATTCACATTGTCATCGGGACATGTTAAAAGGCTGTGGATAGTCCAAATAAGGGCATATACGTCATCGTGCACCATCTTGGTTTATTCATACTGTCATCGGGCCATGTTGAAAGACTGTGGATGGTCCAAATAAGGGCATATTCGTCATCGGGCGCCATTTTTGTTGTGTGCGCTTCCATCAAATGGCCCCTTGGGGCTGTGAGATATACAAGTATGGGCATTTACGTCATCGGGCACCATCTTGAATGTTTGCTTTATCTCCCAACTGTCGGGATTGAATAGCCCCAAGTGGCAAATTGGGCGCATAATCTACATATTTATAAAAGAGACAGCAGAATACTACATCGTGCGGTCGATTACTGACACTGCATAAAAATCTGAGTTAAGCATGAAAAATGATAGTGCTGAGAAAAATAAGGCAAACACCAGTATAGATGGAACCCTGGTAGGATTAAATTAAAGAGAACTATTCAACTTTTTCGTTCAGGCCCGTGGGTTCTACTTACTGGAGATGATAAATCTACTGGTTTTCTTTAAGACTGAGTACAGATTGTCTGTCACCGCCCCTCCAAGACAGAGCGACATGTTCAACAATAAGCCATTGAAGTTGTTCAAATGTATGCTGATGTATTATGCAGTGTTGTACGATGGGAGCTTTTTGGTCTATGTTTTTTACTCTGCTTCTGTGTTCAAATAAGCGAACACGAATTTTCCTCTGGGTACGACCTATGTAGATCTTGGAACATGGACATATTAAGCCATACATGACAAATTCTGAGTTACAATCCACAGTTTGTTTGCGGACAATTTTGACATGGCTATTGGGGTCATACCATTCTACCCCGGTGATGGCTTGGGTGCAAAAACTACAATTGCCACATATGATTTGTCCAGGAAGATCATGAGAGTATTCAGTAGGTTGTGCTGCTCGTACCACATGTTGTTTAATATTAGTCCCTCGACTGTAAGCAAACATGGGTGGTGTTTGAAAAATCAAATGCGGACTTAATACATGCCAATTGCGACGGATGGATTATTTGATGTGATGAGTTAAGTCTGAGTGTTCCAATATACATACCAAGTTTGGAATTTGTTTTTTATTCCTATATTGTAAAAGTCCTTTCCAGTCAGAATATTTAGCACGTTTGAAGGCATGCTTGATCGATTGCTGAGGATATCCTCTTTCAAGGAATCTATCACTTAGAACTTTGCTCTGTTGTAAAAAATCTTGTTGGTCAGAGCAAATTCTACATATGCGGAAGAACTGCCCAATGGGAAGACCTTCTTTAAACCGTCTGGGATGATGGCTCTCAAATTGAAGGAAGTTGTTCCTGTCCATAGATTTCCTGAAGGGCACAAGATTTTTTGGAAATCAAAATGTCCAGAAAAGGTAGGTGATCCATATCATAAGATATGGTGAATTTCAGGTGTGGATGGGATGCATTGAGCCACAAATGAAATTGAAGCAAATGGCTTTCAGTTCCTGTCCAGATGAAAAAAATATCATCTATATATCTGGATCATTGTACAATGGATTTAAAGAATTCTGAGGGGTATATAACTGTTTCTTCAAATTTGGAAACAAATAGGTTGGCAATATCAAGGGCACCTGGAGACCCCATAGCCACACCATGAATTTGTAGGAAATACTATTGTTGATAAGAAACATAGTTATTAAATAAAACTAATTCCATCAATGACACAAAAAATTTGGTGGGAATACGTTGAGGGCGTACTCGATTTGATAGTACTTCCTTCGTAAGATCCAAGGCTTCCACTTGAGGTACATTTGTGTAAAGTGCTTCCACGTTGAGGCTGACAAGTATAGCCCCTTCTGGTATTTGAAAAATATCTGACAGTTTTTGTAGCATGTGTGATGTATCCTGTATATATGACTTAGATCGACACATGGCCGGTTGGAGAAAGTCATCTAGATATTTGGCCAGTGGCTCCAAAAGAGACATGTTAGCCAATACTATGGGTCCGCAGGGAGGCTGCTCTAAGGTTTTGTGCACCTTGGGCACCCCATATATGACAGGAATCCTGGGAAATTCTACATTTAGGAATCTCTGTTCTTTGGAAGTCAGAAAACCAGATGTTGAAGCAAACTTGTAGCAGTTGTTGGATTTGATTTTTTAAAGGGATGGTGGGGTCCTCGGAAAGCCTACGGTAAAACTTGCAATCATCTAATTGCCGATGAATTTCTTGTTGGTATGCTGTGTGGTCCATAATGACTGTTGCACCGCCCTTATCCACTGGTTTAATAATGATATCTTTATATGTGGATAAAGATTTTAATGCTTGATTCTCACCTTTGGATAAGATAAAGAAAATGCGGTGTTGACTTTCCTCCATTATGGTGATGTCTTGTAATACCAATATTCAGTAAGCTGGCTAAGGGTTAAGTTATCTGGGTAACTTTAGCCTTGTATTTTCAGGGAGAGATTCCTCCCATTGAAGATTTGGCATAAGTTATCTGGGTAACTTTACTCAGATAACTTTTCTGCTGCCCAGCTTACTGAATATAGACCTCAACGTGCCTAGGGCAATGCCTCCACTCAATGTCAGTAAAAGTATGCATATGGTGGCCCAATGCACACACTTTTGCCCAAATAAATACAAAGTGAGCAATTTTCAAAGATCCCTATTATCCCAGTAAACAGCTAATTATACAGGTAAATGATTTCTGAAAATTGCCCTCCCCATTAGGATCTTCTCCAAGATGAATGCCTTCCTTTAATCATGGTCTCTAAGTGCTTTATGATGAATTCAAAAGCCCAATGTGCCCATCAATTAGGGGGCGTGCAAGTGTGTCAGGCCGGTGCATGCCGACCAGATTTTAAAAGCTGCCGAGATACACGCGTGCACAAATGAGAGGTTTCCAAAAAGGGGCAGTGTGTGGGCGTGGTCTGAGCAGGGCATGGGCATTGCGGGATTTTAACATGAAATTTGCACATAATCACGTGTACTGGCGTGTGCCATGTAACTTTACTTCTGCTAAGGATGATGTATAACCTATAAAACAAAAAAATCAAGGCAGATCAGCAGGGGTTTAAAAGTCGGGGGTAACAGGGGGGAAGGGGGCTATTAAACTAGGGAGGTTTGGAAGTCCTATCCCTTAAATGGTCAAACTGGGAACAAACTGGGAAAACTGGCGATGGCGTCAGCACGTGTGCCTTTTAAAATCCCCCCACTTCCATGGTAGAAGCGGCATTTGCGCGCACAAGCGCGTGCACGCTTAAAACTGAGCGCACATGTGCACGCAGTCAGGCTATTTTATTACATGTGCGCATATAAGCACGTATGCTATAAAATAGATGTGTCCCTGGGTACTGGCCGTCGGCCGATGAACGCATACACATGTGCACCGGTGCGATGCTTTGAAAGTTACCCTCTTTGGTTTGAAGAGGTGGCTTGGAAGTAGTCATTTTTTCCAAGTGGTCATAACGAGATGCCTCTATAAATGAGGATAATTCTAATTTACCTTTATTTGGACTATTGTTCAGTATAACATAGTAACACAGCTTATGGGGCCCTAAAACTGTCCCTTACTAGTGAGGAGTCTGTCTCCCCAGGCACATAGCATGATATAAGACAGGAAGTGTGGTATTTTTCTGACGCTCCCCATTTGGGAGGTGTCTGATTTTTGAACGCTCCATACAGTGAATGAGCCCAGAAAGCTCTTTGGGCGTTTCTGTCTCTCTCCTAGGATGGAGACCAAGGTTCACGGTTAGAGGGTCAGGATTCTGGAGGGGGAGATTGAGACTTGAAATGGCCTTGAGGGTAGAGTCTGAGGAGTCATTTTGGAGGGGAAACCTAGCTTAGAGGTCTGGTTCCTGAGGGGAATCGTTTGAAATGCAAACTTTGTGGAGAAGTGGAAATTCCTCTTGGAATGATAAATGGTCTGGTACTGAGAGGATCCTTACTCAGCAGAGAGGTGGCAAGGATTTCTTCTAGAGTCTATGTCCAGTGGATTCTCAGAGGAGAAATCACAGGAGTGAAAAAGGATTTCATCCTACTGTAAGGATTCTGCCTTCTTTGGAAAAGGAAAATTTGTAAGCTTTATTCTGGTACCCAAGGAACGATTCTCATCTCTGGGAAGGTCTCTAAAGAGTATCCCGATAGAGATCTGGAAGTCAGAGAAAGTCTCTGCTGCTGCTGACGAAATGCTTATTGATGAATTATATTTCTGTGGCTGGGTTTTTCTCTGCAAAGGATCTTACCAGAAAAAAAAGTGAACACTTTGCCCAATAATTACTATTTTACAAGTACCTCAGTAAATTATTTTTTTTTTGGGGAAAAGCCCCAAATCTATGTGGCTGTGCGGTATTGTTACTGTGGATGAATAAAAATAGCAATACATTAATGTCCCCGAAGCAAGTTTTCCCCCTGTCAGAAGAACCCCTGGGACCCACTGGGATGCACATTGGCCCCACAGCTCCCATGTGCCTTAGCACAACATGGTAAAGGGATCACAATAGCAATACAGTAGATGACAGCAATAAAAGATCAATCAACCCACCCAGTCTGCTCAGTTATTTTGGTCCACATTGCCAAGGATCTACCCCAGTTGCCAGCCATGGAAGCACACCGTACTTTGGTGTGGAGACTTGCCATGGGTACACATAGTACGTGTAGTCACTTGCACTGCTTTTTCTGCAGATAGATGTTTTGCTGGAAAATGACACACAAAGATGTGAAAATGCCATCTAAGCAAGTATGTGTCCTCCCCTGACCTAAACACATCCCCGGGAGTGCATAGACTTTCAACCACATTGAGGAGAAGCAATTTTCAGATAGCCAGTTATACACGTGTAAAATACTTCTTAACCATACAAACGGCTTTGAGAAATTTTCTGTGATTCTACCAGGTTGTCAGCGGTATCGTCTCCTTTCTCCCGCAGGCTTGAATTGCTTTCACCTCCTTCCCCAGGTCAAACTCTTTGCCCACTGCTGAGACTATGCATACTGCTGCCATGTTCTCCAATTCCTCCTCCTGTCTTGCTCTTATTAGCACCCTTTATGCCTGCCCCAAGCGTGCTTGAATTCTGACATTATTTTGGTTAGAGAGAAGTATTGCTGTTCTTTGTGTCAGTACAAATTCCTTTTATAAATGTTCAGAAAAAGACATTTTGGATTTGCCCCATTTCCTGTTCCTTATATAGAGTCTGAGATCTTAACAGTGGTAAATCTATGGCAGAGATATCTGTCACAGGCACAAGTTTAAAATGCCAAGATGTGTTCTCCTTGAACTAGACGGCTTCAATATTACCAGGATCATGTGCTGTATCACATAATGAAAAGTCAACATTTTGGTTCCGAATTTCAAACTTTCAGCACACTGGAGGTAACTTTCAAAAAGATTTGTGAACGTAAATGGGCTTTTAAAAATTACTACAATATATGCTACTTTTATGCACACAAATCCTTTTGAAACTTACCTCCTATGTTTTTATCTGGCCCTAAAACAAAGAAAACTAATAATGTTCCCTTGCAATAACTGGAATCAGATGTTGTTGTCTTCACTTCCTGTTTTAAGTATTTGTTATTTTAGATTTATATTTTAATTGTATACGATATTGTATGATGTTAGATTTTTAATGAGATTATTTATGCATTTTAACTGTTATGTACCGGTATGATGTTTTATGAATGTCGGTATATAAAAGCAAATAAATACATTGCCTTAGACATTGGAGGTAACATTTTTCTGGTGAATTGTAAGCATTCTATCACATTTATTTATTTATGTGCTTTCATATACCGTTGTTTGGAACTGGCCTTCACAACGGTTTACAAAGGAAACAACGATACATATAACTTTATGTCGGTGACTATATATAGTGTTTAACAGAGAAAATATAACATTTAACATAATATTAACAGTTAACATGAAATTTTAACATGAAAGTTTGATATGAAAGTTTAACATAATAGTAAAGGTTATCATGAAAGTTTAACGAAAGTAAACCGATTAACAAAGGTATGGTGCAGAAGTATATATGATTACAGACTATGATCTGTGTAGTGAGTTGCGTTTGAGAAGTAAGGGATAGCTTTAATCTAGAAGTACTCTGGTCTTGGAGGAAGTTAATCAGAAGAATATTCATTTGATGAGATTTCAGTCCTCTTAGCATTAATCAAATTGTCTTTGGCAATCAAATCTTTGAAAGATTCCTGTTCTGCCACATTTTTTCCCAAGGCATCCACTGAAATTGTCACAGTTGTAACTCCTGCCTCTGGGTGTTTACTTTATTCTCCAAGGTCACCATTTTTTTCTATAAGTCTTCACTTCTGGGAAAAAATTCCTTCTCACATTTTATATAGCTTCCATAATGTTCTCAAAATGGTATTTCAGGCACAATGTACTTCAGACTGAGTTCCTCTCTCAGCTGGTGTGTCCTGTATTGAATGTAATATATCTGCCATAATAATCATTGGCTGTCTGTTTTGGGTTCAGACCGCATACACTAGCAATTCCCCGGAGGATCAAAGGAAATTATAATACACTTTTGTGTGACTTAGTCTTGGTAGACAGATCCGCGGTGGAGGTCTCTATTTATTTTTTAAACACATTAGATATATTTAACTTATAAATTCTGCATAGTTGAAGTAGGAATATATAGATTATATTCTTACAGGAGGCATACAGGGATCCTGGCTGTTACAAATGAAATCTGAGGCCATTATAGACAATCTGCTACAGTTCACAAAAATCTATGCACGGCAGAAACACAGTGAAATTCAGCATTACATGCTGAAGGAGAAAGCTGTCCTGAGTTGGAATTAATTTTCCGCATCATATCTTGGAGGGCTGCCAACAGAACTGGTTTTAAGAATATTCCCAGAAAATATTAATGATAAGTATTTGTATAGAGGTACGTTCATTCTTAGTTTAAATATTTTACTTAAAGGTGATCTTAAAAATCAGATCTGTTGGTGGTTCTTAAAGACCAGAATTTGACACCCATTTTCTTTTTTCTAGAAATATTTCCCGAGGAACCAAAAGCAGCCACAATCAAACCTTAAGAAATGTTATATGGCAGAGGTAGCTAACTTTGGTCCTCAAGAGCCACAAACATGCCTGGCTTTCAGGATACCCATAATAAATATGCATGAGATAGATTTCCATATAATGGGGGCAGTGCATGCAAATCTATCGCATGCATATTCATTGTGAATATTCTGACAACCAGACCTGTTTGTAGCTCATGAAGACCAGAATTGGCCATCTCTGATATAGGGTAAGGAACAACTGTTCTTCCTTCTGTCCAGTGAAGGCTGAAGAGCTTCTTGTATGAGCTTCAGCACCTTTTAACAAATGTTACTTGAGAAATGAGTGCTGACAATGTTAAAATGAACAAGGTCATCCCTATGATAAGAGGATTAATAATCTGGGAAGACCTGAAGTGGTGGAGACCTGTTGCAGAGGACATCCGGTTTCATCTAGTTTGGGGAGCAAAGAATTTATTTTCAAGACCTGGGAGGAAGTATGTTTTTTCTGCCCTTCCTCCTACCCATTGGTGGATCCGAAGTTCCATCCAGGATCCCTTCCACCAGGGATCCATATCCAGATAAGAGACAACTAACTGTGAATAAATATCAGATCTAATGGGAGGACTCCAAGACCCTGAGGAGACAGCTACATTAACTCTCTGTGCCAAGACAGATTTTTGTTGCCACCTGGGAGGGGTTCCCGCCCACTAAAGGGGCTCTACCCTGAGAGGGTTGCTGCTCCGTCTAACCCAGGAGGGTGGTTGGATTCCCGACCTTTCGAAAGACTCTTGCACAGATAGTGTACAATTCTTGTAGCCTCTAAGTGAGAAAACGAAGGAGAACTGTGGAGCTTGAAATCATATTTACTGTGCCACCAAAAACAACTTGTTTACAGTAAAGTATTAATTTTGGACATTAATCTGGTGGTCCTGGTATTTTCTTTGGGGCACACAGCACACAATATACAGAGGAAATTCACCTAACCCAGGGAATTCAGCATAGGAAGTCAAGACACCCTGCACTGGGACCTGAGAGGGCTTCTTTCTACCCCTAGTCAAAGAAGCAAGGGAGACAGAAGAACTAGCAAGGCCCCTGCTTCAAAGAGTAGAAATAACAACTTTACGGCCTCGCCTGTGCTGGACCTGCACACCAGGGTAGGGTTACACTTATGTGGGCAGGAAAACCCTTCCAGCACTGGCAACAATTTAAAACTGCCCTTTGCATAGAGAGGTAATTCTTTCTCCTCTCTCTCCCCAGGAGTGAAGGCTCAGGATCAGTGTCCTCAAGAGTGGATTTACTCACAGTTAGCAGATCTTCTGAGCCTCATGATTCTCAATCAGTCTCTAAGTTCTCAGTCTCTTTTGAAATCCTGATGGGAGGGATCCCCCTGGAAGCAAGCAGCTCTCCCTGTTCTGACAGGATGGAAGGGGCAGTCATAACTTTCCTCCTGGATCTCAAAAATTAACTTCCCTTTCAAAGGAAGGTGACACCAGAGTTCCTCCTTGTAGCGGTGGGTCACCACCTCCTCCTTCCTCATTGAGAGTATGGAGAGCAGGTCTTCCCTAACCTGAACAGCCTCAAACACGGGGTTCCTCGTGCCTTGAGCCCAGTTGTTGCACAGGTTCTCCCAAGGCTTCTACTACTTAAAATGCAAAAATCTAAAAAACATACCCAGAGGGAAAAGCCTAACCAGCCAGGGAGTTGGCTGGATAAGGAAAACCCTGCTAACCTTGATCAGTCTCCCTAGGCAGAGTTTGCCTGGCTCCTCTGACTGGGCCTGAAAATTCAACTCAAGAAAAACTCCCCCCTACCTCCTAATTCTAAGCAAACTATAAAGGACTGCCTTCAGACAGGGCTGCTTAGAAAACCTCTCAAGGTGGATGGCCATTCCAAACCTCTCAAAGGGAGGGGATATATTTGAATGGAACCCTCCCCCCATTCACTAACCAAGGGTTCATGTAGGCATTAATCGTAACAGAACTGGGTGTCTGTTACACTTTATTCTGAAGTGTCCTTAGCCTGGTAATGGCCCTGCAGGTTATCCTGCCCCCAGTTTATAGCCCCAGAGATCATTTCATCCACGTTGGGACAATGACCCCTTTGCTCCCCAAGGCTGAGAAGATGACTCCGAGCGAAGCAAAGGTTACACTCAATATGGCAATTCTTATGTTCTTATGAGAGAGAGAAAGGTGATTATGCCAGGGAAAGTGGGGACACGATGGTGTGCCATGATGAAGTGAATCTAGTGCCAAGAGACAATAAAAATTGGGAATTAATGATTTATGTTAATATGGTGAAGGTCCTTTTTGTCACCAACTTAAGCTAAGATGACTCAACTATTAAACATCTATATGATTCCCCAATCACATGAGTATAGATCAGGACAAAAATGCAAAGGGGATGCTGAGAAACCGAGAGAAAAGAGGCAAAGTTCTCTGGAGACTAACGCCACTATATAAGCAAAAATTGAGAATTTGTTTCACATTCATGCATTCACTGATGATTTTGCTGCTAGGCATAATACTAAACAGATAGATAATGCAACTGCTGGATCTAGCATTAGCACAAAGTGTGCAGTCACTAGACCTAGCATAAGTGAAGACACACAACCAAAAAAAGTGATACCGAATAAGTAAGCAACCAGCAGCAAGCAGTAAGATGTAAATGGAGATAAGCAAAATTCAGAATTGTGCGATTACTTTGCTCACTCTAATTCAAGTGAATTGTTTGGGGTTTTTTAACATACCCTCCAAATCAGACAATTACGGATATAACTGTGAAGAAAGTGTTCACTCATAAAGATATGACAAACCACATGTAAGGAACCCCTGATTTCCTTACTAAAGGGCATATACTAACTGGCATGGGGAGGTTCATAGACAGTGTTAGTGACAATTTGTATCCTATCATTAAAATCATTCATTGTACCTGAAGACTGGAGGGTGGTTAATGTAACCCCAATATTTAAAAAGGGCTCTAGGGGCAATCCGGGAAACTACAGACCAATTAGCCTGACTTCAGTGCCAGGAAAAATAGTGGAAAGTGTTCTAAATATCAAAATCACAGAACATATAGAAAGACATGGTTTAATGGAACAAAGTCAGCATGGCTTGCCTCACAAATCTGCTTCACTTTTTTGAAGGAGTTAATAAACATGTAGATAAAGGTGAGTTGGTAGATGTAGTATATTTGGATTTTCAGAAGGCGTTTGACAAAGTTCCTCATGAGAGGCTTCTAGGAAAAGTAAAAAGTCATGGGATAGGTGGCGATGTCCTTTTGTGAATTACAAACTGGCTAAAAGACAGGAAACAGAGAATAGGATTAAATGGACAATTTTCTTAGAGGAGGGGAGTAGGCAGTGGAGTGCCTCAGGGATCTGTATTGGGACCCGTACTTTTCAATATATTTATAAATGATCTGGAAAGAAATATGACAAGTGAGGTAATCAAATTTGCAGATGATACAAAATTGTTCAGAGTAGTTAAATCACAAGCAGATTGTGATAAATTGCAGGAAGACCTTCTGAGACTGGAAAATTGGGCATCCAAATGGCAGATGAAATTTAATGTGGATAAGTGCAAGGTGATGCATATAGGGAAAAATAACCCACACTATATTTACACAATGTTAGGTTCCATATTAGGAGCTACCACCCAAGAAAGAGATCTAGGCGCCATAGTAGATAATACATTGAAATCGTCAGTTCAGTGTGCTGCGGCAGTCAAAAAAGCAAACAGAATGTTGGGAATTATTAGAAAGGGAATGGTGAATAAAACGGAAAATGTCATAATGCCTCTGTGTCGCTCCATGGTGAGACCGCACCTTGAATACTGTGTACAATTCTGGTTGCCGCATCTTTAAAAAGATATAGTTGCGATGGAGAAGGTACAGAGAAGGGCAACCAAAATGATAAAGGGAATGGAACAGCTCCCCTATGAAGAAAGACTAAAGAGGTTAGGACTTTTCAGCTTGAAGAAGAGACGGCTGAGGGGGGATATGATAGAGGTGTTTAAAATCATGAGAGGTCTAGAACGGGTTAATGTGAATCAGTTATTTACTCTTTCGTATAATAGAAAGACTAGGGGGCACTCTATGAAGTTAGCATGTGGCACATTTAAAACTAATCGGAGAAAGTTCTTTTTCACTCAACGCACAATTAAACTCTGGAATTTGTTGCCAGAGGATGTGGTTAGTGCAGTTACTGTAGCTGTGTTTAAAAAAGGATTGGATAAGTTCTTGGAGATGTCCATTACCTGCTATTAATTAAGTTGACTTAGAAAATAGCCACTGCTGTTAGGAATAGACAGCTTTTGGGTACTTGCCAGGTTCTTCTGGCCTGGATTGGCCACTGTTGGAAACAAGATGCTGGGCTTGATGGACCCTTAATCTGACCCAGTATGGCATGTTCTTAAGAAGTTTGGGTTTTACTCTGTCATGTGGGAGCTGCAGATGGTGGAGTGTGGATTTTAGTTTGGATTTCCTAAAAGCAGGAGCCCTCTGACTCCTGTTATTTATTTTTGCTAACTTATTCTAGAAGGACCGCCTGTTTTTCCCATTTGTGGGTCAGACAGTTAAGCTGACTTATTTCATATTGCTTTTGCTCTTTTAATCCATTTTTGGAGATTCCCCTTGTGTGGACTGTTCACAGAGGATTGGGGCACCCCTGTGTATGGTAAAATCAGGGTGGGGAATATTCTGGCAGAGTTCTATCACTCCTCCAGGGATAGACCTGTTAGTGACCCAATGCAGAGGAGTTTCAAATTTAAAGGATCTGTCTTTTGTGTCTTCTCCTCAGTTGTGAGGCAAGCACGTTTTTCCACCCTTCTTGTCTCTGGTTTATTTTCCCCTTTTTGGACAAGACTATTTTTGTTCCACCTGAAGCTGAGGCCCTTGGTACCAAGGAATCAGCTTCTATTCTTTGGCAAGAGACGTCTTTCACCTAGGAAGAACCTAAGGAGTGAAGGTTACATCTAAGAAGTGAAATCCTGTCCTTTGTTACAGGGAAGGAACTGAAGATATTTGAGAACTGTGTTCACTGCAGACTCAAGATACTGCACTGAATAGGAGAGTGCCCACTGGTACTGACATAAAGAAATCTAAACTATTAAGAAGACTTCAAGAATGTATGAGAATTGGGTTTTATGTTCTGATAAAGTATTTGGACTTTATTCTAACGACTCCATAGTGGGTAGATGCTGGGTTAAAATTGGAAGTTGGAAAGAGGAGTAAGCTTTCTTCCAAAGCTGAGTTCTTGGACTAAGAGGATATGGATTTATAAAGAATTGGCTTCCAGTAAATTAAAAGACTTTCCTAGAAGGGTGAGGTCACAAAGTTGTTAATCTTTCTTCTAATTATTTGTTGACTTTATTTGAAATCTGAATTGAGTGCTGTAAATATTCTTCAGTCATCTAATCAACTCTCAGTAAAGAAGTTGGAAACCACATTGCTTATCAGTGTGATTTTTGTTTGCAAAAGACTGACATTTATCCATGCTGTTTACAAAGAAGGAAAAAAAGGGAGGTGGTACTGTGTTAAATGCAAAAGGGCCTTGAAACTATGTTTCCTCCCACAGGGAGCCTGGAACTCAGATGTTAATGCTATCCAAGGAGAACTGAGAAAGATAGGGTCATCTTTTTTCCTATGTGGCCCTGGGTGCAGTCTGAGGGATCTGTCCCACCCAGGGGTTACACACAAATGGTTAATGCTGACAAGCATTCTTGAATCTTTGCTCAATATGTCTGACATTTAGTAAGAATTCGGCAGCAAATCCATTCATTGACAGGATGAATGGAGGCATGCACATCAAAGATTAGATGAACACAAAAGGAGTATCTGTCATCAAGTTCGTTCAGAATGATACTTTATGAGGGTAATTTAGGAAGATATTAAGAGTTTATTTACCTACAATCGAATGTATACCCACCATGAACAAGTGCAAAACAGAAGACTGATACTGGAACATGTTATAGACATTGTTAAACTAATTGGCAAACGTAGTCTCAGCGATCAGGAAAACAAAATAGAATCCGCATAAATGTTAGAAGACATTTCTTTTGATCATAGCAACTTTTTAGAATTGTTTCTGCTTCTTAGAGAGTACAACAGTTTGAATGAACACATAAAGGCGTACAAAGGGAGAAGCAAGACATTGCATTTCTCAGGAGAGTATGGCAAAGAATCATTAGTAACATATCTCTCTAAAATGACAGTTAATTCAATTATAGAATCAATTCGGCAACCAATTCAGGAGAGTGTTGCAGATAAAGTCATTGATGCTGGAATGTTTTCATGTCATATCGACACCACACGGGATATAACATCAAAAGACCAGTTCTCCATTGTAGTTTGCTACATAACAGCTTGATTCATGAGAAACTAGTTTATTTATTTATTTATTTATTTGTTTTATATACCGTCAATCTGTGTGCAATAAATAAATACAAGATTCAAAATACATTGCAAGAGTTATTTAAAATTAATTAAAACAAGTGCAAAATAATTAAAATAAGTTCATTAAAATATAATAAATTAAAGAGAGAAAACAAACTAGGAGTATTTATGCTTAAAATATAGGAGATACAGACATTTTAAAAGTTAGTAAAATGGATACAAATCAAATTTAAACTAAAATTCTGTTAAAATAGGTAAAATAATAAGAAGGTTTTCAAGGCAATAAATTAAAAACAAGGGAAAAGGGAAAAAGAATTGTTTAAGAAAAGTGCATCTGACTGCAAGGTTGCCGCTTAGTCCATTGCTTTAAGTTTACATCATCGTGACTGGCTGCTATATGGTCTTTGACAGGGTTTACTTTTTGTAAACCTTTTTAAATAGCCAGGTTTTAAGGATTTTTAAAAATATTTTGATTTCTTTTTGGAGTCTAAGCTCATCTGATAGCGAATTCCATAATTTTGGCCCTGCCACTGAGATTGCTCTGTCTCTGACTTCTGATAGATGTGCTGTTCTAATGAAAGGCACTGCAAGAAGACCTTTATTTGCAGGCCTAAGATTCCTTTGAGGTGTATGCAGATGTAAGGAGGCATTTAGCCATTCAGTTTGGTTGCAGTTTAATAGGGATATGCATTCATTTTGAACGAATGCGCAATCCTCAATGTATAGGTCCCTATTCGTTGCATTTGTGGGGTTCCGAAAAGTATGGCGAACCCCCATGAATGCAACGTATCACTAACGTATAAAACCCCCACCCTCCTGATCCCCCTCAAGACTTGCCAAAAGTCCTTGGTGGTCCAGTGGGGGTCCTGGAGCAATCTCCTGCACTCGGGCCGTCAGCTGCCCGTATTCAAAATGGCGCCGATAGCCTTTGCCCTTACTATGTCACAGGGCCTACCGGTGTCATTGGTCAGCCCCTGTCACATGGTAGGAGCACAAGATGGCGCCGGCCGTCCATTGCTCCTACCATGTGACAGGGGCCGACCAATGGCACCGGTAACCCCTGTGACATAGTAAGGGCAAAGGCTATCGGCGCCATTTTGAATACCGGCAGCTAACGGCCCAAGTGCAGGAGAATGCTCCAGGACCCCCGCTGGACCACCAGGGACTTTTGGCAAGTCTTGGGGGGGGTCAGGAGGGTGGGGGGTTGTAATTAATTAAATGTATATGGTTGGGATGGGGTTTTTTTTAACTTTAATGGGAAATGAATACCATACTTAACTAATAGACGAATCGGGGTCCCCCGAAAACGGATGTAACAGATTTGGGTACCGACGAATACGAATACCGAATCGAAAGTATCCGTCCCTGCTACACATCCCTACAGTTTAATGATTTGTGAATAATACACAAAATTTTATATTCAATTCTCTGCTCTATCAGAAGCCAGTGTAAATCTATCAAGGTTTGCATAATATGGTCATATCTTTTTCCTTCGCATAGGACTTTGGCAGTTGTGTTTTGGAGAAGCTGTAAAGTTCTTAAAGAATTTGCAGGTAAACCAAATAAAAGAGAATTACAGTAATCTATAGTAGAGAAAAGTAGGGTTTGAAGAATTGTTATAAAATCATTAAATTCTAATAATGGTTTAAGACGTTTTAAAATGTATAGTTTAAAATAGCCATCCCTAATTTTCCTCTTGATGTCAGGTTTCATTCTAAGTTCATGATCAATCAGAATTCCTAAGCTATGGACCTGGTTGGTAGAATCAATCTGCATGTAATCTGAATTAAAATGGAAAGTTCTGTCAAGATTTGATTTTTTTGTTAATAAAATCATTTTGGTTTTTCGATGATTTAAAATAAGTTTCATATGTATTAAAAGTTGTCTTATAGCAGTTAAGTAGATATTGATTGTCTTTAAACTATCTTCGATAGATTTCTTGAAAGGAATTAGAAGTTGAACATGTTGCGGCTCCCGGCCTCGGCCGGTCCCCCCTACCTTCTCCGATGCTGGTCGCCACCACAGTCCTGTGCGGTGCACCCCGCTCTGCGGTAGGCTGACCGCAGCTCTCCCTAGGCACTCGTGTGCGGGAGACTCCGCCCTTTAAAGGGGCCGCGGTGGGAATCCTCGGCCCTGCCCAGATGGATGACATCACTCCAGTGGGGTATTTAAACCCCACAGCAGTCTCCAGCTCTTTGCCTTTGCATCAGGTTGTCTCCTCGGAGTGCTAGTTGATGTTCCAGATGTCTCTCGTTCCTGTTTCTGCCTTTGATCCTGATCCTGCTTCCATTCCTGCTCCTCCTCCAGTCTTTGAGTTCCTGAGTCCTGTCCTGGTGTTCCAGTTCCTACTTTCCTGCCCGTGCCTCCGTTCCGGTCTCCGGTCTTCCTCGGCTTGATCTCCTGGTTTGACCTCGGCTTGTCTTCTTTTCTCTGCCTGCCTGCTGCCCGTCTCAACCCTTGGCCTGGTACCTCATCCTTGCCTGTCTGCTGCCTGCCCCAGATCCTCGGATTGGATTTCGTTCCACACCTTCACTGCATGCCCTGACCTGGACCTCTGGCCTTATCTTCATTCTCAGCTTCATCGTCCTCGATGAGGCACCCGCACCTAAGTCCTGCCGTTCCCGGCACCCAAGGCTCCAATCTGCAGGGAACGAGGGCTGGTATAGGTGAGGCTCCTGCCGGGTTATCCTCACCAGCTCCACCTGCCAGAGGTGAGATCCATTGGGGGCAATCCCTCAGTGGTCATATCATCACTCGTCCCAGTGCAAGGGTCCACAACCATAACAGTTTGCAAAGGCCATGGACTCGGTGGATTTGTCTGGTCTACAGGCCATTCCAGGTTTGGCCCAATGTTTACAGCAGCAGCAGCAGCAGCAGCAGCAATGCCTTGATGTTTTGTATGCTGCAGTTGAGTGCCTGGCTACTGCTTCCATGTCTGGGGCCACTGGCCCTCCCCCGGCAATTTCTTCTCCACCATCTCCGTTCTTCCATTTGCCTGCTCCACCTTGTTATGCCGGGGATCCGAAACAATGCCAAGGGTTTCTGAACCATTATTTTATGAGGTTCTCCCTCCAACCCACGCAGTTCCCAAGTGACCAGGTTAAGACTACCTTCATCCTATCCCTACTGGATGGCAAGGCCCTGGCCTGGGCCTCTCTGCTGTGGGAACGCGGGGATTCTGTTCTTGAAGACCTGCCCCGGTTTGTCCAAACCTTCCATCAGGTGTTCGATGAGCCTGGATGCCAGTCTACCACCACTTCTGAACTGCTCCATCTCCGTCAGGGTTCTCATACGTTGGCTGAATACGCGGTGAAATTCCGCACCCTGGCTTCCGAACTGGGCTGGCAGGAAGATAGTTTGCGGAGTATCTTTCTCGAAGGACTGTCCTCACATATAAAAGATGAATTGGCTGCTCGAACTCCCAGAGGAACTGGAGGCACTTATCGATCTGGCAGGTCGAATAGATCGGCGACTTCAGCAGTGCTTGAAAGAACTGAAGCCGGCTCGTCGAGCAGTTCCTTTGGCACCAATTTTTTTTCATCCTCTGGTCTCTCCATCTGCCCCCGAGACTTTGCCAGAGTGCAGTGAGGATCTCATGCAGCTGGGCCAAAGCCATTTAACCGCAGAGGAGAAGCAGCACCGCAGATCCCTAGGACTTTGCCTGTACTGAGGTAGCAAGGGCCACCTGTTAGCTCAATGTCCAGAACATCCGGAAACTCTTGGGCCTAGGCATCACCGGGGAGCTGACCCTAGGTAATATCAATCCCACTCCCCAATGCACAGTTCTTGTGACACTTCAGTTTTCCGGAGGATCCTTTACAACTCTGGCCTTCATTGTCTCTGGGGCCAGAGGGAACTTCATTCTGGCCGAGCTGGTGCATCAACTGCAACTTTCTGTGATTTGTCGCACCCCACCATCATTGGTTTCTTCCATCCAGGGTGACCCACTTCCTGGTCGAATCTCCCTTTGCACTGCCCCCATGACCCTCCATACTGGAGGAAATATCCTTCTTCATCTTTGAAAAAGCCATTCACCCGGTGGTACTAAGTCTTCCCTGGTTGCAAAAACACTCGCCTACCATCGATTGGAAGACTCTACAAATCACTACTTGGGGGTCCGGCTGCTTCTCTACCTGCCTACAACAGATGCCTCAACCTTAGCTTTTGCTTGCGGCCACCGCCCTTCCTCTACCTCCACAGTACGCCGACTACACTGACGTGTTTTCCAAAGAGAAGGTGGAGACTCTTCCAGAGCATCGTCCTTTCGATTGTGCCATCGACCTCCTGCCCAACACAGTTCTGCCCCATGGTCGGGTGTATCCGTTATCTCTTCTCTAGAACCAAGCAATGTCCCAATACATTAAAGAAACCTTGACAGAGGTTTCATTCGCCCCTCCACGTCTCCAGATGGCACTGGATTCTTTTTCATAGCCAAAAAGGATGGGTCATTAAGACCCTGCATTGACTACAGAGGACTCAATGCTATCACTCGCAGGGATCGAAATACAATCCCACTCATTCCAGAATTCTTGGACCATCTCCAGGAAGCCAGAATCTTCACAAAATTGGAACTTCATGGGCCTACAATCTTGTTCGAATAAAGCCTGGGGACGAGTGGAAGACCGCCTTCAATACTCGCGATGGTCATTACGAATACCTAGTAGTGCCCTTTGGACTGTGTAATGCACTGGCAGTCTTCCAAAACCTAATGAATGAAGTATTTAGGGACATGCTCCATAATGGAGTAATCATCTACCTCGATGACATCCTGATCTACGCTAAAGACCTGACTATGCATCATACTGACGTCTGTCGGGTTCTCCAGCGCTTAAGAGAACACCGCCTGTTCACTAAACTAGAAAAGTGCCTCTTCAAACAAGAATCCTTGCCCTTCTTGGGCTTTGTTTCCACCTCCGGCTTCTGAATGGACCTGTACAAGCTATCCAGCATCTGGGAGTGGCCGCAACCAGTGGGACATCATTCTTTGCAGTGGTTCCTTGGCTTCGCCAACTTTTATAGGAATTTCATCCCACGGTATTCCCATATCATGGCACCACTTACAGCCCTAACTAGGAAGGGCTCTGACACCAGGCATTCACCCCCTGAGGCTGCCCAAGCCTTCAAAGAGCTGAAGAGGTCATTCATGCAAGAGCCCTGTCTTCACCACCCAGACCTGGCTTGCCCATTCATTGTGGAGCTAGATGCATCCGATATAGCTGTCGGGGAAGCACTAAGCCAGCATTCCAGTCAGGGAGCTTTACTACCCTGCTCGTTCTTCTCCCGCAAATTTTCTCCTGTGGAAAAGAACTATGGAATTGGAGATAAAGAGCTTTTGGCCATAAAGATGGCATTTGAAGAATGTAGACAGTGGTTGGAGGGGGCGCAACATCCCGTCACGGTCCACAATGACCACAAAAATTTGGAATACCTTAGTAAAGCACAGCGTCTCCACGCCAGGCCCACTGGTCCCTTTTCTTCAGCTGGTTCAACTTTGTACTGCGCTACCGACCAGCAACAAAGAATGCTTTGGCAGATGCCCTGTCTAGATTTCATGATGCAGAAGATACACCGGACTTACCTCGTATCTTGGACCCTGCCAAGATCCTACTGGCAATCACCGACACATGCCTCAAGGGAAGACCGTGGTCCCACTTTGCCTCTGACCCAAGGTCCTAAATTGGGCTCACATTTTACTCACCGCTGGGCATACAGGCAGGATGCGTACCTTGGAACTGTTATCCCGTTACTATTGGTGGCCCCATATGGCCCAGGATGTTTGAGCCTATGTCAGTTCCTGCCCGACTTATGCACAACAGAAACCACTGCCAGGTCGGCCATGGGGACTCCTACAGCCTTTCCCAGCAACTTGGGAACCATGGACCCACATCTCCACGGACTTTGTGGTAGACCTACCCTCCTCCTAAGGCAACCAGGTGATATGGGTAGTAGTCAACAGGTTTTCCAAGATGGCGCATTTTGTGCCTCTAACCAAGCTTCCTTCAGCCCTTGAGTTGGCATGACTATTCACCCTGCATATCTTATGTCTACATGGCCTTCCCCAGCACATTGCATCTAACCATGATCCCCAATTCATGGCTAAATACTGACCCGCCTTATGTAAAAAATTTGGCATGCAATTGGACTTCACTACCGCCTTTCACCCTCAAGGGAACGGGCAAGCCGAATGAATCAATCGGAGGTTGAAGACATTCCTCTGCTCTTTCGTGGGGAGTCATCAGGATGACTGGGCCACGCTACTGTTGTGGGCGGAATTCTCAAAAAGTTCACATGTGCACTATGCTACTGGAATTTCTCCCTTCCAAGTTGTTTATGGCAAGCAACCAAGACCTCCCTTGCCCTTTCCTTTCACCGTACCTTCTCCGGCAGCCCAACTCATGAGCCAACAGCTGCACGAGTTATGGGAGGTTACCAATGCTAACCTTCTAAAAGTCGCAAACTCTGCCAAGAGCAAGTCGAATGGACACCATCGTCCTGCTTTACTCTTTAATCCAGGGGACCGGCTTTGGCTCAGCACCCGTCACATTCACCTTCGAGTTCCATCGATGAGGATGGCACCTAGTTACATTGGACCATTTCCTGTCAGTGAGCATCTGGGTCCAGTGATTTATCGCTTGCGACTTCCCACCAGTCTACTGATACATAACTCCTTTCACAAATCCCTATTGAAGCCCTTGGTGCTCTCCCCATTTCACACTGCTCCACCCAAGCTGCCAGAGGTTGTCTCTGAAGAAGATCCTATCTACTAGGTCCGGGACATTCTGGATGTTCGTTGAAACCACAGATGCTGGGAATATTTGATCTCCTGGGAAGGCTTTGCTTCTGAAGAGAACTCATGGAAGCCATCATGCAATATCTTGGATAAACCTCTACTCCAGCACTTTCATCACACACACCCCAGCAAGCCTGGCCCTTCTTTGAGGCTCCTGGCCACGGCAGGCCATGGCCAGTCCCCCCTACCTTCTCCATTGCTGGTCGCCACCGCAGTCAGGCTCCGTGGCAGGCCGATGACGGCCTCACACTTGTCAGCAAACTCCGTCCTCCTCCAGCCGGCGGGGCTCTCCCAGGGCACATGCATGCAGGAGATTACACCCTTTAAAAGGGCCGTGGAGGGAAACCTCAGCCTGGCCCCTATGGATGACGTCACTTTAGAGGGGTATTTAAACCCCGCAGCACTCTCCAGCTCTTTGCCTTTGCATCAGGTCATCTCCTCAGAGTGCTAGCTGCTGTTCTAGACGTTTATCATTCCTGCTCCTGCCTTTGATCCTGATGTTACGCGTGCCGTCTGCAGCAGACTCGCAACACGGCCCTCTCACCTTTCTACAGTGACTACAGCTTCTGGTTCCTCCTTGCTGGTGGCGGTGAGCCGGCAGCTCCATCCTCGGGCCTCCCCTAGTGCCTCTGACCCTGCCACAGTCCCCGGCATTCCTGTTCCTGCTACCACTTCTCGTCGGGCCTCTCCGCATGGCCCGCAGAGAGACGCTGCTACTTGCGCTGTGCCCCTCCCTAGGCGCACGCGTGTGCACCATTGATCCTTAAGTAGGGATCGCGACATCAACCTAGCTACAGTATTTAAGCTCAGGCTCTGCTCCCTAGCATTGCCTTTGCAACAGGTCTCCTAGCTGGTCGAGTACTCGATGCCTCCTAGAGATTTGTCTCATCCTTGCGTTCCTGTTCCTCATTGTTCCTGGTTCCTGTCTCCTTGTTCCTACCTAGTTTCATATCTCAGATTGACTACATGGACTTTGACATCACCTTGCCTGACTTCACCATTAATTCTCTCCAAGCCCAGACCTTCACTTCATCTGACTACGCTACTGCCTATCTCCAGACCCAGACCACCACTTCGTCTGACTATGCTATTGCCTATCTCCAGACCCAGACCACCGCTTCATACGACTATGCTATTGCCTATCTCCAGACCCAGACCTCTGCTTTGCCTGACTACACTCTTGACCATCTCCGTGATCAGACCTCTGCCTTGCCTGACTGCGCTCTTGACTATCTCCATGATCAGACCTCAGCCTTGCTTGCCACTGCCTTCAGATTGCCACCAGCCCTGACTCAAACCTGCCCTTGGATGCCTCTTCAGCTTACTCCCTGGGCATGGTTTATTCAGGCTTCAGGATGCTTTTACTCGAGTGCCCTCTGTCTGCCTCCATTCCATTGTCGCCCGAGTTTCCAGGACATTACCCAGTCCAGAGTAAGACTGTACCATCTCTCACCTGCTGTCTCTGGGCTGAACCAACTCCTACTTAACTACACACAGAGAACGAGGGCTGATATAGGTGAAGCTCCTGTCGGGTTCTCCTCACTAGCTCCATCTGCTGGAGGCGAGATCCATTCCATTGGGGACAATCCCTCAGTGGTCGTATCATCACTGGTCCCGTTCCAAGGGTCCACAACCATAACACAAAGTATTAGGGATGTGAATCGTTTTTTGACGATTTAAAATATCGTCCGATATATTTTAAATCGTCAAAAATCGTTAGAGCCGCGATACAATAACAATTCCCCCGATTTATCGTCAAAAAATCGTAAATCGGGGGAAGGGGGAGGGGAAGGGGGAGGGCGGGAAAACCGGCACACTAAAACAACCCTAAAACCCACCCCGACCCTTTAAAATAAATCCCCCACCCTCCCGAACCCCCCCAAAATGCCTTAAATTACCTGGGGTCCAGTGGGGGGGAGGGCAGGAAAACCGGCACACTAAAACAACCCTAAAACCCACCCCGACCCTTTAAAATAAATCCCCCACCCTCCCGAACCCCCCCAAAATGCCTTAAATTACCTGGGGTCCAGAGGAAGGGTCCCGGTGTGATCTTTTACTCTCGGACCTCGGACCTCCGTGCGTTGTAGAAACAAAATGGCGCCGGCGCTACCTTTCACCTGTCATATGACAGGCCGGCGCCATTTTGTTTGTTTGTCCCCCGACGTCAGGAGCGTAGGAGATCGCTCCCGGACCCCCGCTGGACCCTCAGGGACTTTTGGCCAGCTTGGGGGGGGCCTCCTGACCCCCACAAGACTTGCCAAACGTCCAGCGGGGGTCCGGAACGGCCTCCTGCAGTCGAATCGATTTTCCATACGGAAAAACGATTCGCGGTAGGAGATCGCTCCCGGACCCCCGCTGGACCCCCAGGGACTTTTGGCCAGCTTGGGGGGGCCTCCTGACCCCCACAAGACTTGACAAAAGTCCAGCGGGGGTCCAGAACGACCTCCTGCAGTCGAATCGTGTTGCCGAATGGCCGGCGCCATTTTGCGCAAAATGGCGCCGGCCGTACGGCAACACGAATCGACTGCAGGAGGTCATTCTGGACCCCCACTGGACTTTTGGCAAGTCTTGTGGGGGTCAGGAGGCCCCCCCAAGCTGGCCAAAAGTCCCTGGGGGTCCAGCGGGGGTCCGGGAGCGATCTCCTACGCTCCTGACGTCGGGGGACAAAAAAACAAAATGGCGCCGGCCTGTCATATGACAGGTCAAAGGTAGCGCCGGTGCCATTTTGTTTCTACAACGCACGGAGGTCCGAGGTCCGAGAGTAAAAGATCACACCGGGACCCTTCCTCTGGACCCCAGGTAATTTAAGGCATTTTGGGGGGGTTCGGGAGGGTGGGGGATTTATTTTAAAGGGTCGGGGTGGGTTTTAGGGTTGTTTTAGTGTGCCGGTTTTCTTGCCTTCCCCCCCCACTGGACCCCAGGTAATTTAAGGCATTTTGGGGGGGTTCGGGAGGGTGGGGGATTTATTTTAAAGGGTCGGGGTGGGTTTTAGGGATGTTTTAGTGTGCCGGTTTTCGATTTACACGATTTACACGATATTTTAAAAACCCAAACTGCGACGATCCGATTCCCTCCCCCTCCCAGCCGAAATCGATCGTTAAGACGATCGATCACACGATTCACATCTCTACAAAGTATCTGAAATCCAGCAGAATGGGTCTCCTAACAGCCCATTGTATAATCTCAGTGACAGAACAACCTTATAAAATATCAGGGACATTGCTACAATCAAGAAAGCTATTGATACTTTGTAGAGTGGGCAAATGACAAGTTTCAAAGTGATGAAAACTGTGAACTCGAAGTGCAGGTCACACTGCCAGCAAAACAGATCAGGAAGAGAAAAATATACCAAATAAGTCTTCTGGAAATGTGATGACTACAAATGTAATCACAACAGTAGTTTATGTCAAACTTAGTTTTGATAGGTAGCCACACCCACATCTGGGCTAAACCCTGTCCATTGACCCCCTCACAGCCAATCATTGGACAGTTCTGGGTTAAGACCTGCCCCTTTTCCTCCCCTTTATTGACATCCACCTTAGCCCTGTTCACACTCTGCCTCTTTTTGATGTCACATCCAGACACGCCCCCTTTCTACCCCTTGTGCATGACGCAGACTGGAACTGTAAATATGTTTTTCAATAGGGCAGCAGGTGCCTGGAGACAGGAAATGATGCACATACAAGATGGTGGCTGTTGTTGAGGTAGCCAGAAATGACATCACGGTCGTGCATGTGCATTAAAACCAAAATAAAGTGTGTTTGAATCGTGATGCTGTGACCCATGCTGCAGGCAGCTTTCTTGAAATAACATCACAGGTGATGACATTACACCGAGCATGCTCAGACATTTTGTTTACAGGAGAGGGCATGAAGGGTAGCCATTTTTGAAGGAGTATGCTCAGTAAGCAGCCAAGGGTTTGAAAAGGTAATTGATATCAGTCATTAAAATAAAAACAAAATTCCTTCTGTTTTCTTTTGCCACAAGCCATACATTTTTGTACCAGTGTTTTATTTACTAATTTCCCCTCTTTCCCTGAACTCGGTGCTGCTTGAGAAAGAGAGAGAAACAACCAGTTTTTTAAAAAAGCTCTGGTCTTTGGCTGTAAATTCATTCAGCAGAGAATTTCAGTCCCAACCCCTTGATGTTTTTTGTAGCACAGAGAAAAACAGCTAAATCCCCCCAGGGGTCTGGATAAACCCTTGCCCATCCCCCAACCTTGTTGTCCATAGAGGTAGCTGGAAAAAAAAGTTTAAAAATAGAGTGACGTGTCATACAAATGCCCCACCTCTTCCCAAACCCCTCCCGTTTAAACCAAAGTCAACCCCCTGCTGCAAATACACCCGATACATACGCACCCATCCCCTACAAAAGCTGGCCTCCCTCTACATCAGACCCTTCCTAAACACAACAAATTCCCTGGTAATCTAGTGGACCCCTATTTCATACTACAGACTCCTTGGTAGTTTAGAGGTCACTCCCAACTCTTTCTTACCTAAAAGAAGACACCTTGGTGGGCCAATGGCAGCACATAGTACCCCCTAGGCTTTGAGCCAATCAACACCATTTTCCAAAGTGGCACTGACCAGCCTTTAAGATAAACCAGCACTATTTTGGAAAATGGTGTTGACCATCCCAGAACCTTGGAGGCACTCCAGGCTACTACTGGACTACCAGGGTGTCTTCCTTTAGGTAAGGAGAAGTCTGGGGCAGTGGGGTGATGACTACACTACTAGGGAGTTTGTGGTGTGAAAGGGGGAGTGGAAGTGCACTAGACTACCAGGGAATCTGTTGTTTAATTAAATGGGGGGTCCATGGAAGTGGAGAGCTGCCACTAAGGAGGTGGGAGTGTATGGATTAGGGGGAATTTGGATCAGGGGAGGTTGGCTTTGGTTTAAAGGGGAGGTTTGTAGGAAGGGGCAGGGCTTTGCCATGCAACACTGTTCAATTTTTTTAATTTTTTTATATTCAGCTGCCTCTACAGTGGTTATGGGGTGGGCAGGGGTATATCCAGATTTTCAAGGGGTGGAGATTTACAACATTGGCAAGGGGGTTTTACAGACCAAGTGGCCCTTTAATTTGATGCACAGAAGCATCAGGATGCATGTTAGCTTGACTATGCTTCTGTGAAAAAATATCCACAACTCCTGAGCGTTAGCTATCATAACGTGGCTTGCGACATTTCTGGCAAGCCTCGTTATTGAATTTGTATCAAATTACCTATTAATGAGCTGCTTTACATGCATTTGAAAATTTTATGCATGCGTGGTGGTGTAATTCCCTATGGGGATGAAAGGGGCTTCATAGCACTCCTCCTCCTTTCCTTCACCATAGTTCTTGGCATCCCTCCAACCTACCCTTTTACTTGAATAATTATTACATGGTTCATTTTGCACCATTGTTTTGATTGTCATAGCTTTGTAACAGGGGGGGAGATTACCTTAAACCTTTGCTATTTCATATTGTCGAGCAGCATGGATCCATTTTGCCCTGCTGGCAACAGATCACTTTGGGAGTCTTTGATAAGCAGTTGGTTTCATTTCAGGGCTATCATATCAGGGAACAGAGGTGTTGGTGTGATTGGTGGTAATCATACTTGATGTGGATCCCATCTGGGACATGTCAGGGATCCATTTTCTGGAGGTGCTCCTCCAGATGATGCTAGAAGCTCTGGCTGGGCTGAAGGTGGCCTACCTTAATGTAACAACGTAGATGAGTCACCCTAGCATCAGGCGTAGGAAGAGGGTAGGTTTCTTGTATTGTATGGTTAGTTAGGGTTTCCATGATGCATTTGTTACAATTAAAAAACAGGCCCTTATAATCCAAAAATATTAGTTTGCATTTTTTTCTGACTTGTTATTTTATCTTAACCTATGTGAAGGAGGATGTGTACATAAGGAGTGCCAGGCAATCTCAGCTGTCCATATTAATTAAAAGCATTTAATCTGTAAATCATTTGTCATAATCATATGTAGCCCCTGTCCCATTCTGGTCTCAAGCATGGGGGCACACAGGGAGAGACATGGACCACACAAGGCCCCATGACCTCCCTAGGTACCCACATGGTAGAGGAGGGGGCAAGACAGTCTTTTTAAAAACCTTAGGGTTTGGTACTCACAAGGGCTCATCCTATACACCTGTAAAATGCTCCAAAAATACTATGTCCACACCAGCTTGGTTGTTGAAAAATAAAATCTTTATTGGCTAATGGCAGGGGAATCAAAGTCCAAAAATACATTTCTGAATAGTGTTCTCACCATTATGCAATCCAAAAAAGTCACCAAAAATAAACACAGTTTCTTTTACCTCGTCTCTCTCTCTTTACCCAAAAACAGGTCAGCTTTTTGGGATGGTTTATTCTCTGCTCTCTCAATTGAGCCTTCCAAAAACTTTTTTTAGTCTGATAAATCTTACCATGATAATAAGCATTCGCTGCCTTCCGCCACTTCAACTTATCAATGCAAGTATGGGTCTTTAACTTCTTCCTCTCTAACCTTCTCACCTCCCTCCAATCTATTTCCAACTCTACTGTGAACCAAGGAGCAGAAATACATACTCTTCCACCTCCCTTTTTACAGCAGAACTTCATTTAAAATGGACCTTAGCTCCCGATTCCTACTATCTACCAAATGCTTCATCTTCCGCCCCCCATATTCTTCAATGCAGAGTCTCTCCATTCATTATAAAAGTACTTTAAATCAAGCTTACCTCTTTTTCCTACTATCCTATCCACATCTCACTTCACAATAATTTTCCACATACCTTCCTTGTCCTACTATAGTTGAAATTGCCGAAAAACACATTCTTAACAAAAGACGCTATCCATACCAACTACAATCAAGCTCTCACCATGCTCACAAAGAGGTGAGTCCCTTTAGCGCATCATTAGACAGCAGCACAGCATCTTAAAAGGGCCCTCCCCTTAGACTCAGAGAGGGGTGGTCATTGTCATCATGGCTGAGGGAGGGGCTAAGGTTGATTCATGCAGGCACAGTTCATAGACCCAGATATATGGCCCACAGCACTCAACCTCTTCACTAACAACTCCCTCCATTTTCCTCCAGCAGCAAAGGTAGCACAGGATGAGAAATGCAGCAGCATAGTGTCTTGAAAGGGCCCTCCCCTTAGACTCTGGGAGATGTGGTCACTGTTGTCTTGGCCAAGGGAGTGGCTAGAGCTGGTTCACACAGGCACAGTTCCTAGACTCCTCCAAGATATTTCTCTCTTTCACTCCTCTTTGGAGCCTCAGGCTGATTTTAGCTGAATCACCACTGATTTGGGTGATTTTCCAAGGCCAGCTGCCCTTCCTTTGGCACCTCCCAGTATACTGGTATACCAACTCCCCAAGGAAATCCTTTTCTTCTTAAGGCTCCCAACTTCACTCTGGCAGAATTGCGAAGCAGATTGACTTCCTCTGACAGCTTCTAGACACTCGTCCCCAGCTCTTGGGACCCTCTTTTCTCCAACTTCTGGACCTATGGTGCCACTTTTTGAAGAGATGGCTCCTAACACCGGCAGGAATCAAGAACTTAGAATTTTCTCCTTATTCCACTCCAGCTCTTTATTGTGAAGAGATAAGGCCCCTCAAGTGTTCTCAGTGAGGAGAGACATCTGCTTCTTCAACCCTAAGCTAAAGCCGATTTTCAACGCTCTCTATGTCACATGGGCACAGGAGGTTTGTTAAATCTCAAACCCCCTCCTTGTGGGGAATGGTATTCCTCCAAATACACTGACCTCACAAATAACGGCAGGGTGTAGATGGAGACCTCTAACTCACACTGCTGGCAGAATGACTTGTTGAGGCCACAACTGTTATTCCACTAAAGGGAAAACACAGCTTCAGGGGGTATAATTGACACTCTATTACACATAGAAGTAACTAAAATATCATTTAAAAAATAATCACAGCTCACTAGACTTGCAGGTAGTGGATCATGGATGGCAGATCAGAATTGCTGGACCTGTCAATCTCTAGTGAAAAGCAGTGGTCAACATTTTTTCATTATGCAATAAATATTTATAAATCAGTTGACTTTCCCACATTAATTCACTTGAGGTAATTTAGTTTAAAATTTCAGTTTATCCATTCATTTTCCTTTCTACTTCTTGCTGAACAGCCTTTGCAGATGTTTATGGCAAATCGATATAGAACCCATTAAACTCAAAGCATTTCTTTAATGTTTTGCTTCATCTTTATAGCCCCTTGGATGAGTAAGCTGTTAACCAGTTTGGACAATTTATGTGCTCTTTCTCCCTTCATCTTGACAACATTTCTTGCCTTATTGTCTTTTGCCTTGGAAAAATCAGTTATATCCTTTTCTCTTTTTCTTCCTTTATTATGGAACAAGTGACCTCACCTCCTCCATGTTGGAAACAAGAAGGCAATCCTGCTTCTTTCCCCTGCCTCCTGTCACAGGCTTGTATTAATTAGAAGAGAGGGCCTGTTTTAAGATGTGGATATCTCTTGCTGCAGTGTTTCCCAATCAGTGTGCCATGGCACACTGTATGTCTTCAAACTTAGAAGTCACCACTGCCTGATCCTGACATCCAGACTGGCATCTGGGCTGTACTCTCAGCTGCAAGAGTCACCAGCAGTGGCTCTTAAACATGTAGGAGCTCCCTTCTGAGAAAAAACTGAAGATTGTTTATTATGTAGAAAGAAGGTAAAAGCTCTCTATTTTAAACTGGTATATGGCAGTGAGAGATAATGTCATTAAAGAAGATAGACACTGTTTATTGTAGCATTATGATTGTCACTACTGTCTTATTTGGTGTATTTATATTTTTAAGTGTTTTTATGTTTCTGCTTTTATTATGTATGCTGATGATTGCAACGCACTGAGTGCATTGGATCATGCAGAATATAAATTCCCTAAAATAAAATAATCATGTTTAATGATGCATGTCTCTTATTCCTAGCTATAGCATGAGTCCTGGAGAATGATAATTAATGGGCAGCGGGCAGGACCCTGCTTTCTGTAGCACACAAAGTACACACAGCTCCTCTTTATGTTTTTCCTCCTGAGCTTCCTCTTTTGAGTCCTTACAGCCTTGAAGGTGAATTTTAAAAGCCCAATGCGCACATTAATTAGGGGATGTGAGAATATGTTGGGCTTCTGCGCACTGAACGGATTTTAAAAGCCACCCAGATATCTGCACAAATATTGCAGTGCACAGTCTCAGAATGTTTCGTAAAGGGGCGTGGGATGGGCATGGATATTTTGGAGTGTTAAGCTGAGATGTGCACGTAAATACTTAGGGCCAGATTTTTAAACCTACGCGAGGGCGTAGATTTGTGCTCGCAACCCAGCACGCACAAATCTACGCCCGATTTTATAACATGCGCGCGCAGCCGAGCATATGTTATAAAATCCGGCGTTGGCACACGCAAGGGGGTGCACACTTGTGCACCTTGCTTGCGCCGAGCCGCGCAGCCTTCCTCTGTTCCCTCCGAGGCCGCTCCGAAAACGGTGCATGCCAGAGCTATGGATGCCATGTAAGTTATAAGATAAAGATATGCTCCAAAATCGGAGCGGCCTCGGAGGGAACTTTCCTTCCACCCCCTATCTTCCCCTCCCTTCCCCTATCTAACCTGCCCCCCAGCCCTACCTAAAAAACCCCCCTTACCATTATCTGCTAAGTTGCGCCTGACTCCGGGCAGGCGTAGGTTACGTGCGTCGACCAACGGCCGGCCCGCGATCCCGGGCACAGCCACCTGCCACCTGCTGTAGGTGAGGACCTACGGGTCCCCACCATCAGCAGGTGGAGTGGGCTGAAGCTAGAGACCACTGGAGCTTCACCTATGCTAGACCTCGTTCTCCTCGGGTTGAGCCTTTGGGTGCCGGGGCTGGCAGGACTTAGGTGGACCTCGAGGTTAGCTAGAGGTGAGTAGTTGTTCAGCCCAGAGACAGCAGTCGGTAGATGGCGCAGTTCTATCCTGGACTGGATTCGGTACAAGGGCTCAGGTGCCAAAGGAACAATAGGGAACTGGAGGCACCGAGCAAAGGAAGGCCTAAGCCTTGAAAGTCCATGTCCAGAGGATAGGTGAGGAGAGGCGTCACTGACAGGCTGGATTCTGAGCCGGCGGTGAGTGGAAGTTGTGGCAAGCAACGAAGAACTCTGGACGAAGGAGAATCTGTAGCATAGTCGTGCAAAGCAAGGGTCAGGGCACAGAGAATGCAGGTATAGTCAATCCAGGCAATAGTCATGGTATGGAGCAGACAGACATGGTCAGGCAAGGCAGTGGTCATGGCGTGGAGAAGGCAGGCGTAGTCAGGTAAGGCAGAGGTCAGGTAACGGAGAAGGCAGAGATAGGCGTAGCAGAGGTCTGGGGCTGGAGAGTAGCTGAAGGGTAGTCAGGCGTAGCAAAGGTCTGGGGCTGGAGAGAAGCTGAAGAGTGGTCAGGCATAGCGAAGGTCTGGGGCTGGAGAGAAGCTGAAGAGTAGTCAGGCATAGTGAAGGTCTGGGGCTGGAGAGAAGCTGAAGAGTAGTCAGGCATAGTGAAGGTCCAGGGCTGGAGAGAAGCTGAAGAGTAGTCAGGCGTAGCGAAGGTCAAGTCCAGAGAGTCAATCCAATACATAGACGAACAGGAACTAGGAGAACAGGAACCGGGAACCACTGGAATATAAGAACATAAGAACATGCCATACTGGGTCAAACCAAGGGTCCATCAAGCCCAGCATACTGTTTCCAACAGTGGCCAATCCAGGCCATAAGAACCTGGCAAGTACCCAAAAACTAAGTCTATTCCATGTTACCGTTGCTAGTAATAGCAGTGGCTAATCTCTAAGTCAACTTAATTAATAGCAGGTAATGGACTTCTCCTCCAAGAACTTATCGAATCCTTTTTTAAACATAGCTGTACTAACTGCACTAACCACATCCTCTGGCAACAAATTCCAGAGTTTAATTGTGCGTTGAGTGAAAAAGAACTTTCTCTGATTAGTTCTAAATGTGCCACATGCTAGCTTCATGTTGTACCCCCTAGTCTTTCTATTATACAAAAGCGTAAATAACTGATTCACATCTACCCGTTCTAGACCTCTCATGATTTTGAACACCTCTATCATATCCCTCCTCAGCTGTCTCTTCTCCAAGCTGAAAAGTCCTAACCTCTTTAGTTTTTCCTCATAGGGGAGCTGTTCCATTCCCCTTATCATTTTGGTAGCACTTCTCTGTACCTTCTCCATCACAATTATATCTTTTTTGAAATGCGGCGACCAGAATTGTACACAGTATTCAAGGTGCGGTCTCACCATGGAGCGATAGAGAGGCATTATGACATTTTCCGTTTTATTCACCATTCCCTTTCTAATAATTCCCAACATTCTGTTTGCTTTTTTGACTGCCACAGCACACTGAACCGATGATTTCAATGTGTTATCCACTATGATGCCTAGATCTCTTTCTTGGGTAGAAGTACCTAATATGGAACCTAATATTGTGTAACTATGGCATGGGTTATTTTTCCCTATATGCATCACCTTGCACTTATCCATATTAAATTTCATCTGCCATTTTGATGCCCAATTTTCCAGTCTCACAATGTCTTCCTGCAATTTATCACAGTCTGATTGTGATTTTACTCTGAACAATTTTGTATCATCTGCAAATTTGATTACCTCACTCGTCGCATTTCTTTCCAGATCATTTATAAATAGATTGAAAAGTAAGGGTCCCAATACAGATCCCTGAGGCACTCCACTGCCCACTCCCTTCCACTGAGAAAATTGTCCATTTAATCCTACTCTTTGTTTCCTGTCTTTTAGCCAGTTTGTAATCCATGAAAGGACATCGCCACCTATCCCATGACTTTTTACTTTTCCTAGAAGCCTCTCATGAGGAACTTTGTCAAACGCCTTCTGAAAATCCAAGTATACTACATCTACCGGTTCACCTTTATCCACATGTTTATTAACTCCTTCAAAAAAGTGAAGCAGATTTGTGAGGCAAGACTTGCCTTGGGTAAAGCCATGCTGACTTTGTTCCATTAAACCATGTCTTTCTATATGTTCTGTGATTTTGATGTTTAGAACACTTTCCACTATGTTTCCTGGCACTGAAGTCAGGCTAACCGGTCTGTAGTTTCCCGGATCGCCCCTGGAGCCCTTTTTAAATATTGGGGTTACATTAGCTATCCTCCCGTCTTCAGGTACAATGGATGACTTTAATGATAGGTTACAAATTTTTACTAATAGGTCTGAAATTTCATTTTTTAGTTCCTTCAGAACTCTGGGGTGTATACCATCTGGCCCAGGTGATTTATTACTCTTCAGTTTGTCAATCAGGTCTACCGCATCTTCTAGGTTCACCGTGATTTGGTTCAGTCCATCTGAATCATTACCCATGAAAACCTTCTCCAGTATGGGTACCTCCCCAACATCCTCTTCAGTAAACACCGAAGCAAAGACATCATTTAATCTTTCCGCGATGGCCTTATCTTCTCTATGTGCCCCTTTAACCCCTCAGTCATCTAACGGTCCAACTGACTCCCTCACAGGCTTTCTGCATCAGATATATTTTTAAAAGTTTTTACTGTGAGTTTTTGCCTCTACGGCCAACTTCTTTTCAAATTCTCTCTTAGCCTGTCTTATCAAAATCTTACATTTAACTTGCCAACGTTTATGCATTATCCTATTTTCTTCTGTGGATCCTTCTTCCAATTTTTGAATGAAGATCTTTTGGCTAAAATAGCTTCTTTCACCTCCCCTTTTACCCATGCCGGTAATCGTTTTGCCTTCTTTCCACCTTTCTTAATGTGTGGAAGACAGGAACACACGATGAGACGATTCAAGCAATAGCAACGAGTACTCGGAGTACTCGGAGACCTGTTGCAATGGCAACGCTATGGAGCGAGGCTTCAGCTTTTTTGCGCTGAAGAGTCTGACATCAAGATCCAGGTCCGTGGCCAGGTTCCCACCACGGTCCCTTCAAAGGAATCACTGATGCACGCGCGCCTATGAAGGGGCGCGGCGCTGGTGGCGGCGTCTCTCCGCAGGCCACGTGGAGAGGCCTGAAGAAAAGGGACATCCTGGCCAGCAACACTGGGCAGTGTGGCAGGACCAGAGGCACCAGAGGGAACCCGAGGTCGGAGATGGCGGGCCACTGCCACCAGCGAAGAGAAGCCAGCAGCTGGGGTCTGTCTCAAGAGGTGAGAGGGCCACGCTGCGGGGCCATTTTGAAATTTACCATCCCTGTCTTATCACCATGCTACGTGTGACAGGGAGTGTGAGCACTGGGCCCTGGATGTGACTCACTCTGTGTTGGGAGCAGCAGCAGTGGAGGAGCTCTGGCAGCCACAGGTGGCAGCCAAAGTAACTGATTGAGCAGGGTGCCCACGTCACAGCGACTTCTTCCTTCTCCCTTCTCCTGCACTTGTATAAAGAGGGAACTGGTCCATTGTCTAGGATTCGTGTGTGTCCCTCCCTACCACCTCTCTTCCTTTGTTTCAAAATGTGTAAGAGAGACTGGTGGGGCTTTCAGTGCATTCCAAACTCTCTTCTTTTGAGCATACAAGTCCTCTCCATGTCTTCACTGCCTGGCCCATGGTTGGTGTGCCACACATCATCTTTGTTAATATAGGTATTCCTTGGGCTTGAAAAGGTTAGGAAACACTGAGAATGTTGAAATTATACGGATCCATTTTTTAAAATCCACTGAATGGGAAATATAAGTGGGTAGTTTAACCTGGTTATCTTAAATGAATTTCAGCCTAAACTATCTAGTTAGATTTTAAGCTGAAAATTCACATAAATCTAAACAGGCAAAATTTGCCTGATTAGATTGAGGCCAGCTATTTTTTTGCTCATAGTTAACCAGGTAACATAATTAGTGGTGAAAATCAGTGCTAACTCTCTAAATTAAATCTCCAGGCCTAGCCATACTTTAATTTGCCTGTGGCTTCTACATGGGAAAGTGTGTCAAAAGAAATTGTTGGCAACCATTACAAAAATGTGGGCACTTGCCACTAAGATGCAAAAATTCAAGTTGTCCACCAAAAAGACTCTAAAAATGGCTTAAACCACCTTGTAATAAATGAATGACGCAGCATGTGGAGTGTAATTGGGGGATTTCATGGAAATGAAAATCAGTTTTGACATCGCAAATTTTTAATCAAACAAAACAACAGAAGCTATCTGCGGGTAAAAAAGTGTTTTAACCACAGAAATGGACTTTTACAAAATCGTCCATCCAATATGCTGGTAAACATATGTGCATAGGGCCTGTGTTCTTGTACATTTATCTGCAGTGAGCAGAGGCAGTCCCATGACCTGGGTTAGGGTAAGGGTTTGCAGTTACATGCACAGTTTTGCATTTTCAAATGGTGTGGATGTATTTTCCCTCAAAAAAAGCTATGTGGGTAATTTTGATGGGATTAATTTTCAAAGAGAATGTACATGTAAACTTTCCATTTAAAAACTGATATACAATTCCTTGGGTAAATGACCTTAAATCTATGCAGGTTGTTAGAAAACTACTTCCTACATGTGCCTGAGAATTTCAGATGGATGCTAGGTATGACCCAGTAAAACTAATTCAGATTGGGGCGGATTTTAAAAGGGCCGCGCGCGCGCCGGCGCACGTAAAGCCCCGGGACGCGCATAAGTCCCGGGGCTTTTGAAAAGGGGCGGGAGGGGGCGTGTCCGGGGGCGTCCCCGAAATGACGTGGCGTTTCGGGGGCGTGCCCCGGCGTTTCGGGGGTGGGCCCAGGGGCGTGGCGCCAGCCCGGGGGCGTGGTCGAGGCCTCCGGACCAGCCCCCGGGACCGGAGGACGGAGCGGGGCTGCCGGTGACGCGCGCAAAGTTACGCCTGCTGAAAGCAGGCGTAACTTTGCTGACAAAGGTAAGGGGGGGTTTAGATAGGGCCGGGGGGGTGGGTTAGGTAGGGGAAGGGAGGGGAAGGTGGGGGGAGGGCGAAGAAAAGTTCCCTCCGAGGCCGCTCCAAAATCGGAGCGGCCTCGGAGGGAACATGCAGCTCGCGCTGGGCTCGGCGCACGCAGGTTGCACAAATGTGCACCCCCTTGTGCGCACCGACGCGCATATCTTATAAAATCCAGCGTACTTTTGTTTGTGCCTGGTGTGCGAACAAAAGTACACGCTCGTGTATTTTTTAAAAATCTGCCCCTTTGAGCGCAACCTAAGCCCATTTCTTTTGACACATTCTTCTCCAACATGGCTGCCAACAGATATGATCTTGGCAGCTAAATGCACATTTCTCTTCCATGAGTGATCATGTACACCCAAAGAAAAGTTGCTTGATACTAAAAATGTTTATTATAGGAGCAAATCCTAACCAAAGTAGCATTTCTAGTGGCATCTGCCTTGAAAATTTTCAGCCACATTAAAGTTTTCTTTAATTAAAAAGGTTTGATGATGCAAAAACTGATTTTCATATCCTTGAAATTTCCCGGGTACATACCACATGCTGCATCATTCAATTATTATGAAGTGGCATAAGTCATTTTTTGGAGAATTTTGGTAGCCATTTTGAATTTGGAACCCCAGCAGCAACTGCCCACATTTTTGTAATGGTTACCAACCATTTGTTTTGGCACACTTTTCCCATGTAAAAAAGCTTTTTTAAAAAAGCTTTCCCGGACACCGATTAATTCTATTCAGCCAGATTCTACCACTGCCACATGTAAAAATGTTATTACTAATGTAAATACCTATACCTAATGTTATTCTCTCCCTTTCCTTCTCTCCTCCTAGTTCTTTTACCTTGTTATTTGTAACTGCTTCCTTCTACACAAATAGGTTATTGAATTGTTCACTGTACACCCCTGTTATATGTAAACCGGCATGATGTGTTTGCAACATGAATGCCGGTATATAAAAATTTTAAATAAATAAATAAATAAATAAATAAATAAATAAAAACCACAATCATACCTTTGTCTTCATGAACTGGTCATGGATCAGAATAATTTTACCTTATTATACTTCAAAAATGCAAAGCAAAACAAAGAAAGAAACCAGCAGACCACAGAGGAAATATTATGCTGTTATTTCAAACAATAAGGATTCAATCCTCAGCAATTTTTGAACATGCTTTATATAATAATAATAATTTTGCTAAGCAATTGGAGGGGCAGGTAGTGAGTGTGGACTTTCTTCAAATCAAAATGTAAAACACTCAAAACTCTAAACATAAGATTTTCCATACTGGGTCAATCCAAATATCCATCAAGTCCACTATCCTGTTTCCAACAGTGGTCAATACAGGTCACAAGTACTAGGCGGGATCCCAAGGATAAGCAGTGGATTTCCCCAAGTGCACCTTAGTAATGGTTTATGAATATTTCTTCTGGGAGCTTATCCAAACCTTTCTTAAAGTCAGCTATACTAACTGGTTTCAGCACATCTGACAACAAACTCCAGAGTTTAATTATATATTGAGTAAAATAGTATTTTCTCCTATTTGTCTTAAATATATTACCTAGTAACTTCATTGTGTGTCCCCTAGGTTTTGTGCTTTTTGAAAGAGTAAACAAAAAATTCACATTTACCTGTTCTACTTCACTCAGTATTTTATAGACTTTTATCATATCTCCCCTCAGCTGTCTGTTCTCCAAATTGAAGAGCCCTAACCTCTTTAGCCTTTTCTCAAAAGGGAATCATTCCATCTCCTTTATCATTTGGGTTGTCCTTCTCTGTAACTTTTCTAATTCCGCTGTATTTTTTTTGAGATATGGTGACCAGAATTGCACACAATATTCAAGGTGTGGTCTCACCATGGAGCAATTCAGAGGAATTATGATATTCTGTTTTATTCTCCATTCCTTTCCTAATAATTCCCACAATTCTACTTTCTTTCTTTCTTTCTTTCTTTCTTGGCCACCACCACCACCACACACAGAGCAGAGGGTTTCAGCATATTATCAACAATGTCACCTAGATCCTTTTCCAGGATGGTGACTTCCATTGTGAAGCCTTGCATTATGTAGCTATAATTTGTAGCTATAATGCGGCTGAGCATAAACGTAGAACACTGGGCCCAAGCCCTAGTAAGCACGAGGCCAGATGAGAAAGGCTGGCAATATGAACACTTCCTTGGTTAGAATCCAGGGCAAATGAAGATGCTTGGCCTGATGGGTCCAAACTGAGGGAAGGGGTATGTGAGAGAGTGCCCCTAGTTTTCTCCTATAAACCTATGCAGGACCAGGCTAGATGCGGGATTTAAGGTGGGGATGCCTGGTTCACCTTTAAGGCTAGATGCCTGGTCCACCTTAAATCCCCAAAAGGGAGAGTGTTCTATGGGCGGGACCCTGTGGAGCAGGAGGAGCTCAGAGGGCGTGACCAGCTAGAAGGAAATAAGAGTGGAAGCCCAGCTGGGATAGAGAGGCCCCGTCCCCCCAGGAGTAGGAGCTCCTGAACAGCTCTGGGAAGTTGTGTGTACAAAAGACTGAAAAGGTTGGCAGTGTTGTGACGTTTATTTGCAAGAGAAAAGGCTGGAGTCAGTGTTTACTGCTCCAGCCCAGAGGATTTTGCTTGGCCATTCCTCACAGGGCCTGATTTTCAAAAGTATTTACACACTTAAAACTGGGTTTTACAAATATAAATGTGCATTACCATGTAAGTGGGCTTTCGAATATTGCTACAATATATGCCATTGAATTATCAATAGTTTTTACTGCATTAAGTGTACTTAACATGGGTAAATGGCTTTTGAAAATTGCTACTATAGTATGTTACATTTACATGTGTAACACCTTTGAAAATTTACCTGCAAGGCTTTTAACTTCACAACTGCTTGGTTTTTTGTTTTATTCCATTTTTTCAGAGTAATAATCCATGTATCAGTAAATTTTACCACCAAAAATCTGCATTTATCTTTGTTTGACATTATGGAGCTAATTTTCAAAGAGATTACGCACGTAAAGATAGCATGCATGCATAAGCAGCACATACAGCATGTGCATTTGTTATGTGTGTACTCTCAACGTTTATCAAATATTTTTGGTTTTGAGCAAACATTTTATGACGAAAAACAGGGGCTGTCTGGGGACGATCTGCAGCGGGGTTCATAAGTACACTTAATAGTTGCTTTTTTGTAAGAGATAGGTAATGTATATGTTTATAACGTGTGCACTTTTACACCTGCTCATTTACTGGCGAAAGTGAAATCGGACTTGTCTGTCTTCAGTTTTTGGGTGGGAGGTGTGGGAGAACTGGTGGGGGTCAGTGCAAGGGGATCTAGGTGAACTAGAGAGAGAGGCTGGGTGAACTCATGGAGGTATCAGAGAACTGGTGATTCCAAGTAGTCTCGCATGCTTAATAAAGTACCTGCCACCGTGTTTAATTCTGGGTGTTTGGCCAGTGTCACGATTGCTTCATGTGTAAAACAGATGCATGTATGTTTATAAAATGAGTTAGAAAATATGTGTTTTCTTGCATTGGAAATATATGCATGTACTGAAACGTATGTGGGCACTTTCGGAGCAGAAACGTGGTATTTTTTATAATCTGTGCAGCTCCCACTGCACAGTTAATAAAATGCTAGCATACATCTCTGTGTGACCCATTTTATGCATGCAAATGCTGTACCAAGGATAACATAGAAACATAGAAATGACGGCAGAAGAAGACCAAATGGCCCATCCAGTCTGCCCAGCAAGCTTCCCTCATTTCTTCTCCCATACTTATCTGTTTCTCTTAGCTCTTGGTTCTAATTCCCTTCCACCCCCGCCATTAATGTAGAGAGCGGTGGAGGAGCTGCATCCAAGTGAAATATCTAGCTTGATTAGTTAGAGGTAGTAGGGGTAGTAAGGGGTAGTAAGGGGTAGTAAGATAAGTTTGAAAGCCGGGCTCATTATGACATACTCAGCACGACCTTGCCTGGTCAGTTAGCTGGTGGTAAATTCCCACCATCATGAATATATCACTTCAGTATATTTTGGTGGTTTGTAGATTTATTACATTTTTTGGTTTATTTGTGACTGTATGTACTTGACTAGTTTACACATTCATTTGACTCATAAATATGGCTCGTATGACTGTCTTATATGTAGGTATTTAAATGTGGAAAGATGTTTTGGTCTAACACTGTGAGCCACAAGTCAGGGGAACTCCCGAGAGCATAAGTTCAAATTCTGACCTGCCATTAAGTTTCATGTGACCTTCAACAAATCACTTTATTGCCCTGGGCCTGAGTTTTCCTAGCTGTAATTGGGTAATAATACATATTTTTGTTCCCTTTTTCCTTTCACTGGTGGATACTGTCATGCAGGTCAGACACAAAATTAGAGGCAAGACTTTCTAACCTAAAAGTGGCTGCTTCTGAAGTATTATAGCATGCTTGGATGAAAGACAGTGAGTAGATATATATATATATTATCCTTATTGGTATATAATGGCTTAGAGCTGATCAGCTTTATTTTTATGCATTATTGTGATTCTGTGTAGCTGAATGTGGTAGTAAAAAAGAAAGGAGAACACAAGCCTCAGTTCAATGCACGCTTTAAAAATAAAAGCACATACGCCAGCCAAGAGAACACAAACGAAACAACGGAAAGAAGGGATAATTATAGACAAGGCTCCTGATTATTGGTTAAAATTGATAAACCCCCCCAATAAAATATCTGCAATGTAAAAATAAATCAGGACTATCTGTTTTAACTGATAAATAGTGCCAGAAGACAGGACTGCCAACCCGTCCCTCCCCTCCCCTCCTCTCTCATGTAACAACTCCCTTTGCCCTCCAACCTGCCCTTCCCTGTGGACCTTTTTCTAGCGGAGCTGGGGGGCAGCCTGAATTTCAATCCCAGTGCCAACCGCAGCAGCCTGGACTGGGAACTGAGTCAGCGCGTGTGCCGCTTTCAGGCCCCACCTCCTCTATGGAAGCCAGGCCTCGAAACGGCCCCAGCTGCAATGGATAAGTTCTGCTGGGTGTTGAGGGTTATACTGCCAGGAAAGAGCGTGGTGTCGTGGGGGGAGGGGGGGGAGGGGTGAAAGACTGCTGGGGATGGGGGTAAGAGAATGCTGAAACTTGGGGGGGGGGGGGGGGGTGGAGGTAAATGTTTTGGAGGAAAGAGTGCTCCGAGGAAGACGAGTGCTGAGGTGTGGGGGGAGGGAGGGCTTGGCTGTGGCCAGAGAACGTTGGTACTGGGTTTGTGAGGGGGAGAGGAGAGAAGCTCTGCTGGAGCGGTGCTAAGTTTTAATTATTATACTGAGACTGTAGTGGGCTGTGTTGAAAAGGCAGACAGTGCTGAGGCTGTGGAGGAAGGGGGGGCCTATTCTGGGACTGTTAGGGAGAAAGCATTGTAAGTAGTAGAGATGTGAATCGTGTGCCAGATCGTCTTAACGATCTGATTCGGCTGGGGGGGGGGGGTGGAAATCTGATCGTTAAGATATGTGAATTGGAATCGTTTCCGATTCCAATTCACATCGCTAATTTTTTTTTTAGGGAGGCCAGCGCCGCTAAAAAAAAAAACCCACCCAACCCTTTAAATCGACCCCACCCTCCCGACCCCCCCAAAACCTTTTAAAATTACCTGGTGGTCCAGGGGGGCCTCGGGGGGCCTCGGGGAGAGATCCAGGGGGGCCTTGGGGAGAGGAGAGATCCAGGGGGGCCTTGGAGATTTCCCGTTCCCAGGCATCAGCTGTTCTAAAAAAAAAATGGCGCCGATGCCCCTTTGCCCTTACCATGTGCCAGTGCTCCTACCATGTGACAGGGGCCGGCCAATGGCACGGATACCCTGTCACATGGTAAGGGCAAAGGGGCATCAGCGCCATTTTTTTTTTTAGAACAGCTGATGCCTGGGAAAGGGAAATCTCTCCCCGAGGCCCCCCCTGGACCACCAGGTAATTTTAAAAGGTTTGGGGGGGGGTCGGGAGGGTGGGGGAGTCGATTTAAAGGGTCGGGTGGGGGGTTTTTTTAGCGGCGCGGGCCTCCCTAAAAAAAAGGGTCGGGAGGGTGGGGGAGGCTAAGGGGTCGGGTGGGTTTTTTTTTTATCGGGCCATCGGCACCATTTTAATTAGTGGCAGCCAAAATGGCGCCGATGGCCCGAGAGCGGGAGATCACGCCGGGACCCCCCCACTGGACCACCAGGTAATTTAACATTTTGGGGGGGGTTCGGGAGGGTGGGGGGAGGGTAAGGAATTGGTTTTAAAGGGTCGGGGTGGGTTTAGGGGTGGTTTTGGTGTGCCGGTTTTCCCGCCCTCCCCCAAATAATTCCAGTGCCCTATTTAACGATACAATACAAATGCCCCTGACGATAAATCGGGGGCATTTGTATTGTATCGTGCACTCTAAAGATTTAGGACAATTTTAAAATTATCTGATGATAATTTTAATCGTTCAAAAACTATTCACATCCCTAGTAAGTAGGGTTTCTCATCACAAAATATATTGTTAATTTGAAATATCTAATCAAAACAACTCAAGAAATGTTATAGCAATGGAAAATACTGATTTAAACATCTTCAACCTCTCCTCCTTCCATTAACTAAAAAAATAAACACCAAAATTTACATTTTATAAACACCTAACATTACAAAGCCCTAATTTAACAGTATAAGATTTGACTCAGGCATATCTGCCCAGATCAAGATTCCTACCACCTTAATCATTTTCCTAGAAAAAAACACAGGTCATTTATTTATTATTTATTTATTTAACAGTTTTTTATACCGACCTTCATGGTAAATAACCATATCGGATCGGTTTACATTTAACAAGGGTAAACTGAGGTAACAATTCTGGTAAACAATAGATAACAATGGAAAAAGGAATAAGTCAAAGTTACAATCAACAAGGAATAAAGGTCCTTAACAAGGAATAAGGTCATAGACACACAGTCCAAACTGCAAACCTTCTCAGAAACCCAGCCTGACCCACACAAGTTTTTCGAACTCTGTTTTCAAGATCAACCGTAAGGGGTGAATTTTAAAAGAGTTGCTTGTGTTAAAAGCCCCGTATATGCGAGAATATGGGCCACGTGTGAGCAACACGTAAATTTACGAGCACAAATTACACACATATGTGTGCATGAGCGAATAAAAGAAAAGGGGCAGAAATGGGGTGTGTCAGGGGCGTTCCAGGGTGGAGCCAAAATGTACACATTTTAAATCCGGTGGTCACAATGCGCAGCGAGCTGTTAGCCACGCATGTTTACTTCTGCTCTAAGGGGCAGATTTACAAAGGGTTACGTGCGTAAGATACGTAAGATACGCGCGTAACCCCGAAAAGCTGCCCATTCCACCCCCTGCGCGCGCCGAGCCTATCTTGCATAGGCTCGGTGGTGTGCGCAAGCCCCGGGACGTGCGTAAGTCCTGGGGGCGTGTCGGGGGCGTGTCAGGGGGCGGTCGTGGCCGGCGCATCATCAGGGGTGTTCTGGGGTGGGACAGAGGGAGTGGTTCCGGCCCAGGGTTGTGACCACAGCCTCCGTACCAGCCCCTAGACTGGAACATGGCGCGCCGGCATGCAAGTTACGCCTGCCTCGGGCAGGCATAACTTGTAAAATAAAGGTAGAGGGGGGAATTAGTTAGGGCTGGGGGGTGAGTTAGATAGGGGAAGGGAGGGGAAGGTGGGGGGGCTGGAAGGAACAGAGGATGGCTGCGCGGCTTGGCGCGCGCAGGCTGCCGATTTTGCGCAGCCTTGCGCGCCGACCCTGTAATTTATAACATGCATTTTATAACATGCACGCACTGTCAACCACTAGAGAACGGACCTTCTCGATAGGGGACCAACCATCTGGAATGCTATCCCACCCGATCTCAGACAGGAACCCTGCTTGTTGTCATTTAGGAAAAAATGAAAGACCTGGCTCTTTCAACAAGCCTTCCCCTAACCCAGACCTTCATCAGCTATGCCACAGATCATGTACTAAGGCCTTCTATTTAATGCACGCCATCTCAGACATTGTAATTGATCAATGCACGCCATCTCAAACATTGTAATTGATTTGTTATAGTTACAGAGTTACCTATCTACTACAGCTTCTTCATCTCCCAAGTTCCATTACCCTTGTTTTATTGTAACTTTTGCTTCTTCTCCTATGTTGTGGTTAATGTTAAAACCCCCCTGTTCCTTGTAAACCGATATGATATGATCTGTATCATGAATGTCGGTATAAAAAAGTACTGTTTATGTCCCTGTATTTATCAATTAGAATGCTTTTTCCTCCAAAGCTTCATGCAATCTAATAGGATGCTTCTGCACAAGAGCAATGATATCCATACAGCATGTTGATTGTGACAGCATACATTATGGTTATAATTGATGGTTTATAAAGGACTTAAAAAAGCTTAAGCCCGTAGTTTCCAAGAAAACTCTTCTTTGAGTGCTGGATAGCCCAGACAGAAAAGGGAGCTGAAAGTAAGACCACGTGGAGAGAGGTGGCAGAGAAAGAAAGCTGGGGCTCTGAGATTTAGGGAGAGGATACCAAGCAAGGATGAAAAGGGGCAGAGGAGCATGGCTAGAAGGGGATATAAAGAAGAAATGGGGGAGGATGTGCTGAGATGGCAGTGAGAGGGCTATTTGAGAGAGAGGTATGCTTTGTTATGAGGAAATGTAGACTGGAAGGATAACGTTCAAACAACTGCATGTGGTGGCATATACGCGAGTGTATGGCCTCTTGTAGATTTACAATAGTATTTTATAACACATACGTATCTCATATGTGCATATTATAAAATACACATATATTATGCTCTATTCTAAGGCTCTACCTTGCCAACTAAGATCGATGGATAAATGTATTCTCAAGGTCCCTACAATAAAAATGGCCAGATTAGACATAACGCTAAGCGTGCTTTCTCAATAGCTGGTCCGATATTATGGAACTCTCTCCCTGACCATATCTGCCTAATTTCCAGTTCCAAAGATTTCAAAAGAGCTCTTAAGACTCACCTTTGCACTCTTGCATGCAGCATACCTAAAGTTTCTTAACACTAACTTTCTTTAATGTTTACCATTGTTTTATTCCTTTTTGATTAAATTTTGTTTTTAAGTATTGCCAACGTTGACTATAATTATGTTTTAACTATTATGTACGTTCTCTTTGATTATTTGTAAACCACTTAGATCCACTATAAATTGTATAGGTGGTATATAAGAATTGTTAAATAAATAAATAAATCTCTGCACTGCAACATACACGCAAATACATACATTGCATTGAATGTATTTAATTGCATTGAACGCAAATACTTTTCCTACCTATTTTAAAATTACACATGTGTATATTTTTCACTTGGAAATAAAGTAGGACTTGTGTAAATTCCGATTCAGGCACATAAGTCACTCTATTTTAAAACATGCATACGTAAATGAAATTACCAGTTTTACCAATTCCTCCACCAGTTCACTCAGTCCTTCTCCAGGTCACAGAGACCCTCCTGATTCTTCAATCTGAACGCTCCCCAGGTTCATCCAGACCTCCCACCCAGCCAATAGTACATTATAAACAAGTCTGATATCAATTACGCATGATAATTACAAGGTGTAAAGTTACGCAAGTTGCCAAATTTGCAAAACAAGAAACTTTTTAAGGGGTAATTTTCAAAGTTGAACAAGTTTGTACCTAAGGCAATGGAGAATGAAGTGGCTTGACCAATATTTGGGGCATTTTTCAGCAAGGCACTTGGCTCTGGGTTCTCTGGTTGGAGTCCTCTCAAGTTCCCTTCTTCTTGAATCTTGTCCTGGGAGGGTGGCTGATGGACCTAAGGGTAGGGATTCTAGGCTCTAAGTATCAGGAAATTTGTATTGGAGTCCAAGAGTGGATATCTGAGATTTATTCCAAAGAACTAAAGAAGAAGTCATTAAGAAGAGGGGAGTTAAGCTCATATGTCTTTTGTCTTGTTTATCTGAGAGAAATTTCTTCAGTTTCTTGGAAAAAGTAGATTTTTCTTTGTGAGGTGTCAGATGGAAGACTGCCTTGCAGGTAGAAGGTCCCAAAAAACTGCTGCTTAAGGGAAAGCTTCAGCACAGGAACTTCTAAAGTGTATCAGAAGGGGTTCCAGGTTCCTTCTGGGAAGGAGTCAACATCCAATTTGAAAAAAACTATTAAGGAAGTGCCCAGGCAGGGTCCCTTGAGAAGGGTACCTACTGCCAGGGTGTGCTGATTTTCCAATGACTGTCTGTTTTTTCTCTTCTGGAACTTTAATTTTTATATTTATGTATATATTTATTTAGACATTTTATATACCGTGGTACTTCTCCATCAGAGCCCAGGGTCTTTATGACACCGGAAGGCTCTGCCGGAGGGTCAAAGCTCTGCAGCAGGGCCTGCACATTTTCATCCAACTGATTCCAATAACGGCTCACCAAGAGTAATGTGGCATCATCAGTGGCCTGCCTCTTCTCCAGTTTTTCAACGCGCTCTGGAAGTTCATCCTCAAAAGCTTGTCACTGCTCCAGTTGCTCAGCCAACTTCTTGTTCTTATACTGCAGCACTTTCAAATCCATCTCCTCCATGGAGGAGATGTCACCCAGGTAGATGGGCTCAATGAGAGTGGTGGTAGTCTTCTCCTCCTGGAGGAGATGTCACCCAGGTAGATGGGCTCAATGAGAGTGGTGGTAGTCTTCTCCTCCTGGAGGAGATGTCACCCAGGTAGATGGGCTCAATGAGAGTGGTGGTAGTCTTCTCCTCCTGGAGGAGATGTCACCCAGGTAGATGGGCTCAATGAGAGTGGTGGTAGTCTTCTCCTCCTGGAGGAGATGTCACCCAGGTAGATGGGCTCAATGAGAGTGGTGGTAGTCTTCTCCTCCTGGAGGAGATGTCACCCAGGTAGATGGGCTCAATGAGAGTGGTGGTAGTCTTCTCCTCCTGGAGGAGATGTCACCCAGGTAGATGGGCTCAATGAGAGTGGTGGTAGTCTTCTCCTCCTGGAGGAGATGTCACCCAGGTAGATGGGCTCAATGAGAGTGGTGGTAGTCTTCTCCTCCTGGCTGGCTCACTTTTCTGAGGGACCTGAGACTCCATCCCCTGCTGCACGCTTCCTGCCAGCCCAGGACATAGTGGGTCTTTTCCAGAGGAGCTCTTGGGCAGATTCAGATGTCAATCACTTCCTCTCTCTCAAAGGGGGTCATTCACTTCTCCTTTCTTCGAGCAACAGCCACTTAACTAAGTTAACCACTGCCATTTTCCTCCTTGATATTTATATGAACTTTTCAACAGGGTACCACTTTACACCTGCAATCAAGTTTTAAGTAAAAGGATTTGGTTTTGAACAGCAGACTTTTAGGATTTTGCCAGCTATGCAGCTTTATTCCACCTTCAAGATGCCTCCCCACGAACAGAGACCCCCAGTATGCTGCACTTCTAGCCATGCTAAATTCCTCCTCACTACCCTTGCCATGCCCAAGTCCCAACCCTATGCCATAATAGCCTTGTCCTCTCATGGTCACTTCTGGCTCCATGACCTGACCCTTGTTCTTATCTTGCCTTGTGGTCTATTGGCCTTCTCTCTCTCTCCATGTCTTGTGGCCTATGGGCCTCCTATCTTGCTTTGCCTTGAGGCCTTCGGGCCTTCCAGTCTCTTGTCTTGAGGCCCTCAGGCCTATCCTGCCTTGTTCTCTGTCTTGAGGCTTCTGTATCATGTCTTGGGGTGCTTGGGCCTATTCAATCTGTTCCAAGCCTTGTTGCCTTCGGGCTTCTGTGTTCTTTGCTTCCTTTGTCTAAGCCCTGCCCTAGTCTGCCTTGTTGGTCTTGTCCTGCCTGTACTAGAGTCCACTCCTGTCCTTGCCTTCCCTCACCCTTGTCTTGTCTAGTTCCAGGTTATGCTTAGTATCCAGCCTTGCCTGATCCAGCTTGCCAAGCCTTGTCTAACCTGCCAAGCTTACCCAGCCTTGTTAAAGCCTTGTCCAGCCTCCCAAGCCTTGTCTCCAGCCTGCCTTGTCTCCACCTTGCCTTGTCCAAGCCTTGCCTGTATGGACTCACCACTATCATGTACTGCTGCCACAGAGACCTGCTGGTCCCCAAAAACCAAGGGCTCAACCTGCAGGAGAGGGGACTAGTTAGGTAGAAGACCGGCCCTTGTCTTGCTCTGAGTCCTGCCTTGCAGTCCCATGCTGCTCCCCAGGTGGGTTTCCCAGATTCTGTTTCCCATAACAGTATTGCAAAATGGCGCCGGCTGTATGGCCGTATGGCCGGTGCCATTTTGCAATACGGCAATACGATTCGAGTGCAGGAGGTCGCTCCCGGACCCCCGCTGGACTTTTGGCAAGTCTTGTGGGGGTCAGGAGGCCCCCCCAAGCTGGCCAAAAGCCCCTGGGGGTCCAGCGGGGGTCCGGGAGCGATCTCCTGCGCTCGTGACGTCGGGGGACAGGAACCAAAATGGCGCCGGCGCTACCTTTGCCCTGTCATATGACAGGGCAAAGGTAGCGCTGGCGCCATTTCTATTAACGCACCCGTGGCCCGAGAGTGGAAGATCACACCGGGACCCCCCCCCACTGGACCCCAGGTAATTTAAGACATTTTGGGGGGGGTTCGGGAGGGTGGGGGATTTATTTTAAAGGGTCGGGGTGGGTTTTAGGGTTGTTTTAGTGTGCCGGATTTCCCGCCCTCCCCCTTCCCCCGATTTACGATTTTTGATGATAAATCGGGGGAATTCCTATTGTATATCGCCTCTAACGATTTTTGACGATTTAAAATATATCGGACGATATTTTAAATCGTCAAAAAACGATTCACATCCCTAATAGCTAATACAACCACCTTGTTCAACGATATTAAAATCCCTGCCTAGAAAAGTAAACATTTCTTTTGATTCCAGCTTTGTCACTCTTGGGACAAGTGAAAGCACTGCTTAATCCAGTTCTGTCCCTGTCTGAACAAGCTGTGAGGCAAACACAGCTAATTAATTAATCCTACCTCTTCAACCCAGAAAAATCACATCTGGGGGCAGCAACTTGCTAATGTGCTCCATGCTGACAGCTAAGAAGAAATTAGCTTGCACTTTTTTTTCTGCCTGTCATTTCAGAATCCAGTGCAGAGACTAAAACTCTTCCTGTTCCACAAAGTCCATGCCAGCTTGCTGTTCTGCCTCCAGGTACCTTCAGCACATCTTGTCGGCCAATAAACGAACTGAGAACGCTGATCATCAGTAGCATGGGATCTATTTAGCGTTTGGGTCCCTGCCAGGTACTTGTAGCCTGGATTGGCCACTGTTGGAAACAGGATGCTGGACTTGATGGACCCTTGGTCTGACCCAGTATGGCAATTTCTTATGTTCTTATGATCAAGACTCTGCTTCAGGAGAAGCGTGATTCAGCAGCCATGGCTCTACCTCAGCCTCTGGAGAACTCCAGTCCAGATAGTCCACTCCAGGGAAAACCTGCAGCCACAATCTTATCCATGTGGAAGCCTGCCTTGTCTACCCCTCTGACAACCACGAGGGACTCCAGTCCAGCCATGTTGCTCCAAGAGGACCTCAGTCTGACCATGCTGCTCCAGGAGGAGACTCAGTTTACCATGCCATGATTCAACTTTCCACTTACCCTGTGCCGGTGGTCCAGTCAAAGGATCCTGAGCCAGAGGTCCCATGCTCCTCTCACCCCATGCTAGTTGTTCTACCCTCGACTCACTCTGCACTGGTGATCTAGTTTTCCAATGAACCTTAGCCAGTGGACTTACATTCCAGTCACCCTGTGCCAGAGGTTCTGCTTTTCAGACACTCTGAATCGGCAGTGTTCCTGCCCAAACACCCAGACTGCCCAGAAGGGGGCACTCTTCCACAGTCTGACCACACAGAAGGGGGTATTGTTCTAGCCTTGAAGTGCCCAGAAAAGGGTACTGTTCAAGACGTCCGGCCCTCCAGCCAAGCCTTGTTCGTCCAGTCAAGCCTCGTCAAGTCGACCCAGCCATAGCCATCATGAAAATTGGGACTTTAGAGGAGGGAGGGTCTTAAAAAGGGGGTACCTTTAGGGTTCAATCTGCAGGGGAGGGGGATGGCTAGGTGGAAGACTAGTCCTTGTTTTTCTCCGAGTCCTGCCTTGCAGTCCCATGCCGCTTCCCAGATGGAACACAGCCACCATGTGCCTATCCATTTCTTTTTACCTGACTGGTGTAGAAGACCTTCACTAAACCCTAACAGTCTCTTCCCCCATCAGGAGAACCTGAGAGTATGTTTGAGAATGTGGCCCCAGCACTCACAGTGAGCTCGTGAGTGCTGTCAGCTCCTAAGTTCTGTGTAGAATCAGCAATACATCATAAAAACAACTCAGTAACAAGGCATGTTTATGTATTGAGTTAGTCTAATAAAAAGAGAACACATGCAACATGATCATTGACCCTTATTTCTACTTTATTTTCTTTGAATCTGGGATATGCAATGTTAAAGTTTACAAGCTGTGACATAAGCATAGATGAGTGATTTGCTTGTCACACTGTTTGGATACCCTGGGTCACAGTCACCCTGACAATGAACAGTTTTAGAATCAAAGGAAAATCCCTATCTGTATAGATCTGCCATGGACCTAATCAATTTTTTTTTATGGATGTGTCTATTTGCAATAGTTACAACATTGTACCTTTCACACCGGGCAAGGTACAACATGTTTGAAAAACAGTTGTCATTGGTTAACTTTTAGTTTTAAATACATTTTTCTTTTCTAAATAAAAGTTGAATTTTTTGGTAGTGCTTGTGTCCTCTTTTCTCTCTCTTTCTTTTCCTCTCTTCCATCTTTCCTCAGTCCTGAGTCCTCGACTCCACAACTCCTGCTACATCTCCTGCATCCTGTTAGCTAAGCTGTAAGAGTAGTAGCATGTGAGCTAAAAAGTGAACATCTACTTTGAGGCAGGTGTTAAACTTTAGTTCGTAGTAAACATGTGCTAAATAGAGAATATCACACTATTTCCAGCATGCCAGCTAATTCCTATGTTGCATATAACATTTATTTGTATGCAGCTATGCACTAATTTTAAGGTAAACACACTAATGTCCTTGGGGACCCATTTAGTGTGCACATTTGGGCCTTAGTGCAAAGTTTGCTATTCTAAGTGCACGATAAAGGACCTAAGCATGCATGCATGCTAAACTTTAGTGTAATGGCTCCTTTATTGTTTATCATCAGATATGTAGAATTTTGGCATGACTTATATGGGAGGGTAATAGAATAGCAGCACTGAAGCCTAGCAAAGGATACAATGGCTCCTTTAGCCACTAAGTAGATGCATTTACTAGCTCAGTACTAAAATAATATTTTTGTCAGTAGTGAGGAAGTAGCAACAGATGGTTTACATATCTGTGAAGATTCTCTCGTTGGTGTCATTTACTTACTTGAAAAAAAAAGTTTGTTGGGTTTTTTTTTTTCAATTAAAAATAATTGCAACATATAATAATCATGAAGTAACATCCCATTTGTAATGGTTCTTTATGAGGAAAGGACAAGTAGATAGCAATATGACACATCCTGTCATCCTCCCCAATGGAAATAAACTGCTTAAACATTAATGGCTCTTCATGCAATCACATGGCTCACTGAATGCATGCACACATAAATCACTAAGACAATCACAAAACACCAAACATTATCATTTGTAAACCAACAAATGCAATCACATGTAAGCCACCATTTAAAATAATGAACTTCTTGAATCATTTCTAAGCCTGAAAAATGAGTATGGTGTAACATTTTTCCTCTGTCTGACCTAAAACTGCAACATCATCTCTAGAACTGTCAACTTGATGATTTGTTATCTGCCTTACGTAAAAATTATTGATGTTTCTCCAAACTGGAGTCAGAAACAGAAACTCTCAATTCAGTAACTGCAAATTCCCTTTTAATGCACACTTCATCCATCTCATAGCTGTGTCCTCTATATCTACAGCTTTTAACTTCCAGGAAAATATTAGTCATTTCCTATGGGTAGGAGAACTGTACTGAGATGTGTTTCTTACCAAGGGCCTAGATTATTTCTCACAAGATACTTGCATACATAGAAGCCTGCATTCAGCTGCCAGTCAGCTAGGAAAGTTAGCCAGATAAACATATCCAGCTATCTTAGCTGGGATATTCAGCAGCATGCGAATACCGCTGAACATACACGGCTACCTTAAAGTTAGCTGGATAAGTTTATCTGGCTAGTTTTCGGACTGCTCTTCAGCTGTCCTAAAGTTAACTGGCTATATAGGGGCAGATTCATTAAAGCTTTTCTCCCAATTTTGTGTCTATGGGAAAAAATCATTAGTGAATCAGATACTAACTTTAGCCAGATAACTGGCCCTGCCCCGGAATGCCCCCACTCTGCCCTAGACTTATCCAGATTACTTATTAAATCTGGGCATTTGACTGTCTAAGGGTCAAACTTAGTCAAAACAAACATGCTGAATATAAACCTCATTAGGTTTAAGTATTGATTTATTATGTTTCCAAAGTATGTGCTAGATTATTAACTCGCCAAGTGCTCAGATTTGGAAAGGCGAATAATTAAATCCAAAATCCAAAGCCAGAGTGTTGAATGATGGTGTACAGCAGTGGTTCCCAACCTTTTTTTGTGTCATGGCACACCTGGCATTGGGCTCATTTCATCACCTTCCCTATCCTCCATTTCCCTGGTCTCATCATTTTCTCTTTTCTTTCTTCTCCTCCCCAACCCCTGGCTTCATCATCATCATCTTCCCTTCACTCTTCCCCCAACTCACTCCCCACATCATCTTTTCTCTCTTCCTTCTCCTCCCATTTCCCACCCCTCTAATCATCACCCTCTTTTCCCTCTCTTCCCTCTCCCTTCACTCCAATCCTCATCTTCTCTCTACCACCCTTGGCATTATCACCTTCTTCTCCCGTCCCTCTCCCCCCATCCCCCAGCATTGTCACCTTCTCTTCATTTTCTCTTTACCCTGACATCATTACCTTCTCTTCTCTTTTCTGTCCTTTCTACCCCCTGCATCATCAATTTCTCTTTCCTTTATTTATTTTATTTAATTCTTTTTTTATACCGGTATTAGTGGTTACATCATACTGGTTTACATTCAAACTGAGGTAGAAAATACATCAAACAGGGACAGGGGATGGGACTACAAGGAACAAAGAGAAGGTTAGCCGGGAACTGGCAAACAAGAGATCAGAACTAACTATAGATATAACCTGTTAAACAATGAAACATAACTTAACAGCTAGGTTCAAGTAACGTATTGATGCAGCAAGGGGTTAAGACACAGGGGATCTAGCCTGTTTGAAAAGCCAGGTCTTTAATTTATTTTTTAATTTGATGGTGCAAGGCTCAAGTCGGAGGTTTGTGAGTAGTGAGTTCCAGCAGGTGGGACCGGCAATGGAGAAGGCTCGGCTCGGTCCCTCGTGGAGGTGAGGTGTGCCTTCTAATAATTGCATCATCACCTTCTCTTCCCTTTTCTCTCCCTTCACTCCCTAATATTATCACCTCCCCCACTCTCTCTTTCATCATCACCTTCACCTCCCTTCTCTCTCCCTACTCTCCCACTGCATCATCACCAGCACCTTACCCTCCTGGCATCATCACCTTCCTACGCTGTCCCACTACCCCTTGACTTCATCTCTATCGCCTTCTCTCTCCTACCTTCTCATTCCACTACCCCCTTCCAACATCGTCCCTTTCCTACCCTCTCTGTTCCTTGACATCAGCACTTTCTCTTTCCTTCCCTCTTTCCACCCCAGCCTCCTAGCAAATTTGGCTGCCCCTTCCAGCAGCACTTACCTAGTGATGCTTTTTTCTCCTCTATCTGTTTCCCTGTGTAATGGGAACTGCAAGGGGTCAACAGGATTTGGGAGCCTGCAAGGCCCCATGCAGTTTCAATTGTAGAAGGGAGGAGAGCTGGCAGAGGGGAAAGCAGAAGCAGCAGCAGATATGTATTGCTCTCTGACTCCCCCTGCTGGTGGGAGGATATTTATTTATTTATTTATTTATAATTTTTATATACCGACATTCTTACATTAAAATGCAAATCATACCGGTTTACATAAAACAGAAAAAGCAGGAAAAAATATTTCCATAGTCAAATACAGAGAACATTTATAATAAAATTGTTAACAAAGGCATAAGGTAGGAACTTGAAAAAAGATATCCTGCAGGTCAGCTGTTGTAGGGGAAAGAGAAATGGAAAATTGCCACGGCACACCAAAGATACAGCTATGGCACACTGGTGTACAGCGTAAGTAGTGCACATGCTCTTTAGTAGCATGCATACTATTTGCATACATTTTTTAAACTTAAATGTAAATGAATAGTTTCTAACCACATTCCCCTCCCAGAATGCCTCTTTTTAATCTGGCTAAAAGTGTATGCATGCTGATAGTACGCACATACTTTCATGGAAAGTGAAAATCCATTAATGCTGATTCAGCAAATCAAGCCATGTTGCTCCTTATTCTTCTCAACTAGATCCCAACTTTGAAAATGTAATTTACTCCAAAATGTCTTGTTAAATGCAAACTATGAGAACACATTTTATGTACAAGAGCTGTCATTGTATTTAGTTGCACAAAATCGTGAAAACTATTTCATGCTTGAGTCCCATGTCTAACACTCTATATGCAACCTTCATGAGGTCACATTAACTCCTTGTGCTTAAATGTAGATCTCAAATCATTTGAGGCCTTGCGACTGATCTTCTACAACACTGGCAGCACAGGCACAGACAGTGTTGCATGACAAGATAAATGATATGGGGTTTTCTTGTTTTATACTGATGGATTAAATCAGTAATATGATTGGTTTGTGAGACTACTTTGAGTTATCAGCCTCATGTTCTATTTCTCATTTAAAAAAAAAAACTGATGAGGCGCCAAAAGCCAGTGTAATTAACACAAATTGTTTTCATTAAAATAACAATAAGATACTCTAGGTTGTACATTACCTGGATATTACAATAGGTTTTTCTTTTTCCAGTGACTGAGTTGCCTGCCTTTTCCTCAGTGCCTCAGTCAAAGGTGGGTTGTAAAGTAGTGTTTCTACTGTAAAACTCTGAATACAAAAAATTTAACTCCACTGTAACCCCTGTAATGGTAGAACCTGGATAACAGTTCCAGAGGCCATGTCTCAAATTTTATTTTAGAGTGGAACACTGTTCCTATGTCATAAGCTATATTCCAGGGTTTCCTGCACAAGGGAAATATTATGTTCAAGGCCCTTTGCATTGCAAAGTTCAAGTCCCAGGTTTATGTTTTGCATAATGATCACACTTGAGAGCTTTAGTGGTTACCAACATTTCTCTTTTTACTGATAAGATGTAAATGATGATTTAAAGTCTTTTTAGCTGTGTAATTCATTTCAATTTGTTGCAAGTTTTTTTGGTTTTTTTTTAGTAAGTTTGTGACATTTTACAGTCCTTCTTAAATTCAGATATTATTCCAACTGATTCTTTTAGTTATTTGATCTCTTCTCTCTCACTGGGTTCTGGGCAAAGCTTTGATGTTTTCCTCCCAGGGTAGCTGAAGTATCAAAGATGTACTTTAAAAGTATTTAGTCTCTTATCTCTTTTATCAATAGTGATACCTCTCATACCCTCATCTCCCAAATCTTCAGTGGATCTTCAGGGGCCATTGAAGTGGTCCATCTCCTCTCCTGCTCTCCCCTTTCTCCTTCTTCCTCTTCTTAGGAGGGCTAGAAGGCATCCTCTCCTTGGATCTTGATAATCTCAGATTCTTCTTGCTGGAAGGGAACCTCTCCCAGGTTATAGAAGAGTAAAAATTAAATTAGCTTAACTGAGTCCCAAGTTGCTGGGCATTCCAAACCTAAATAAATTAAAGGGTACATTTTTAAAAAACACGCAGTGCGTTCATGTGCGCGCGCTACCTAGCGCGCGCACACGGACAAGCGATTTTATAACATGTGCGTGCTGGTGCATGCATGTTATAAAATTGTGGGCGGCGCACGCAAGATGGGGGCAGTTATGCAAAAATTGCACAGCGACGCATCGTCGGGCTTCCCCAGTTCCCTCCCAGTCCACTCCAATAGAGGAGCGGACTGGGAGGGAACTTCCCTACCCCCTACCCTAGGTACCCCTATTTTTTTTAAATTACCTTTTGCTCCTCCAAAGGAGCAGTAGAAAGTTGCATGCGCCGGCACAGTGGCAAATGACTGCTGTGCCGGGCCCCTCCAGCCCCACCCTATCCCCTGGACCGCCCCTTTGCCAAGGCCCGGCTCTTGTGCGCATAACAAGGGTTAAGAGAGCGGCTGAGCCCCTTTTAAAATGTGTGCGGTGCACACAAGGCCCAGCTGCACGCGTAACTCCTGTTTTTTTATGCAGGCGGGCCATTTAAAATCGGGCCTTAAGTCCTTAAGCTGGATTGGGAGGGTGGAAAGAGCTCCCATCCAAATACATGCTCCTTGGAAACAGAAGTTAATCAATAGAAAATTAGAGATCAGCACAGGACATGCTACCTCTCCAAAAGCAAAAGAGGAATCACAAGGTAAAATGGTGCATTGGCTCTAAATGCCAGAAGGACATACCAGTCATCAGCTTCCACATGGGGGAGCCGCAAACACGTCAACCCTAATCTGACTCTCCCCACACCAAATGGTATAATCCTAACTAAAACTACTAAGGGACTAATAGGAGCCCTACACCAATAAGAAAATTTAATGTGTGCTAAATTAAAGAAAATTAAACCTCCTGGTTATATCATATTAAATCAAGATATTAAAAAAAAACAGTTAATTTAATACCGCAATGTGAGGAACTGTGTGTTCAGAAAATAATCCTTCCTGATGCAGCTGTGTGGGCGAAAAAACATCAGCACCTTCTTAACTTCTTGAAATCAATGAAATCAGTTACTGGAATTTTTTTGCTTTTACTAACCAATAGTCACTGAAGTAATCAATGTTGTATTATGAGGTGCAATCCATTTCCTTACATTTTTGTCAGCCTCGACTAATTCAGAGACTTGGGATAAGTCATTATTACATTGGTATCAGTTATGTAAAATAAGTTGAGATTTGTTGCACGGTTTTCTCATTTACACTCAGAGACTGGTTTAATTCTCACAATTATTTTTTTTGTTTAGTTTTATTTAGCGAGCTGATGCCAAAAACTTTCTATTAAAATTTTGAGATGACGATATCAGTTAAATATCATACAAGGAGATTTTTATGATTGATAATTATACAGCTCCAGCTGTTAATTTTGATTTGATAGCAGCTGTTTCTGAGGTATTTTCCTCCTATTAACAATTATTTTTTTAAAAAAACATCTTAACTTTAGCACATTAACGTTAATTTAAATTTTTTTTAGCGAAGTTTCATTTTATGTATGTTCTGCAATGCAATGTTTCCCAACCTGTGTGCCATGGCAGTTGTTCAGATGTGACATAAATTTTTTCTACTGTCCAACCAGAGACATCAGTAGAGAGAAGGCTTGCATTGGGAAAGAGCCACTGTTCCTGCCGGTAGCTGCAAAGTCCTTGTATTTTTCTCCTACGCTCCCTGATCTTCAGGATCTCCACCAGACAGCAGGGGGAGTCAATGAGCAGTGCCTGCTTGCTGCTGTCTCTTTCTCCTCTGGGGGTCCCACAAAGTTCTAATTGCAGAAGGAAGCAGACAGGAAGAAGCAATGGCAAAAGGTTAAGCACTGCTCCTGCCTTAACCTGCCAGGTGAAGAATGTCATTGGGGGGGGGGGGGGGGGGGGAAGGGAGAAGGAGATAAGTGACAGATGATTACTTCAAGAGGATGGGAAGAAAAGGAATGGGAATGTGATTTTGACTGGGGGGGTGGGGAGAGAGGGAAAGGGAAGTGATTATGTTATGGGGTAGAGGAGGGACAGATGATCGTTTCTCGGTCTTTTGGCTAAGATCAAGGGTGTAATGTAGTATGATTGCCCCTATGGAGTGGAGGTGAGATAAGACAAATATCTCAGGGGGTGGGGAACAGAGGGAAGGGGAAGGTGATTATGTTAGAGGGGTGGAGGGAAAGACATTATGTCAGGGGGTGGTGGGATGGAAGGTGATTATGCCATGGATTGATGGGAAGAGAGGGAGGTGATTATGCCTGAGGCAATAAGAACTTGAAGTTCAGGATCCAGCTGCACTCTGGACTCTTTTAGAAAGATATGACTGAAACCAATCCAGTACTGTCTCTCCAGCACCTAAAGATGCCAACCAGTGTAATGATCTCAGCCCTGGGGTCATCAAGGTACGTTTTTGAATATTTACATACTGTTTTACTCTGGCTGCAGCATTTTATAGAATGCCACAGCCTAGGTTTGAGCTCATGTAGGTCCATGCAGCATAAGCTCTTACAGTGGCCCATTTGTGACATAACAAACCAATGCATGAACTAAGCTATGCTCTGAAAAAATGTATCATCATGAAATGGGCAGAGCCTTCTTATTGTCCTTAACGAAGGCTTTCCTAAGCACCAGTGAAATATGGGACTCTAAACTGAAGTCAGTATCTAACTTAACTCCTAAACTTGTTAACACTTTTTAGACCATTTGACTCTGTCTTAAGAGTAGTAAGATATTTATCCAGCTCATTTTTACCAATCTTTAAAATATTATTTAACTGAAAATTAGAAACCAGTTTCCTCCCTAGGAGTCAGTTTTGAAATTTCAGTTAACACAAATTCAAATTCATCAGAGCCATACTTCTATCTTTTCTCAACAGTAGTGACAATATTTCTCAACATATCCTCTGCCTCTGCACTATCCTGTTGGAGCATTTATGGCTCTTTGGCTTCTGAGGATCAGTTAGGGGTGTGCATTCATTTGCAACGTATTGGTAATCCGCAACGTATAGGGCCATATTCTTTGTATTCGTGGGGAAGCGAAACGTATCGAGATTTCCCACGAATACAATGAATCTTCACCAAATTATTTGGCCGTCTAAAGGAGCAAATTTAAACAAACCCCCCCCACCCCCACCCTACTGACCTCCTCCCAGGACTTACCAAAACTCCCTGGTGGTCCAGCGGGGGGTCCGGGAGCCATCTCCTGCACTCACACTGTCGGCTTCTGGTATTCAAAATGGCGCCGATAGCCTTTGACCTTACTATGTCACAGGGGCTACCAGTGCCATTGGTCGGCCCCTGTCACATGGTAGGAGCAATGGATGGCCTGTGCTATCTTGTGCTCCTACCATGTGACAGGGGCTGACCAATGGCACCAGTAGCCCATGTGACATAGTAAAGTCAAATCTATCGGCGCCATTTTGAATACCGGCAGCCGATGGCGTAAGTGCAGGAGATGGCTCCCGGACCCCCCGCTGGACCACCAGGGAGTTTTGGTAAGTCTTGGGGGGGTCAGTAGGGTGGGGGGTTAATTAAATATTAGCCGGGAAATGAATAAGAATGAACGCATGAACGTATCGGGGGGCCCCCCCCTTGCCGAATGCAACTTATCTGCCCCCCAACGAATACGAATACCGAATGCAACGTATGCACATCCCTAGGATCAGTGTTTGCTTGGTTTAAATCTTTCCTGGAAATGAGAGAACCCGTTTTTCTTTCATAATTCCTATTCCAGTTGGTTCTTTACTCAAACCAGGGTTCCTTAGGAATCAGTCCTGTGGATGATTCTTTTTTTAACATTTGTCTTAGGCTACTTTGCTCTTTGCTTGATGAGCTTGATATTATGTTTTGAATTTAAATTGATGATATTCAGCTGTTTTTCCCAGTGAGAAGAAACCTGATATCAGTATTACAGCATCTTGCAAACAGCTTATCAGCATTTAACTCTTGGTTACGTCAAAACCATCTTATGTTAAACATTTCCAAAACTGAAGCTATATGTTTTACAAGGAACTGTGATTACCTATCTCATCAGAGTGTAACTGCCATTCCTGCAAGGGGTACTATTATTCAGTTTAAAGACTCTGTACAAAATTTAGAGTTTCTACGTATTATATATTCTGCTTTGTGGCACTTCAAAACAGATTACCTTCAGGTACTGTAGGTATTTCCCTGTTCCCAGAGAGCACACAATCTAAGGGGACCATTTTCAAAAAGATTTAGACATGTAAGTAAATATAACTACTGTTGTAGCAATTTTCAAAAGCCATTTACCTGCGTAAAGTGGGCTTATGCAGGTAAATCCTATGGACAATTCAATGGCATATATTGTCGCAATTTTCAAAAGCCTACTTACATGGGTACAGTGTATTTGCATGTGTAAATGCTTTTGAAAACCAGGCCCTTAGTATGTACCTGAGGCAATAGAGAGTGAAGTGACTTGCCCAAGGCCACAAAGAGCAGCAGTGAGATTTGAACCCAGGCTTGTAGCCCACTGCTCTAACCACTAGGCTACTCCTCCACTCCTTTGGCAGTCATCTTTTTTTTAAAACCCAGACTTCAGTATATTCTTCACACTGTCTATTACAAGCTACGACTACTCATGTCATTTTAAATTAATTTTAAACTTTACTGACTGTGCAATTGTTCAGGTTTATGTTCTGAATACTATTGACCACTGCAATTCCCTCTATGTGGATGCCCCTGGCTCCCACTTAAAAGGATTGCAAGTTTTACAACATGCTGCAGCCCGTTTAGTTTTAGGTGGGCGGAGGTGGGAACTTGTAACCCCTCTACTGCAGGAACTGCATTGGTATCCTGTTTCCCAGTGAGTGAAATTTAACATTTTTAGTTTTGGTCTCTTAGATTTTGAAAGCTGATGCTCCTACTTACTTCTCTCAGTTATTGCACTACTACACACCTTCTTGCCCTCTGCGATCCTCGTGTAAATCATTGTTGGCACTTCCTCCAGCAAAAACTTCCCGCCTGATGGAAGCTACGCTGCTAGCCTTCTTTCTTGTCGGTCCAACTCTGTGGAATGCCCTGCCTGAACCTTTGCGAGCAACAGATGATATTGTAAAGTTTTGTAAACCTCTAAAAGAACTTTGTTGAACAGTCTTATGGCTGTTCTTAAAGAGTTTTTTAAAATTTTGTGTATTATGTAAGGTGATCATATACATTTTATGTCCATTTTGTTTTATGTTAATTGTTCATTCTATATATGTATACCACTGTTTTATGTTGTAATTTGTCTAGCGCATTTATTTGTTATAGGCTAAATACAAGTATTTTTGTTGCCTCTATGTGCAACAGAGAGGGGTACTTTTAAAAAAAAAAGCGCGAGCGTGTACTTTTGATCGTGCACCAGGCGCAAACAAAAGTATGCTGGACCACCAGGGACTTTTGGCAAGTCTTGGGGGACCCTCCTGACCTCCACAAGACTTGCCAAAAGTCCCTGGTGGTCCAGCGGGGGTCCGGGAGCAATCTCCTGCACTCGGGCCGTTGACTGCCAGTAATCAAAATGGTGCCGATAGCCTTTGCCCTTACTATGTTACAGGGGCTACCGCTGCCATTGGTTGGCCCCTGTCACATGGTAGGAGCACAAGATGGCGCCGGAAGCTGACGGAGGGAGGGCAGGAGATGCTCCTGGACCCCGCTGGACCACCAGGGAATTTAGGCAAGTCTTGGGGGAGGGGGTCAGGAGGGTGGGGGGTTGTAGTTAATTAAATTAAAAGGGAAACGAATAAGAATGGCACGTATCAACAGATCGGAGGGCCCCTTTGAACAGATACAACATATCTGGCCCTGACGAATACGAATGCCTTATGAAATGTATGCAGCTCTTCTGCACATCCCTAATCCACATTACTATTCACCCTGATGAATGATATTGCAGGGTTGAGAATCCTACCAGTGAATGAATGTGTAGGAAAGTGTTAATCAGAACATGCATCACAAAAGGGTGAAACATGATGGTGGTAAAAAGACTGCACTGAAGAAGGTTTTTTGATCATTTTTTAATCCAGATCACTATGTATAGACCTTGTGGTAACTCTGTCCAAGCTTAAAGACAGTTCGAGGTCTAGACCCCCTGTGCATGTCAAAGCTAAAACCTATATAGAGTTGCTTTTGGAGTACAAGATGATTCTCAGGTCTACTTGTGCATATTTGATCTTATGTCACTGATCTATTAACAGCTCGTTGCATGGTGTGAGGGGCACATGAGGAGCTTAAAAAATGTGTCCCGGTCTTTGATGCAGTCAAGGAAGATGCTAATTACTGTGGAGTGAGCAAATGACTGTTTCCAATGTGATGAAGACTGTGAACTCGAAGTGCAGGCCACATGGCCAGCAAAATGAATCAGGTTGAGAAAAAACATCCCACGCAAGTACATTGGAGATGTGATGGCTACAGATGTCATTCTTGACACTGTCTCTGAAAGCATGCATTGACATATTTTTACCCTAAACCACAGTTCCTTCATTTACATGTGATCATATCATTATAGTATTGACCATTATAATTGGCACTCCCGGTTTAAAAACCTTCATTGCCTTTCTACTAATCATATGGTCATAGTTCATAAATCCATAAACTTTAAAAAAAATGTTCATAATGTATTGCAATTAAAATGACTTATCTTAATCACACTTTCAACAGATCTCCACTTCTGTCACCACAACAGAGACCACGTTTCGAAATCAAATCTGCATCAGGGCGTCTCGCCAGGATGTTTTAGAAATGTTTCTGAAATATTTTACCAGTTCCATCATCATATCACGAATGATTTTCCATACAGGAGTCGGTGTCTATTACCTTTTTGGTGCCAAACTTAAGCCCTTATTTTTAAACATGGAACTCTTTATACTGATGTTGTATGTGTGGACCTTAAGAACTTCCCTGCCATAATTGAAAACGTAACCCTTTCTTCATGGCTTGAAATATCCCAAAGGGAACACAAAAGAGTTTAGGTTTTCTGGGCTGTCTTCACAATCTTTTTTTTTCCCTTCCTGTAGATTCCCAAGGAGTGGATTCTTTCTATGGGGTTGAAGGCAGTCCTTCTTGGCACAGGCACTGCTGTATTATTCCTGGAGGTGTGGTGATACAGTGCTGCAGGGACAGATGAACTGGACACAGTGCTGGGTGTTCAAATAAACTTTAATGATTTTGAAAAAAATTAAATTAGGGATGTGCAATTGTTTTTCCCGAATTAGGTAATGTCAATGAAATTGTCTAATTTGGAATGGTTTGGGAGAACCGTAAAACGATTGAATTTTTTCCGAAATTTCAGAAAAAAATTCATTTTTGAGTTAGTGCATGCTAACGGGAGTTAGCGCGCAGTAATGGGAGCTAGCGTGCACTAACTCAAAAATCGGGGCCCCCGAAAAAAACAATCCGAACCATGGGACAAGTGAAATTCCTGCGGGGGACTCCAAAATGAAGCCTGACATGAAATTTTTACCCGAAGCACATCCCTAAATTAAATAAATGTCCAATCAATAAAAGGATGGGTTTTATAGGTGAAAGTCCAATTTCATCTGTGTAGGTGTTTCTGAGCACAGGTTCTTTATGACAATTCTTATCACTCCCGCACTGAGTATATAAGATGCCCAGTCCTGTGGAAATTCCTACTCTGTGTGGGGTCCCCATAAAAATGAAAAAAATCCTGTTTGAGTCTCAGTACCCAACCTGTGTCCTGGTCCCCTGGATGAAAATCCTGTTGAAGGTCTCCAAATGTCTTCGCCTTCTTCCTTATGGATATGATCTCTCAGAAGGTAAGGTCTGATATTAAAGTTCAGAATTGTGCTTTTCAGCCCCAGCTCTCAGACAAGGAGGGGTGGACAAAAACCTACTTCCAAACAAAATGTATAACTCTCTGACAGACATAAATCTCCTCTGGAGGGAAATCACTATCGCTGCAGATCTGTCTCTCTCCTGGACAGGGTCCTACCAGGTCCTCGGTGTCCTGGCCTCTTAGCCTCCAGATCTGGGGAATGGCCATTGCCAAAAGGACCAAGGCTTCCACTCCAGTATAAATTCTCAAAAACAGTAAAACCTCTTAACAAAGTCTCTGCTTTTAACCAAGGTCAGGTCCAAACTTGCAGGAAGTGCCCAAAAAGGAATAGCTTCAAAAAGGAATATACTCAGTGAGGGACTAGCCTTACTCTGAAAGAAACACCAAGAGCTCCTTACTCCTCAAAACACTCAATTCAAATGCCACATTCACTAAGAGTCTACCCCTCCATCACCACCACCACCATATTAGGACTGAACTATTATACAGACATCCTTGGGGGAAGTGCTGTTGGATATAGTCTGTCCCATCACCTATCACCTCTGAGGGTAAGATTCTGTGGTCACCTAGTGAAGACCATGGGGGTCCCCACATAAATAAAGGGTAAAAATGTTTTTTGGTTTTTTTTTCATTTATCTACATTGATGGCCAGAGATAAGCAGCAGGAATATTTTAATTCAGATATCACCAATGTTGCTGTTCTGGGCTTCCCGGATAAAAGAATGGTCCTGCTGCAGAAGAGGCCTGGCAAGAAATAGTGGCAGGGTCTTTAGTTCCTCTTGGGGAGGGACCATTTCCCCCGGTACATATACTTGAAAAAAAAAGAATCATCTACTTGAAAGTGGGAAAATGTTCATGAAGAGAAACAGAATGAGATGAAGTGGTAGCAGGGTAGCTGTGGGAACCTTGAGCTGCAAGAGGAAGAATGAATGCTCTGAGAGAGTGAGAGAAGCAGAGCTGAGGAGATGGAGAGAAATGAAAGAGAGAGAGAGAGAGATTACTGGAGACCACTGGTGAGCACCAGTGAGTGTGAACTTATTGCAAAAACTGGGTAGTGCTATAGTATGTGTGGCATAACTTTATCCCTGTTTTTCATCGAAAGAAGGGTTTTGTATTTTGGGGGACCTCCTACCTGTTTTGACCAGCCCCCACCGCCCCAGGTACAAACCCAGACCGTAAGCCCTCCGGGGATAGGGAAACACCCACAGCACCAGAATGCAATCCACCTTGCAGTGCCGAAAAGCAGAACACAAAGATCTAAATAAATAGATAAATATCTCTGAGCTAGGACAAACCTTCCAGTGAATAGAATAAATGACTGAAATTCCAAATGTATATACCACAGGCAGAGGCTCTTCCTGGCCCAATGCAACAATATGAAGGGAACCAGCATAAATCAGAGAGAGAGATTGAGATTGTCCTCAAAAATGGCTTATGAAGGAGGTTCACAATTACCTCACAATTACCAGCTCCCCCCCCCCCCCTCCCCCCCAACAGGCCACTGGCGGGACCATGCCCGTTTGCAGAGTAAGAGAGGAGAGGAATGTCTCCGCCCAGCATGGGAAAGGTAGCCAAGAAAAAAACCAATGGTCCATCCAGTTTACCCAGCAAGTTTCTTATGGAAGTAACTGCCACTCCATACAGGCCACCCCAAGCCCTATGTCAAACATCAAGCCACCTTTCCTGCAGAATACCCCATGAAGTAAAAATTTTGACATTTAATGTTGCCGCTTATCCACTCCTTGTTCCTTACTGCTCACATGGCACCATTCCTGATGGCTGATCAGCAGGAAGACCACTATGTCTGTTTTTATTTTTTATTTTTTTAATGAGCACTGAAGCAACTGCCTACAATGGGAGCACACTCTCCCTCACCATAAGACCAACTGACGGTTGCAGGACGCAGGCCTGCAATTCTGCACCAGAGGCCCCCCCCCCCCCCTCAGCAATGTTTTTACCAAAACGGAAGTCCGATGCAAGACCCCTAGCATTCCGCGTAGCCACTCAGCGATACTCTGCACGTACGCTAGTATTTCATGGCCCAGCCAAATCCTCCCTGCCACGGCGCTGAAAATGAAAATGCCAGCGTGCGTGCTGCTAATGCCCCAGCCTCAAAGCCCGCCATCGCCGCGTGAAGGTGCTTGCACCACAAAGGGATGCCGCGCTAATCGTTGCCTGCAAGGAGGGGGCGAGTGCGGGAACGCTACAAAAGCAAGTCACCGCCTGCCTTTCTGCGGACCCCGAGGCGCAGTAGGCTCAAAAGAAGGTGAAAGAAAAACAAAGGTAGACCGTAAGGCGTGCGGGAGAAAGGCAGAGCATGAAGCTCTGGTGCCTTTCCCTCCCGTGACGGCTCCACGTACCCCCCTCCCCTCGTCCGGCCACACCACTGTTGCGCCGGGCTGGGCTCCGGGCTGGGCTGGGCTCCGGGCACAGGTCCACTCATTTGTAATTGCAAAATGGGCTTGGGTTGTGTTGTTATGTTTTCAATCAACTGCAGCCTTTATTAACTCAAATTTGCGTCTGTTCAGTTTTACAGCTAGGGAAAGCTTGGGAAGGGAAGTCAAAAGGTCCCGTATGCCTATATTAGTGGGGGGGGTTGTAAATTAAGGTATACTATTCTACTCTACGCATATTTTAATTTTGCTCATCGGAGAAAGAAATTAATGTTGCTGTGCTGAAAGCTGCTTCCTGTAATTCCTGGGCTCCCCTGGGGGAAATCAGTTTAGTGAAAATGGCGCGTTGCCTCAGATCCGATAAGCAAGATATTACAAATTATATCCCCTGAAGTGAGAGAGCAGAGTGTGATAAAAACTGGGACTCTTTTCGAAATGTGACTGCTCTCAAGGAAACTCAAGGACTGCAGAGGAATAGCCTCAAGAATTTTAAAAATAATGACTTATCAGAGAAGTCTGCAATGAACACAGGGTGAATATTGTGCCTTATATGTGTGCTTCTGAGATACTATACAATGCACAATGGGCATGCTTTCTTTTAATAAGTAGGAATTTATTTATTTTGGCATTTCTGGCTTGGGCTATTCCAGCCTGCTATATTTTATCCTGCTATATTTTATGAAATTTAAATTTTAAAATGATATGATTGTTCTGTCTTACTCAGCTTCAGGGTATGTTAATCTGTACACACGCACATACATTGTGCAGCATTTCAGACGTTTATAGCTGGTTATAATAATTTAGTATGTTTAGACCATCTTTCCAAGGTTGGCTCAAAGTGGTTTACAGCATTTTTATTTTTTTTTGGAGGAATAATAAACTCCTACTACCAAAGAACTTATAGTCTAAGAGGAGAATTTTGAACGCCCGACGCGTTCATTAAATAGGGGACGCGCAAAGGAGTTGGGCTTGCCAGCCAAACAGATTTTAAAAGCCGACGAGATGCCGCGCGTATATCCCGCAGCGCACACATCTTTGAAAGTTTTTCAGACAGGGGCAGGGCCTGGCCTGGGCGGGGCATCGGCATTTCGGGGCGTCAGCCTAAAATGTGAGCATAAATACTGACGTGACCCAGAAGGCGCCAAGGTCCCCTACCGCGTAACTTTGCTTCTGCTATGGATGCCATGCAAGTTAAAATTTAAAGAAAGCTAGGCAGATCTGCGGGGTTTTAAGGGTTGGGGTTAACTGCGGGGAGTGAAGGCTATCAAATTTGGGGGGGGGGGGGGTTTGAAGGACCTATCTCTTAACTGAGTGAACTGGGGACCAACTGGTAAAACTGGGGAATGGCATCGGCGGGTGTCCCTTTCAAAATCCCACCCAATTTAAGTGGTAGAAGCGGGATTCGCGTGCACGTGCGCCCGCCCACTTTAAATTTGGCGCGCACATGCACGTGGCCAGGCTATTTTATAACAGGAACGCATATGCGTGGATATGTTATAAAATGACCAGGTACCTTGGTGCGGGCCAACGCATGCCTGCCATGTGCGCCAGTTGGAAAGTTACAATCCCTGTGAGCACCTGTGATAAAGTATCTTGCCCAAGGTCACAGCAAATATCAGGAGGAGAAGTGGGATTTATGAACCATGGTTTCCCTAGCACATAACCTGTGGGACTACTCCTCCACAAATTAACAGCCCCTCAAGCTGATTTAGAAAGAACGAATATAGAGAGCTAACTAACTATATATATATATATATATATATATATATATATATATATATATATATATATATATATATATATATATATATCGTTATAAATAGATCTAGATATATAGATGGATCTTTTTGTGTGTGAGTGTATCCAGACTACCAATCTATGCAGTCTGGTTTAGTTTTTGTGATCCCACCCTGCAGTTCATGATTTGGATTACAATTTATGGATAATTTTGTGGAATTTGTAAGAGCATTTTGCCAGCATTTAAGAGTTCATCCCTCTCACCCAGAAGTATAATCTATGTCACTGTAGTTTGTATGGATTGGAAGCCAAGTTAAATGAAGTCAGTCAGATAAGTCTGGGTCAGTCCCTGTGGGCAGGCACAGTGACATCACCTGATCCACGTTCCTGTCACCTCCGTACAGGCAGAGGGCAGCTGGCCTGGGTGCTGAGTCCGTCGTCTCCACTCCCTACAGGTGGTGAAAAAGGTCTGGGGCGCTCATTGTCTGTGCTGTTTTCCTCTTTCCTGCTGCCTCATTTAAGGGTCTCACTTACTAAACCTTTTCCCCATAGTCACAGAATTGGAACAAAAAAGGGTTTAGTAAAGTGCCTTCCCAGCCCCTCTCTTTCTCTATTCTCCTTTTTTTTCTTTTTCCCTTCTCCGTTCTTCTGTTTATGTTATTTTCTTTCTGCTCTGTTTTGTTTATTTTTTACTTTCATATTGCTAATTTCTTGCTCTGTTGCTTTTTTTCCCCCCTAACCCCTCCCACCATAGACAGCGGACCCCAGCCTCCTCCTTTTGAGCACCGCTCTGAAACAGCGGTGGAGATGCACAGAAGGCAAGAAGGCCAAAATCCCGCATTCTTGTGGTTTCATCTGTGATCCAGAAATACCAACTGAGCCGTGCCAGTGATTCGTGGTTTGTAGTTCATGTGCTTTGCTCCTGATGGTTTAATTCTGGATTGCATTAATTCAGTCCCTCTCGGTTCAAAAGGTTCGGATTAATGCAGACAATCTCACTCTTCCCTATTAAATATTTATTTAATAAATATCCTTAAACTGACATTTTTACTGGACCACATTTGGGAGAGTTTGTGACTACTGCAAGGGATTAGCATGATTCTCCATGGGTTTAAAGCAAAAAAGAAAAACAAAACAAAAAACACATCAACAGCAGAGCTTAATGAAGAAACTAAATACCAGAGAAGATCAGTGAGGTTCCCCTTGTTTTCGACTTGCTGACCTCACAGTTACAGGACTCAGCTAATGGACACTGCATGCATAATCGGTGATTATGATTATTATTATTAATATTCTTCTGTCCTACTAGGGTTAGCAGGTACAAGAAAGCAGGACAACATTCCATTGCTTTTTCTTCCATTCTTTTTTTGGTGTTCAAAACTTTTAATTGTCAGCCACGCGTCTTGGTTGAGCTTTACGCAAGCCTTCCTTAGAATCAGAGCTGGCGGAGCCTGAGCATGCCCTCAGGGGATGCCCTCTGATGCTTGGAAGGGGGGAGATTATGGTTCTTACAAGATGCAGCCTCTGATGGTGAAAAAGCTGCACTGCTAGGTATAGTTGCTCCAAAGATGTCTATCTCTCTTTCTCAGCCAGCAAAAGGGGATCCCTGTTACCTGGGAAACTTCATCTTGAGAAAAAGGATAAAAGAAGAGGCATAAAAACATTTTTACGTCACTTTTATTTTTATTTTTTTTTAACATGCTGCAATGCGTGCCTTCACTGTTGCTTCATAGCATAGTTTACCCACAACAGAGGAATTTAACATTAACCCTCAGAATATTCAGATATGCTGAAATCCTGTTTTAAATGGAAAGCAAAACACATATACATTTGATCTTTGTGCCAATCTCCTAAACAAAGTCATATGGAAGAGCTCATAGTATGATTCCTTTTATTACGACTCGTGTAGAGAAATGAGACGGGGAAAAGGAAGCAGCGTGGAAGGAAGATGAGATGAGACAAGACAAAATCAGTGGTTATAAAATGTGATCTTCTACTACTAACTGGAAGAGGTCTCCCCAAAAGAAATGTGTTAGTAATTCTAGACTGAATACAAATTCAAAGCATCCTATGCCTTTTCCTTATTGCTTACTTATCCATCGTGTTGGGGAGTTATAGAAAAGGCACACGTTTGTATCAGGAGGTCCTCTTTCTAACTTTGGCATGGAGAGAGGAAAAGAAAAGTGTAATCATCATCTAAAACAGCTCAAGTGGCAGCGGCCAGTTTCCTAAACCCTGCTGATTTCAGCAGTTCCCCAAAGCACACAAGGACATCAAATCCGGTAGCGATCCATTCAGCTTTTCTGTTTAGCGGGACCCTAAAATAAAAATGAGCTTCTTAAAAAAGACAGTTTACATTCACAACACATGCCTTTTTGTTTTCCTTTAAACTGGAAACACAGCATATAATTTTCGCTCACCGCAGTGCCTCTATTTTTTTCCGACCACAAACTAGCCATAATTCAATACAGTGAAATGCAGTAAGAGTCGTGGAATGCCCCTGCCTCAAGACCCAGAAACTACGAGCTTCCTCAAGAAAAAACAAAACAGAACACAAAAATGCTCAGCACATCCTAATTGTTATTTTCAGTAATAGTTTGGATTCAGCAGTGACAACAAAATAAGAGAAAAACCTTGAGAAAGTACAAACAGACACTATTACATTTCAGTTCATGGCCCCGATTGAAGCCCATCCGGCAACCACTGGCTCATGACTTTGGGAGGCACGCTACGGGTTGGGATTTTATGGGGGAGAGACTGAGGGAGGTTAACATCTCATAATCTTCTCATTCAATTACATTCCTGATGGTTTCTGCAAAAAAAAAAAAAAAAAAAGTATCTTTAAGTTATAAATTATTTTTTAGGAGAGAACTCATTTTATTTTTTCTTCCTTTTTTTTTTTTTTTTGGTCAAACCAAATTGGTCTGTATTCCAGCCCAAGAAGCATATGGTCAGAGTGAGGTCTCCCAACTTGCTCTCATCTAGAAGCCAACGGTTTTTATTTTAAGGCTGGATATTTTCCTTCTGTACATCTTCATCTCCATGGGCTTAAAAAGAAAACTGTACCCAGCATGTGCTGCACAATGTGTTTTTCAGTGTGCTTCAAAAATATACGTGGCAAGCCACAGTGCATTACTATTATCAGTTAAATGTTTTATGGGCGTGACCCAGTGGTTATTTTTTATTTATTTATATATACCAACATTCAGGTACTATATGTATTTCCCTATCCCCAGAGGACTTACAATCTAACGCCTGGATTTATCAAAATGTGATAGCAAAAGGGGTGTGTTTTATGCTAATATACAGTTTATCACAATTTGCACTAGTTACCTATGTGAAGAGCTAAGTTAGCACAAGTTGTGATAACATTTTCAGACTTTGCAATCAGTGCCATACCTGTTGTATTTCTTGCATTTAACCACTGGGGGACTATTATTAATGAGCTCAGGGGGGAGGGGGAGGGGGAGAGAGATAGAGAGAGAGAGAGAGAGACAAGCCATGGTGCCATCTCCCTAGATAGGTATTTGTATCCCTATGATAGGCCCACCTAGTAACTCAAGGTGAGGTTTAGGTAGTAGTGTAGGAGGTTAAGGGTCACTTTGACATTCAATGTGAGATGTACGAACAGAACAGTGGTCTCTTGTGAAGATTTGATGGCCTTCAGAGTGAGGAAACTCACTCCAAGCTGAGATTTGCGCAATGTTCTCTCCACCTAGCTTGATGTTACCCAGGTAGAGTGTCCATCAAGCTAGGTTGAGAGAACATTGCCCAAATCTCATCTTTGGGTGGGTTTCCTCACTCCAAAGGCCATCAAATCTTCACAAGAGACTACTGTTCTGTTCATACGTCTCACATTGAATGTCAAAGTGGCCCTTAACCCCCTACACTAATACCTAAACCTCACCTCGAGTTACTAGGTGGGCCTATCATAGGGATACAAATACCTATCTAGGGAGAGGCATCTCTGTCTGTCTCTCTGTCATAACTACTCAAACAGGCCTTTCTGGAGACATCACACAATGCAATGCAACCTTACCACCCAGTAATGCAAACTATAGCACTGTTTAACACTATTCAAAAAGGTGTAGTTAAAATCAGTGTTGTCTGTGCAATAGCAATTTGTATCACACCATATGATATGGTGCCATCACATGCATGCAGTAAGGGCCTATTGCATGTGTTAATGGGGCTTTTCACATGCAATAAGCCCTTAATGCATGCAAAAACACCTTAGTGCATTTTGATAAATGCCCCCCTAAGTTTGTACCTGAGGCAATAGAGGGTAAAGTGACTGTCACAAGGAGTGACAACAGGACTTGAACCCTGGTCTGTAGCCCACTGCGAACCAGAAGCATAGGATTTAAATCTTCCTTCTCCCACTGATGCTCCTCATAACCTTGTGCAAATCACTTTATATCCTGTTGGCTCAGATATCCACTTAGATTGTAAGCTCTTCAAGGCAGGAACTTATTATACCAGTATGTAATTTGTTCTAGGAAAGCTTGATAAATGCCAAAGTGATTGGCAGTGAAACTTAAGCGTAAAGCAGAACAGAGTCGTACATCTAAGGAGCAGAAATCCAATGAAGCAGTGCAAGATGGGGGTAAGAGCAGGAGAAAGACCTTGGGGTAATCATGAACGATGATCTCAAAAGTGGCAAAACAGTGTGATAAGGCAGTTGCTGGGACCAGAGGAATGCTAGGATGCATAGAAAGGCTTAACAGTAGAAAATAAATGAGATGCTACTGCCTCTTTACGGGTGGTTGAAGAGATCTTACCTACAGTATTGTGTCCAGTTCTTGAGGCTGTATCTCCAAAAGGTTATACAGTGGAGGCAGTCCAGAAATGGGCTATCAAAATGGTACATAGAATGCACCAATGGGATGGCGTTTAGGGACCTGCATGCAAACCTTGGAGGAGAGAAGAGACAGGGAACATACCACAGACCTTCAAATACCTCAAAAGTATAAATAATACACATGTGACCAGTCTTTTTCATTGAAAAGAACATTGCAGAACAAAAGATCATGATATGAGGCTCATGAAGAACGTGGTGGATGCTTGGGATTGCCTTCAAGTCCTCATAGGGGAGATAACAGCTGTAAGAGAATTCAAGAAGTCATGGGGTAAGCAGTAGCACAGAGAATACCAGCTTGCAAAGATGTGAAGAAATAGATCTACTGAGGTCTATGGTATTACACCAGGAAGTAAACTGGGCAGAACAGATGGCCCTAATAGTCCTTAGCTGTCATCATATTCTGTTTCTAATTTTTTTTTAACTATCTTCTCTTTTCCCATGAAAAATTCTGGGATCCATGCCATGGCACCGTCTTACTCTTTCATATTCCATTCAAGAAACCCCAGGACAAAGATCTTGCAGGTATCATTTTGGCAAGCATTGTTGCTGCTTTTAAAGAGACAATACCTCCTTCACTACCAGAGATTTCAGGACTCTTCTTTTCAAAATCACTGTGGCCATTCCTACCTAATACATAACCTCTTTAATACTCTCACTAATCCCATGCACCCTGCCCTTTCATTTATACCACATCTGCACAATTTCTCTCACGTACACACTATACGTTGCCTCTAAATTCACTTCTTAACCAAACTTCTGTACTGGTATCCATTAGACATGCTCACACACACCACTAAGCTTATCAGAAAAGTTACAAGAGTCACAATTCAAAGGCTACAAATTTTACAAAAAATATTTGCATACATCGTTTTTATTACCTGTTTAGGTCTCTTCAGGGAAAGGGAAGGAATGTCAGTTTCTTTGCACATGCTGTGCTTGTTTATTATCTCTCTGCTGTGCTGAAACATCAGGATGCAAGCAGTGCTTGTTCTCATGGAGGTCGCTTTTATAATGTGAGTGATAGGTGTGCTGGCCAAGGTCCTGGGAGGATCCTGGTAGGAATGGCATATGTGAAATTGCAGACTTCACTATATGAGTCCTCTAGGGTAGATGTGACAAAGATGAAGTCATTTTGCGAGAAGGATGAGCTTGTCCAATGTCGCTATATCCAGTGCTATTGTAAGCTGTTGGTTCATAATCCGTCTTTCCTTGTGGTCTTGAACAAATCACTTTGCCATCCTCTGACCTGTGTACTCAGTCAAACTGTAAGGCCTTTGGGGAATTATTATACAACACTCTGATTCAGACAGTGGCATGCAGTGACATTCAAAGTAGGGGATTCATTAAACGCACATCACCTTCCCTTCCCTCCCTCAACATAATCACATTCCTTTCCGTCTCCCCCCACCTACCTTTCCTTGTCCGCCCCAACTCCCCCTCCCAAAGAGTGAGATTTACTGTCCCAGTAAGTGAGACTAAAAGCCATAGTATGAGGATTTTCTGGTGGTGTGTCTGTACTATAAATTATTGTATTGTGTTGTATTGGTTTACAAATGAAAGGAGTAACACAAAATATTTAGCTTTCATTGGTTTAATTTATATTGTAATTATTTAATCCCACATGAAATATTCTGGGTCTTTTCCTCCACTCCCCCAACACAGGTCCTTCTCATTCCTTCAGCTGCATCCTAGGTCATAGAAACATAGAAATGACGGCAAAAAAAAAGACCAAACGGCCCATCCAGTCTGCCCAGCAAGCTCCCACACTTATTTTCCCATACGTGTCTGTTTCACCGACCTTGTTGGTAACTGGTAACTAGGTCTTTTCCTGCCCTCCCTCACCTCCCTGCTAGATCTTTTCCTAACAACAGATATATCCCCAATCCAGTGTTCCTATCCTTGCATGTGTGGGGCCATAAAACAATCTGTTACTCTTCGAGATTGGAGCCTCTCACCGGCTAGCTCTTTCACATTCTCTCCAACTCCCAAGGCCGGATCCTTTGTAAATGGGGAGGGGGGAGGGGAGGGGGATAAAAGTCAAGTGGCGAGGGTATTACAGAGCCGCGACGATAACATGGGGGAAACCGCGCGAGATGAGCGCAGGCGTAGGCAAAGGGGGAAGGGAATAGGTAGGCAGCTGAAGAAAGGCGGGAAACCGAGGGAAATAGGATAGGGGGAAGGGCAGATAGGAGTCAGGGTTAACGGTTGGATTTGAAATCTGGGCGGGTCATTGGTTAGGGTAAGTGACATAGGAGGCAGCAGGCAGCAGACAAAGAAGGCGGCGAGCAGGGTAGGAACGCGACCGTTGCTGTCCCACCCACCCTCCCTGGGGGTATTTACAATTCTTACATTGTTGGTACGAGGATGTTAATGTCGCAGTGGAGGCGGTAAACCCGGGCCCATTTTATGTGTTTACATGTTTAAAGGGGCAGTTGGTTGGGGGAGAGGGGGGGTGCCCTGTGTAGCTGGGGGGGGGGGGGGGCTGCTACGTCGGATGACCTGAACCATGGGGCTAAGGTTCACGGTAGAGCTTGCTCTCGCTGTTACGTGGCGGAGCAGGCGAGGTCGGGGGGGAGGGGCCGCTCCACCATTGGGGTTTAAGGTGGTGGAGAACCGGGGGGAGGGAGGGGGATGGGGGTAAGTTGGGAGGCAGTTCATGTTTGTAAGGGCGCGGGTTATGTTTGCGAATAAACTGCGGCCTATTTTAAAGCCATCCAGGTGTTGTGTTTTGTTGGGGGGGGGGCTTAACTGGGACGGCAATCGAGCGCAAGGTGTTTCATCCCATGTTATATACTTTTAGGGCCCAATGTGATGGGGTGACCTTTTACACATTCCTTTATTGTCCATTGTGCTCCCTTGGGGAGGATACTTGTCCTTAAGTTGGGTGCAAAATAAATACTCAGGAGTCACTGGTTAAGTGTCCAAAATTAAAGTCTTTACTGTTTAACACTGGTAGTGAATGGCACAAAACACAAACTGCAGCACCACAGAATTCTCTTCTCAATTGCTTACAGTCTCTCTCCTCTAACTGTGCAGGATTCACTTATGTCAGGGCCAGGAAAACTTCCACTCTCTTGGATTTAGAAAAATAGAGCTCCCAGATGTGCAGGATCTTTTAGGATGGTCAAAACCCCTTCCAAAACTGCTAAAACCGGTAAAGTCTGTGGCACAAAGAATAAATCTTCTCTTTCTCTTCCCAGGGTGGTATCCCCAGTGATGTTTGCTTTCCTTTAGAAATGGTTAGCAGATCTTCAGGATCTCTATGTTTCTTATACAGTCTCTTTCTTCCCCTTGGGACCTTGATGGGAAGGATCCCACTTGAAACAAGCAGCTCTGTTGCTTCAGACAGGAAGGAAGGGCAGCCAAAACTTCCTCCTGGATCTTCTGACAAAATACTTTCTTTTCCCCAAAAACTGATATTAACTCTGGAATTGTTCCTTGCTGCTGGTCACAACCACTTCAGGGGCAGGTCTTCCCTATCCCTGGGCATCCCAAGTTCCCTAATCCCTGTGTCCAAGAAGGCCCAGATGTCTCACAAGACTCCTACCACTAAAAATATCAAATGCCTGAAAACAACCCAGAGGGATATCCCAACCAGCTAGTGAGCAGACTGGAAGATAAACCCTCCCAACCCTGATCAGTATCCCAGGCTGGGTTAGCCTGCTTCTACTGTCTGAGACTGAAAAAAAATAACAAAGGCAAAAGCTCCTCTACACCTTCTAACTCTTAGCAAACTAAAGGGATTGCCTCGTAAGATCTCTGTGGAAAACTGCTATATAGACTCTCAGGGGACGTTGCAATCATGATAGTGGACCCTATGTTAGTGTAACAGTCTTACCTTGGCTTGAACCAGGACAGCAGTAGGCAGCTGGTTAGGGGGTCAAGGGCACAATCCAGTCCCCAGAGGCAGGCAGCCAAGAAGAGAAGTTCCAGGGCACAATCCGGGTCAGAGAGGCAGCAAGCAAGAGAAGGTCCAAGGCACAATCCAGGTCAGTGAGGCAGGCAACCAAGAAGAGAAGGTCCAGGGCACAATCCAGGTCAGTGAGGCAGGCAGCAAGCAAGAGAAGGTCCAGGGCACAATCCAGGTCAGTGAGGCAGGCAGCAAGCAAGAGAAGGTCCAAGGCACAATCCAGGTCAGTGAGGCAGGCAGCAAGCAAGAGAAGGTCCAAGGCACAATCCATGTCAGTGAGGCAGGCAGCAAGCAAGAGAAGTTTCAAGGCACAATCCGGGTCAGAGCGGCAGGCAGCAAGCAAGAGAAGGTCCAAGGCACAATCCAGGTCAGTGAGGCAGGCAGCAAACAAGAGAAGGTCCAAGGCCCAATTCAGGTCAGTGAGGCAGGCAGCAAGCAAGAGAAGTTTCAAGGCACAATCCGGGTCAGAGAGGCAGGCAGCAAACAAGAGAAGGTCCAATGCACAATCCGGGTCAGAGAGGCAGGCAGCAAACAAGAGAAGGTCCAAGGCACAATCCGGTTAGAGAGGCAGGCAGCAAGCAAGAGAAGGTCCAAGGCACAATCCGTTCAGAGAGGCAGCAAGCAAATCCGAGGAGCAGCACCAGCACCAGCAAGCTATAGCCGAGGCAATGTTGTGCTGAAGAGTTGCGTTTAAATAGTCCCTGTTCCCAAGCTAGCGTGGGAATTTCCGGGGAAGGCAATGACGTGCTGCGGTGGGAGGAGTCCTGATGCAGAATGCGTCGAAGTGCACTGCAACTGTGGAATGCCACCGAGGAACGCGGCCACCGGCCCCAACGGAAGCAACAGATGCGGGAGAGCGCCGAGCGGTAACAGGGGACCAGCCATTCCAGACCTCTCAAAAGTAATAGCTGCATTTGAATGGTACCTCCCCCTCACACTGACCTGCACTCTTACATTCTAAACTAAAAGGGTCACCCAAGTCTTACTAGTGATGTGACCATGGGATCCATCACACACATTTTATATGAAAAAGCACATTCAAAGTACAGCCTTCTGAGTTAAAAAATATCACTTATAACACATGTATATTATATTTACATGCAGTGCTGTGATATCAACCAGAAAACCCTGCAAAATAGCATAAACTATACTTGGAAACTATATGGTATTAGGTCTATTTTAATATGTGTTGACTGTGCACTAAGCCATCAGAAAGCCATGAGTAAACTGAATTATAATTACAATATAGTAAACCTCCCATATCAAAACAGCACTAACTGCCACCACTCAAACACTAGTAACAATCCTACCTATGAAAAAGACAAAACTGCAAATATACCAGGCTCTAACACACAATACACGTAATATACTTCCTATTAGAAAACAGAACAAGCCAAGCTGCTATAGATCTCTACACAGAAGCTACACAATAGCAGAATCCCTCAATTTGATCACACATACAGAACACAGATAGGCCATCACCAAATAGAAAATAAAGAGAACAAAAAGTATACATATAAATATACAGACAAAACTAAACTGGAAACTCAAAAAGCCAGATTCTCTAGTCAATACAACAATGGAAAAACAGAAACATCACCATTACTCATAAAACAATAATAAAATCAAGAAACATAAAGCATAATTGTAAAACTATACTCATAAATAGAATATTTTCAGAATAGCTGATGAACAGAATATCTTATAATTAAAGACTCATAAAATTATTTTACATTTTTCCAAATACCAACTAATAAGGATGGGGGAGTGTTGCTCCTGGTGAGGAGAGTCACTGTTTGCCTGCACCATCTTGGCCCTGATGTCATTCCTGAGTACCCCAGGAAGATCACAGAAGGGGCGCAATAGCAGCATTTCTTGGGGTGTGCTGGTCCCAGTGAGAAGAGTCGCTGTTTGTCTGCACCATCTTGGCCTTGACATTATTCCTGAGTGCCCCCAGAAAAATCTCAAAAGTGCTCTAATGGTGTACCGCCACCAGCAATGTCACATACCCTGCTACTCATTTTCTTTGGCCAGTTTGTTTCACCTGAATGGGAAAGAAGAGCAAAAGAGTTTCATGTATAACTCAATGCTCCCACAATCCAGTGGGATCACTGAGAGAAGAGGATCACCTTGCTGATAGCTGAAAAGAATCGGTAAGTACTGCTTGGGGAAATTTTAGAACTTAAAAGTTTTGGGGAGAAATAAAATATTGGGGTATATTCTTTAGTATATTTGTGTATCTGTTTTAAATGGCTAGTCAGAGGGCAGCCAAAAACCAGGAGTTATTAGGGGTCTGACGGCTGGCGCCATCTTGTGCTCCTACCATGTGACAGGGGCTGACCAATGGCACCGGTAGCCCCTGTGACATAGTAAGGGCAAAGGCTATCGGCGCCATTTTGAATATTTATTTATTTGTTTATTTATTTATTTATTTATGGCTTTTTTATACCGACATTCATGATACCAATCATATCATATCGGTTTACAAGAAACAATGGTGCAAAAACATTAACATCAACATGAACAATAGGCGAAGAGAGAACAAGTGAACAAAAGTTACAATAAAACAGGGGCACATGAACTGGGAGGAGGAAGAGCCAGAGACATGGCTAACTCAGAAATAAATAATATCTAGTCTCAGAAATAAATAATATCTAGTCAAATATTTAGGATTATAATAAAACATGTACTCAGGACTGGATTATTTCAAATATGTAAATATCATATACTCAGGGCTGTAATAATATCATATGTTCCTGACCAAATAGTGTCAGTTCATAAAACTCGGGACTAATTAATGTATAGTCAGAAGCCAAGTCAGGGATGTGGTACATCGACTGGAGAACCATGGCGAGTTGTTATAGTTGGGGCGGTTATAGATCAGGGAAGGCTTGTAGAAATAGTCATGTCTTGAGTTTCTTTCTGAATGTCAGTATGCAAGGTCTAAAGTCTGGGGGCATGGAGTTCCAGATGGTTGGAGCCACTGTCGAGAAGGCTCGATCTTTGGTGGATGAGAGATGTGTGGATTTGGCTGGGGGGGGGGGGGGGTGTAGCGAGCCCTTGTATGCTTCTCTGATGGAATACCGGCAGCCGATGGCGTGAGTGCAGGAGATGGCTCCTGGACCCCCCGCTGGACCACCAGGGAGTTTTGGTAAGTCTTGGGGGAGTCAGGAGGGTGGGGGTTGTAGTTAATTAAATTTTAGCTGGGAAACGAATAAGAATGAACACATGAACGTATCGGGGGTCCCCCTTGCCGAATGCAACGTATCTGCCCCCCAACGAATACGAATACCGAATGCAATGTATGCGGTCCCTCTACACATTCCTAGGAGTTATGTGTGTTTGTATTAAATAGCTAGTCAGAGGGTAGGCAAAATAACCAAGGTTTTGTGTGTTTGTATTAAATAGCTAGTCAGAGGGCAGGCAAAAGCCAGTAATTTTGTGTGTTTGTATTAAATAATTAGTCAGAGCATAGACAAAAGCAAGTAGTTTGATAATGGGGAAAAAAATTCAAGGAGACAACTTACTGTTTAACTTTCTTCCTAGAGATTTGCTTGATAGGTTATTTCTTGAAGTATTAAGATAGTCTTGTATTGAAATTCCAGAAATTAATAATGTATATTATTTGCTACAGAGACAGAATCAGGGAATTATTTTTGATCCCTCAGCTGGTTTAACTTCTACAGGTAAAGATGTTCATTTCTTAAATTCTTCTAGACTCCAAGAGATAGATCATTCTAGTGCACCTCTGTTAGTCATTTTGGTAACAGAGGCTGATAAGATTTGTATTTTAAAATCCTTTTTTAAACTTCAGGAGAAATCCTTTATAGATAAAAGACTGGGAATATTTTCAGATGTAACTAAGTCAACCCAGGTTAGACTGAAGTTATTTTTTAAAAAATGACAGGCTGTGCTAATGATAGGTGCTGGTTTTCAGCTGAGATTTCCCTGTAACAGTCATATCAAATTAGTTAACAGTAAATTTATTTTTTATGACCCTGAACATTTTGAAAAAGTTCTCCAGGACAGAGAAACAGTTCTATAATGTTTCCTTTTTCACATTTTTCGTAATTGCCTGTATATAGACCAATATACAGACAATGGCCGTTAATTTTTTTTTCCTTATTATATTGTCCTTATTATATTGTCCTTTTGAATGATTTATCGTGCAATTGTCATGTTTGTTTTCCTTTTTCTGAACTTGTTTTTGATTTGTGTAAAGTAACAACTATTTTAAAAAACTAAAAAGGATAAAAAATTCCCCCACTCTCCATACCTGGGAACTTTTGATTACTTTCAATCAACCTGAAATTGTCACTTTCAGACCTCTCTCCCCCCCCCCCCCAAGTCCCCAGCATTCTCACTCTCAGTCCCCTTTTTCTCCGAGTCCCTAACAGTCTCAATCTCAACCCCCTCTCCCCTACCCCCATGTCTCAAGTTGAGAGTGAGACTGCTGGGGACTTGGGAAGTTTGGGTTAAGCTCTCAGTCTCCTCTTCCCCCTGAGTCCCCAGATGTTTCACTCCAAACCAAGATCCCCTCCCACACAAATTCCCCAGAAGCAGTAGTATCTTACTATCTTCTGCTCGCCTCATCAAGCCTCTGAAATGCTGCCAGTCTTGACAGCCCCGGTGGACTGACGCTGCCACCACACTGCTGCCATCCATCCTTCCTAATGGCCCAGGAGGACAGATGCTAGTTCCTCCCACTACTGCCATGTCACACTGCCACCTCTTCTCCCCTAGTGCACACTCGGTCTTCTACTCCCCCTTTTTTACATTGATTTATTTCAATATTTATCTTCCCCCATAGCACATTAGCTGCGCTAGGCGGATTACATATGAACATATGCATGATTTTAAAACAAACAACATTTATAAATACACAATCCAAGCCAAACCTACACCTCATAACACAAAGCCATATACTGCAATATGTTTCTGAAATTCTAACCCAGCGAGAGAGCTTCAAGGTGCAAAGTTAACCACCCCTATCAAAATGTGTTGATTGCTTTTTGAAATCCTTAGTCCAGGGCTTCCCAAACCTGTCCTGGGGACCCCACAACTGGTCAGGTTTTCAGGATATCCACAATGAATATGCACGAGATAAATTTACATATACTGAGTCTCCATGATATGCAAATGTATCTCGTGCATATTCATTGTGGATATCCTGAAACCCGACTGGCTTTGGGGTCCCCAGCAATGTTCCCTCCAAGGAGTGACCAGGGATCAGCACATTATTTTTTTGTGTGAGCAACAATTTTTTTAAAACAATTTTTGAGCGCCAGGCGTATTAGCATTGCATTTCTGTATATAGCACAAAGAAAAATGTATGCCAGTGACCATGAAAATCCTGGGAGCGATGCTCCGAAGTGTATGAGCAATCGCTCACACACACAGCTTAGAGGGAACTATGGTCCCCAGGAAGGTTTGGGAAGCCCTGCCTTCGTCCCTCTTGCACGATCACATGTTCAATATTCTGGCCACTTAATTACTTTACTTATTCAAATCTCTTTACCTGCTCCCCCCTCCCCTTTTTTCTGGTTATCCTTCCTTGCTATAGAATCTTTGTATTCTAGTATTCCCCATTAGAGGCTATTGATATTGTAGAAGAAGCACTTACCGCACATCAGGATAATTTAAGAATTCCCAGTCAATTTCTGGTAGCAGTCACACAAATTGCTTTGACCAAAAACTATTTTTCTTGTAATAACTGCATATACCAACAAGTTGAAGGCATGGCTATGGGGGCCACCATGGGCCCCTATATTGCCTGCCTATATGTATCCATCTTTGAAGCATGCTTTCTTTTCCAATATCACGTTTGACCATTTATTTTATCCTGGTTATACTATATTGATGATATATTTCTAATCTGGTTATGTACTGAGATACAGTTCTGCATGTTCCTGGATTAGCTTAAGTCTTGTAATTCACATCTTCGTTTCTCTGCATTGATTCATCCATCTCAGATATCATTTCTCGATATTTTTATTAGTGTCAATAATATGTTCACCACCACTGTCTTCAAAAAACTGACTGATAAGAACACACTGGTATCAAACAAAAGTTGTCATCCATGGTTCCTACACAACAGCATTCCTATTGGGCAATTTTTTGGCCTGCAGCATCTGTGCTCCTCAAGCAATTAATTTCTATTCAGGGCATTTGACATGTTTACTAACTTTTTACAGCATGGCTATACTTTTCGCATCATCAAGGGCACTTTTAAACATGCCTGATAACATTAATCGAGGTCTTCTTTTTTTTACCATCTCACCTTGCTGAGAATGATGCGTACTTTCCTACTGTCCTGCAAGTCAACACAATGTCACCTATAGTTTGTGTTCCGTCGCAGTCGGAATCTCTGAGACATCCTAGTTTCCTCTGAATACCATATTCTACCCCCATCACTGCCTACACATGGGGGTCATGCTCCCTGCAATCATTGCAAAGTCTGCAGTTTTTCTTCTATCTCTTCTTTTACATATACAATTTTTGGCAAATCTTTTCTACTGCTCACCACTGCACACCATATTCCTTCTGGTCTTCATTTTTATTATCATTGAGTTTTGCAATCCTTCCACCCAAGGAGGTGATTTTTCCTCTAACAGGAGCAGAAATGGATACACTTTCTCAACACCATATCCCTTCATGGTTTGGCACAAAATATTGACTGGTCTATTTTTCTATAACCTGTTCCATTTTCCTGCATGTTCATGCTACCTTTTGCATGCTGTTCGCACATGCAATCCTGTTCGTATCAAGTAACCCTACTGTATCATCTTATTTTCCCTTGGGATATGCTACTCGCTTTGATCATGTGACTCCTTACCTGCTTTGAATGACAAGGGCATATCATATGACTGCCTTTTGGCACAGTTTGTTGTAAGGTAGTTGGTTCATACATGCTGCTTGACATGTTTTTGAGTAAGGTCTGAGTCACGGTAAGTTTTGTACAATTTTTCCACCTGTCTGTAATGATATATTGTATAACTATACATTATCTAATTCAACTACTATTTTTAACTTTATTTTCTGTATTGAATGTTATGCCTTAAATATGTGTCCCTTTTATGATAGGTTCTTTCTGTTTAGTTTCCAGCTGCCTCCGATGCAGTATTTTTGAAACATGGTCCATGATGGGGAACTGTCACTCTGGACTTTACACTGCTTTGACATGCTGTTTGCTGTGATTTTCAAATAATAAAAGTGATTTATGACAATTTACTCTGGACAAATGAAGTTACTACCATTCCTCTTTAGCCGCATAAGTCGGGGGTGCTCCAGAGTGGGTGGGAGGTACTTCCGGGCAGAGCAAAGTTAGCCAAATAAGTAATGCAGCTAATTCCAATATTCAGAGTTAGCTGCTTAACTTATACGGCCTACTCTAGTTGCATCATACGGCTGTCCCTAAGTTAACGGATATACTTACCTGGCTAACTTTAACGTAGCCGGGGATATTCAGTGGCACGGCCATGCCACTGAGTATCCCCATTATGTTAGCCGGATAGCTATATCCATGGTGGTGTGCACTGGTAGTGCACTGAAGCGTGAATTTTAAAAGCCCTACTCGCTCCAAAGTTAGGAGCTACGCGCATGTCTCGGGGAGGCGCATGCCACAAGAATTTTAAGAAGCACACGAGTACGTGCATATCTCCCAGTATGCACACAAATCAAAAGTTAAGAAAGGGGCGGGCATGGGCTTGGTTTGGGCGGGACATGGGCATTCTGGGAAGGTCACTTGAAATGTGCGCATAAGTATTTACACGCACATGCGTGCACTGGGGTCCCTACCATGTAACATTACTTCTGCTATGGATGTCGTGTAAGTTTTAAAATTAAAAAATCAGGGCTCGTCAGCGGGATTTGAAGGGTCAGGGCTAATAGGGTAAAAGGGAGGCATGTTAACTTGGGAACGAATTGGGGAAACTGGTATTTGTATCGGCAAGTGTATCTAATACAATCCCCCCCACTTACGCAGTAGAGGTGGTGTTTTCATACAGGTGCACACGTCCTTATAAAATTGTGCGCACGTGTATACACATACTGCTGATTTTCTAACATATGCACATACATGTGCTTATGCTATAAAATGGTCACTTCTATTGGTGCGAGCTGGCATATATGCGTACATCTGCACCCGCGCAGCTGTTTAAAATTTACTGTCTGAATGTATTTTGCTCAGAGCTTGAACACTAGACATGCAAACTGTACAGACACATGCATACAAAATCTGCTCTGCCATGGAACAGGTACAGCAGTCGTGAAAGCTTCCCTCGAACACAGTGCCTCATCACAGAACGGGTACAGATATGGGGCAGCAGCAGAGCAAGATTCCCTCACACACACACACACATACACACACACACACATTTGTACAAACAGCCCCTCAACACAGACTGGGTACAGCATGGACAGCAGCAGTACAAGCTCCACACACATGCATGCATGCACACACAAACACTAATGGTATCGCAAGGTAGGGGGGGCTGAGAAAGGGAGACTGGGGGAGCTATGATGTCAGTTACTGACCTGTGACCCCATGCAGGAAGAATTTTGTCGGCCCTCCTCTAAACCCATTAAGGTGAATTTTAAAAGCCCCAGTCTGTGCAGCTCAATTGGGGGATGTGCACCGACCGTATTTTAAAAAGCGCATAAATGCCGCTGTGCGCATATCTCAAAAGTTTCCAAAAAGGGGTAGGGCGTGGGCACGATCTGGGTGGGGCATGGGCGTTTCAGGGCCTGGTGAAGAGTTGTGCGCTTAAATACTTATGCGCTCCGGCGAACGCCAACGTCCCCTGCAATGTAACTTTACTTCTGCTATGGATGACTTGTAAGTTATAAAATTAAAGGATCAGGGGCACCTTCTGAGAAGAGAAGCCCCGGAAGAATTAGGACTGGTGAGCAGTGCCGGTTAGCCTGCTCTTCTCCCATCCCTTGGAAAGTTGGTGACGTTATCTAAAGGGGTCGCTGGTGTCTTCAATGTGATGCACTGCCAACAGCGTGCCAAAGCAGTGCGCCTAAGGGACATGCCCCTTAGAGCAGAAATTCTTCACCTTTTTTTTGTTATCTATGGGAAGGAAGAGTAAAGATAAGACTCCTGCTTTCATGTTACCATCTAGCAGCCCCACGGATTTCCATGTGATCCGCCTATCTTCCCCAACTAATGTGGGCATTTTAGGAAAGGGCTCCGTTTCGTCTGGAGCCTCTCTAAGCTCTAATATATCAATATAACCCCCATGCAACCTCCACCTTGTAGAAGTGACTGGATGTCTCCCGGTGAGGAGGGAGGCTTTGCGGTCACTTATCTGACACCCAAAGAAAGCTCTGAGAATTAATATTCAAAGGGGCTAGAGGGACTGAGTTCTAAACATTTTGAGGATGAGAATTCAAGAATGCAGTGAGAAGAATGGAGAGCTGATGCCCCTTTAGGAAAGAACTCAATTGAGAGAAGAGACTCTAGTACTTGCTCACCACCTGAAGTGAATTTAATTAATGTTATACTACCTGAAGTTTTATTCCACCTACTTCATCATTGTCTATAGCAGTGGTTCTCAACCTTTTTCCATCGTGACACACACCTGACAGACCCCGCTCACATGTGTTACACACTGCTCATTACAATTCAAGGCGGAAATAAAAAGTAAAGGTCCAGTATTATTTCTGTTAAGAATGACACAAGGGCAAGATAAGTGCTCTGTCTGAACAGAAATTGCATAAATAGCAAACATCCCATTCCAAAACACCAATTTCCAGCACTCAAACAGTAACCACCTTACCTAAGAAAAGGCAACACTGAAAATATTAACCCAGGCCTTAAAACACCAATACACCTCCTATTAGGAAAACGGACAAAGCCATGCTGCTATAGAGCCCTACACAGAAACTACATGCCAGCAGAAAATCTCACCTGAATCACATGTGCTGACCCTCACCTAACAAGGAATAAAGAGACCATAAAGCATAACTAGAAACATGCAGACAAAAACTGAACTGGAAATCACACAAGCCAGAGAGACTGTATGCAGTGTAACAAAGGAAAAAGAGAAACTTCACCAGTCCTCAAAACAAATCAAGAAATATAAACTCAATAGTAGTAAAACCATACTAACAAAGAACAGATTTCAAAATAGCTGATGAATGGAATATACAATAATTAAAAACTCATATCAAAAATTTCTAGATACCAATAAAATATTTCAAAATAGAAGACACAAAGACCCAATAAGGACAAAAAAAAATGTTTTGCCCTGCATACCTGGGAACGTTTGATATCCAGGTGCCCTGAGATTGTTTTGAATTCACAGGAGGAGGGATGGTTTGCTTGCAACTTTCTCCTCTCTCTGTCACATACAAGCTCTCTCTCTCATACTGGCTCTCAATCACACACAGATACACATGCTCTCTCACTTACATAGGCTCTCGCTCACTTATATAGGCTCTTAATCATAATCACACATTTACATACATGCTTTCTGTCTTTTCACACTTACACACACACAGGCTTTCATTCACACACTTACACACATGCTCTCTCTCTTTCTCTCACTTACACACAGGCTCTCAATCACATACTCACATGCTCCCTCACCTAAACCAGCTCTCAATCACACACAGACACACATGCTCTCTCTTACTTATACACACAGGCTCTTAATCACACATACACATGATCTCTCTCACTTACAAAGGTTCTCAATCATGCACTTACATCCATGCTATCTCTCTCACATACAAAGGATCTCAATCACATACAGGCTCTCAATCACACACACATACTCTCTTTCACACATACAGGCTCTCAATCACTCACTTACATACATGCTGTCTCACACAACCTAGGATCTCAAACACATATGCTCACTCAATCAATCTCTTTCTCTCTCCTCCCCCCCCCCCCCCCCCCCATCGAACTAGAGGCAGCAGCAGCCTCCTCCACTTCCAGGCCTCGCAGCCTTGAGAAAGGACTCCCATCCGTCGCAGGAGCTAACATTTCTCCACTTTTGCTCCGCGCCTCTCTTCTTCAGGCTGAAGCTGCCCACACTAGCATGGTCTCTTCTTCCCGTGCACGCGGCCGCCGCATACCACTTCCTCTTCTGGACTGCAGGGGGTGGAATGAAGAGACCATACTGGTGCTGCCGACTCCAGTTCTCCTGCAGCATTCCACCCGGGCTATTTGCATTTTAAGCCTGGGCAGATGATGAGTTCCTATTTTGCTGGGGCAGGGGGAGCAGCTGGGTCAGTGGGTGAACGAGAAGTGTGGCGACACACCTGCATGTGCTTGGCGAAGGAAACAATTTTTGTCATTGAAACAGAGAGTATTATTTCAAGGTGTGACTTTCTTTCTTAAGTTTCCATGGAAATGTTTAGGGGCAGATTTTAAAAGCCCTAAGCGCGTAAATCCAGCTGGATTTACGCATGTAGGTGGGTTACACGCCGAGCATTTTTTGCATAGGCCCGGCAACGCACGCAAGTCCCAGAATGCGCGTATGTCCCGGGGCTTTGTGAAAGGAGAGGGGTGGGACCGAGGCCTCCGGCACAGCGGCCATGCCGGGGGATCATGCGCCGGCACTTGGCCGGCACACACAACCTATGCCTGTCCAGAGGCCGGCGCAACTTATGGAATAAAGGTTAGGGGGGGTTTAGGTAGAGCTGGGGGATGGGTTAGGTAGGGGAAGGGAGGGGAAGGTGGGGGGAGGGAACAGGGAAAGCCATCGGGGCTCCCCTAAGGCTCGGCATGCGCAAGGTGCACAAGTGTGCACCCCCTTGCTTGCACCGACCCCAGATTTTATAACATGTGTGCGGCTGCGCGCGCATGTTATAAAATTGGGCGTACATTTGTGCACGCCGGATTACACGCACAAATGTATGCCCGCGCGTACCTCTTAAAATCCGGCCCTTAATTTCTTGTCATATAGTTTTGTTTTTCCTGACCCTGGGCACCTTGAAATATTTCTAAGAGACAAGTCAGATGGGTACGTTAGGGGAAACCATCAGAAAAGAGAGTTTTGATTTTTCATAAGATTTCTGTCTCCTACTCATCGACTACATTCGTTCTCACCCTTTACTCCTTGGATCCTTTGTTCTCCACATTTTTTGCTTTTCCTGTGATCCTTGCCCTTACCCCCCACCCCCTTCAGTTTCCCCTACTAATCATTGTAATCTCTATTATTGTCGACTTGTTAATCTGTTGCTTTTTCGTCTGAACTTGTCATTAATCAATGGTTATATTTTTTACTATTAACCTCAGTTTTTTTAGACCTGTACATTCTTTGCCTTTCTTTGGTTATTGTTACCCTGTTTCCCTCATTCCTTGTTGTAATGCATTTTCCACTCCTTTTGTTAAAATGTGAAGCGGCATGATGTTACTCACTAATGCCGGTATATAAAAGTTGTTAAATAAATAAATACATTTTGCTGTTATATTTATTTTATTTTTTGTCCCCTATATGTGAGCTAGATATTGTATGCTTTCTCTACTTAATTCTATGTTTACTATTGGGTCGGTATTCAGTATTAATATTATTATTTTCTTTCTTGTCTTGAAATATGTTTTAAATTGGAATAAAGAATAAATTGAAAAAATATTAAATAAAAGAATCAAACCACTTCTGAGGGGTTTAGAAAGTCTGGGGTAACTGGGGGGAATGCAGGGTGGGAATGTGGGGTGGGGGGTTTGCAGGACCTAGCTGTTAATTGAATGAACTGGTGGACGGACTGGTAAACTTACAGTGGGCGCACAGTCCTCTTTTAAAGTCCCCCGACTTACAAGGTAGAAGACGGATTTCCATGTCCATGTGCACATGCACTTAAAATTAGGCACCCATACGCATGTGGCCAGGCTATTTTAAAGCATACTCGCATATACTCGCTCACGTTATAAAACGGCTGCGACCCTGGGCTCGGGCCGATGCACACCGAACCAATGTTGGCTTGCGTGCCGGTTTGAAAGTTACTGCCTGCGCATCCATTGTGGCCCCTGCATAAAAAAATAGGGAAGATCACTGCTCTAGGTTCTACCGCCAGCCAATTCCAGATGTTGCTGACATCATCAAAGCAAAGCTGGAGAGAGGAAAGCTGGCACCGAGGAGGCGGAGACCGCCCATCACCCACCCTCCACCTGCTCACTGATACCTGAAGACTGTGGCGATGCCACTAAAGGCGCCTATACCATGAGGCACGTGCCCTTTGCGCATGCAAGAATGAACGTAACAAAGGAGCTTGCCCCTTTGTGCGCCCCTTCATGCATGCCTGAAGTGATCACACCGTCAATCACTAACCATGGACCTCATTACTACCTAAATGGAACAAATATGAAATATTGAACCCATACTAGGACAGGGGCTATACGGAGAGCTAAGAAGGAAAGCCCGAAGAAAAAAACAAAGAAGGAACACAAAGATGATCTTCCCCACCAGAAATAACAACTCTTAAGAACATAAGAAACATAAGAAAATGCCATACTGGGTCAGACCAAGGGTCCATCAAGCCCAGCATCCTGTTTCCAACAGTGGCCAATCCAGGCCATAAGAACCTGGCAAGTACCCAAAAACTAAGTCTATTCCTTGTTACCATTGCTAATGGCAGTGGCTATTCGCTAAGTGAACTTAATAGCAGGTAATGGACTTCTCCTCCAAGAACTTATCCAATCCTTTTTTAAACACAGCTATACTAACTGCACTAACCACATCTTCTGGCAACAAATTCCAGAGTTTAATTGTGCGTTGAGTAAAAAAGAACTTTCTCCGATTAGTTTTAAATGTGCCACATGCTAACTTCATGGAGTGCCCCCTAGTCTTTCTACTATCCGAAAGAGTAAATAACCGATTCACATCTACCCGTTCTAGACCTCTCATGATTTTAAACACCTCTATCATATCCCCACTCAGTCGTCTCTTCTCCAAGCTGAAAAGTCCTAACCTCTTTAGTCTTTCCTCATAGGGGAGTTGTTCCATTCCCCTTATCATTTTGGTAGCCCTTCTCTGTACCTTCTCCATCGCAATTATATCTTTTTTGAGATGCGGCGACCAGAATTGTACACAGGATTCAAGGTGTGGTCTCACCATGGAGCGATACAGAGGCATTATGACATTTTCCATTTTATTCACCATTCCCTTTCTAATAATTCCCAACATTCTGTTCGCTTTTTTGACTGCCGCAGCACACTGTACCGACGATTTCAATGTGTTACCCACTATGACACCTAGATCTCTTTCTTGGGTTGTAGCACCTAATATGGAACCCAACATTGTGTAATTATAGCATGGGTTATTTTTCCCTATATGCATCACCTTGCACTTATCCACATTAAATTTCATCTGCCATTTGGATGCCCAATTTTCCAGTCTCACAAGGTCTTCCTGTAATTTATCACAATCTGCTTATGATTTAACTACTCTGAACAATTTTGTGTCATCTGCAAATTTGATTATCTCACTCATCGTATTTCTTTCCAGATCATTTATAAATATATTGAAAAGTAAGGGTCCCAATACAGATCCCTGAGGCACTCCACTGTCCACTCCCTTCCACTGAGAAAATTGCCCATTTATCCTACTCTCTGTTTCCTGTCTTTTAGCCAGTTTGCAATCCACGAATCTCACTTTCTTCCTGCTTCATGTTTACTATGCTCCTATTGAATGCCCAATCACTATAAAAAAACAAACAAACCCACTAATTAACTATCTGCTAGAGGACTTCAACCCCTCGATTTGTTGCATTACTGAAACCTGACTGAATGACAAAAAGAATGTGCTTTTAAACCAAATATTAAATGTTAACTACAATATATTTCACTTTCCAAGACCCAAACAAAAAGATGGGGGATTATTAATAATTAGTAAAAAAAAAAAAAAAGATCTCAAGCTAATTCCTTACAAAGTAGAGATTCACCCACCATACTAGGTAGCAATTCAAAAATCTCCACAATTGAACATAGGACTGGTCTACTGACCTCCAGGCATATTCCAAAAAGATTGCTCGCCACTGATCGAATTATTCGCTTAGGTGTTTTCATCACCAGAATCTACATTAATTGTAGGAGACTTTAACCTCCATGTAGACAAAACTCTGAGAACCCTAGACTGTAAAATGTTTTTAGAAGCAATGGAAGCCCTGGGATGGTCACAGTTTGTCTCAAAAGCCACCCATAAAGCAGACCACACTCTAATATTTACTAACACCAGCAATCCCCTAATCAATACTTCACATATTGCCCTGGTCTGATCACCAGTTAATAAAAGCAGAAATAACTTTTACCAACCAAAAGAGAATAGAGAATAAACTTATATTTACCTTCAGGAAAAAGAAAGAGATGAAGTACTCACTGAAGTAATAGAAAACAAGCTCCATGAACTAAATCAAACCAATCCCACATCAGCATTTGACACCTGGGACAAGTTAGTCAATCACAACAGGAAAACATAGTCCTATCCAAATGAAAACTATTAACAAAGATAGGAATAACTCCAAACATAAAAAGCCCTGGTACATAAGAAACACTAGGGGTGTGCATTCACTTGCAACGTATTGGAAATCTGCAACAGATATGCCATATTCGTTGTATTCGTCGGGGTCGCGAAACGTATGGCGAACCCCCACAAATACAACTTATCATTAACAAATAAACCCCTACCCTCCTGACCCCCCCCCCCCCCAAGACTTGCCAAAAGTCCCTGGTGGTCCAGCGGGGGTCCTGGAGCGATCTCCTGCACTCGGGCCATCGGTTGCCGGTATTCAAAATGGCGCGATAGTCTTTGCCCTTGCTATGTCACAGGGGCTACCAGTGCCATTGGTTGGCCCCTGTCACACTGTAGGAGCACAAGATGGTGCCGGCCATCCATTCCAGAGCTTTGGACCCGCTCTGGAAAACACATGATCTCTTATTTGCTTCAGATGGGTGCTCCTTATTGTGGGAATAGACAATAGTCCTTTATTTTGGGATCTTGGTATTCTCTAAGGATTGCATGATTGTAGTGTCACTCCTAGTAGACTGGTGATGTTGGAATGAATGATGTTGAATATTATCATTATTAAAGTATATTCTGGCTTGTACTGGTATCCAATGCAGTGACATAAGCGAGGATGTAATATAATCATAATTCCTAGATCCTAGTAATAGCTTCACTGCTGCATTTTGTAATAGTTGTATAGGCTTTAAGTGACATGCTGGTATACCTAGAAGTAAGGAGTTCCAGTAGTCTAGGTTTGAGAAGATTAGTGTTTGCAGTACAGTTCAGAAGTCAGCAAAAGTTAATAATGGTTTCAACCAATGTAGAATACGCAACTTGGTGTATCCTCTCTTGATTAATTTACTGATGTGCATTTTCATTGTAAGGTTCTCATCTAACTGTATACCTAAATTCCATACCTGATTTGATGACTTGATTTGAATGTTATTTAGGTTGAGTGCAGGTGGTTTGACTATTGATGAGTTTCTACTTAGCCAAATGATTTCAGTCTTTTTAAGGTTTAAAGTTAGTTTAAATTGTGAAAGTTCTTGTTGTATCACTTTCATATAGGTTGAGAGTATCGAAGCTGTGTTTTCATATGATTTAGGGAATGGGATGTAAAACTGTAGGTTGTCTGCATATACATAGAACAATATTCCTAGATTTGTAGGTAATTTGCATTTTGGGAGCATGTAAATATTGAATAGTATTGCTGAGAGAGCTGAGCTTGGCGGGACACCTGTGTATTAGTGTTTTAGGGCCTGGTGTAATATTTGCAGTGTTGCCTTTACATAGCTAGGGTTATCACTGTTTGAATTCTGGCATTTAAAGCTGTTTTGGTGTAGGAAGTTTATGATATTGTAATTGTAATTCAGTTTACCCAAGAGTGTGTGAGAGCCAAGTTCACAACCAACATGAAATAGGCCTAATGCAAGTTTTTATTTTTTTATTTTTGCAGGGCTTTCTGGTTGGCACTATAGCAATGCATGTAAATATAATGTATACGTTATAAATTATATTTTTACATCATAAGACTATATTTTGTACGCTCTTTTTGATGTAAAATCTGTTGTCATAATATTAAATAGTGTACGGGGAAGGAGGGATTGGAAGATACAAGGCTGAAAGATTCACGGATGGCACCTAATACCCTTGCATCAGCCCTGACTGCACTGGCTGCATGTGGGAAAGCAGAGTTCTGGAGCTGTTCTGCTTTGGGCTCTGTGGCTATTCCCAGTGATGGCCCAGGACTTCATTTTTTCTCTCTTTTTTTAAGTCCTGAAGGAACAGCATGAATGATTTCTGGTCCACCCTCCCCAGGAGTAGGTGAGAAGTGCAGAGCCTAGGGGGCCATAAAAGGAGCAGCGGCCTCTGTACCACACAGTCAATGGGAATACAATGAAGTGGAGTCAATCCAACAGCCACAGAAAGGGATAGGGTGAGCCAAGTGGAAGTGCCTGTGCAGTTTTGGGGAGACTTCTGGCAGCTGGTTGTGGAACTAGTGAGTCTCCTGGAGCGTGGGGTTCCAAGAAGGGATGGGAATTGGAAAGGGAGAGGGCTGCTACAGGCTGGGGAAGAGCTGGCAACAAGCAAAAAAACTACATAATGATGTGGTAGGCAATATTGGAGTGTGGGCACTCACTGTATGAGCACAAGCAGCAAACACACACACAGTGATGAAATGTGTGTCTGAGAGAATGTGTGGGTGGGCGTCTTTCGGACACTATGACACCCACACACTCTTAGTGTGTAGATGTGTCGTTCCTGTTTCATACAGACCCTGTTTGGGTGTGGGAGGTGTCTTTCTATTTCAGAGAAAAAGACACCCATACACACAATTTCAGACACAAAGTGGGTGTCTAAAAGAATATGTGTGAGTGTATCTGACACTGGCTGGCAGTATTATTGTCTCATTACTTGGCAACTGGTTCAAGAGCTGATTGATTGGCAAAAGACTTTAATACTAGACCAGGAATCCAGGATATATACACTGTCAGATAAATTTTAAAAGCCCACTGCACGTAAAAAACGGGGGTTATGCGTGTGGCCGGGCCTTGCACACACCACGCGCATTTTACAAAGGATCTGGCCAAGAGCATAACCCCTATTATGTGCCGAAGTGCCAGGCCCTGAAAAAGGGCGGGGCCGAAGGCATGGTCTGGGCAGAGAGGAGCGGGGTTGGACGGAGGCCACTTCCCGGGACAGGGAAGTGGGCACCGGCTGACTGCTGGCACACAGAAAAAACGTTTGCTCCAGAGGAGCAGTAAGTAGTAAAATAAAAACATTTCAGTGGTAAGGGTTAGGGGTCCAGGTGGAGAGGGGAAAAGGGAAGGAAGGTTAGGCAAGAGGGTAGGGAACTGGGGAAAAGGCCGATCGCGTCGCCATGCTCAATTTGAAAATTCTTCTGCACGCGAGAGTCGCGGTCCGCCCACACATGCATGCGTGGACATCGGATTTTATAATATCTAACACTAACTAGAGATAGAGTGATCTCAATCACCAGCCCAAAACTATGGAATTCCATGTCAGAAGAACTTCAAACTCTAACTGATAACAAGAAATTCAAAAGTGACTTAACACTTGGCTATTCAAAAATGCCTTCTACTTGACCGAAACACCCAGTTATAAATTATTCTTGAACAATAACCCCCCCCCCCTCGTTAACCCCTTTATTACAGCTCTGTTTCTACATTAGAAGTCTACCATTGTATTACTTCTGTTTCTATGAATGTCTATCCTCCTTGTAACACATTTTATTTATGAATGTTTTACCTGTAAACTGTTATGAACTAATGATTCTCACGGGGAACGATGGTCTGTAAAATCTTTACATAAATAAATAAACAGCAACATAGAAACAGAGCCAAATCAGCTAACCAACAGTGCAGAAGGCACCTGAGGGTTGCCCCAAAGGAGAAAGAAAGAAGATCATAGAATGACTTGGAATAGAGATGTGGAGGGCCATAAAAGTGGATATCTATGGTGTGGGCAGATCAGAACTCCAAACCTGTCCTGCTCTGCTAGCTCAATTAGGGTGGGGTGGCAGTCAGAGAGGACACTGGGATCAGGAAGTAAACCAGGAGCCTCCAGAATCATAGAGATGCTGCAGTGAAAGAAGAGGCAATAAATATCCTGGAGGAACCTTGACAGAAAAGGTAAAGAAGACCTTATTATAAGGAATAAATGATTATATTCAAACTGTGACAAGCACTATAAGAAGTGACTGTGAGGCATAAGAGGGCAGGAGAACAGTATGGTCAAACTGTGACAAAGGCCATCACATTAAAAAGGCACTGGGTCAGAGCAGAAAATTAATGGCAACAGGTCATCCCTTCACATGGACAGAGTGAGTAGGCTTGATTAAGTCCTGAAGCATAAACCAATCTGTTTTAATTTCAAGTACAAATTCAGAACATGCCATTTTGATGGTACAGTAGATATTAGGGATATGAATCGTTTTTTGACGATTTAAAATATCGTCCGATATATTTTAAATCGTCAAAAATCGTTAGAGCCGCGATACAATAACAATTCCCCCGATTTATCGTCAAAAAATCGTAAATCGGGGGAAGGGGGAAGGGGGAGGGGAAGGGGGAGGGCGGGAAAACCGGCACACTAAAACAACCCTAAAACCCACCCTACCCTTTAAAATAAATCCCCCACCCTCCCGAACCCCCCCAAAATGCCTTAAATTACCTGGGGTCCAGAGGAAGGGTCCCGGTGTGATCTTTTACTCTCGGACCTCCGGTGCTTGTAGAAATGGCGCCGGCGCTACCTTTGGTTTTTCCGTACGGAAAAACGATTTGCGGCAGGAGATCGCTCCCGGACCCCCACTGGACCCCCAGGGACTTTTGGCCAGCTTGGGGGGGGCCTCCTGACCCCCACAAGACTTGCCAAAAGTCCAGCGGGGGTCCGGAATGACCTCCTGCAGTCGAATCGTGTTGTCTACGGCCGGCGCCATTTTGCGCCGCCATTTTGCGCAAAATGGCGCCGGCCGTAGACAACACGATTCGACTGCAGGAGGTCGTTCCGGACCCCCGCTGGACTTTTGGCAAGTCTTGTGGGGGTCAGGAGGCCCCCCCAAGCTGGCCAAAAGTCCCTGGGGGTCCAGCGGGGGTCCGGGAGCGATCTCCTACGCTCCTGACCTCGGGGGACAAAAAACAAAATGGCGCCGGCGCTACCTTTGACCTGTCATATGACAAGGCAAAGGTAGCGCCGGCGCCATTTCTACAAGCACCGGAGGTCCGAGAGTAAAAGATCACACCGGGACCCTTCCTCTGGACCCCAGGTAATTTAAGGCATTTTGGGGGGGTTCGGGAGGATGGGGGATTTATTTTAAAGGGTCGGGGTGGGTTTTAGGGATGTTTTAGTGTGCCAGTTTTCGATTTACACGATTTTCACGATATTTAAAAAACCCAAACGGCGACGATCCGATTCCCTCCCCCTCCCAGCCGAAATCGATCGTTAAGATGATTGATCACACGATTCACATCTCTAGTAGATATTATGTAATAATTCTGACTATGACTAAGTATGTTTCTGACTCTTGGTCTTTCCCAGAGAACAGTGAGAAAGGCTGCTGAAGAAAAGGATTAACTACTGGTTTTCCTTCAACCTCACCTATTGTGCTACTCTGCTTGCCCTAATGTGTGCTGCCCCTTGTGATACAGTTACATTATTAATGTTAATGTGCCATTTTTTACAACACAGTTTAATATATTCAATAGACAAATGTATTGGAATCATAATCCGCAAATTCAGACCCACAAATTAAATGTATATGTTAAGGACAAAATATCGACTTGTCTTACGATTGAAAATGTGGAAGTTCCACTGTACTGTGTATGTTGTGTTCCACTAGAAGCTATCAACTTTCCTGTGCACTAGTAAGCACATTCTCTAATCAGCAATAGCAATGCCTTATGGGATGAACTCTACTTCACACCATCATTTGTCTTTGCACAAATTCAATCTAATTGAAATTGGTCAGGAAGCATAGTTTTTAAAATTGCATGCAAGATGAAACTCTATGAAGCTTGCTAGAAATTACAGTATTCCAAGGGTAAAGATGTGATTACGTTCTTAATGTTATAACAGAAATTTCTCCTATTTTGTTCCAAACCTCAGAGTGCTACAGTGGAGCCATGGCAAAGACATTCTGGCTTGCTGGGCTTCCAGTCAGTCTTGAAAATAAATTCCAGACTCGAAGAGCAAGAGCACAAATATTTGTAGAAAAAAGACGATGAGTCTTCTGGCCTAGCCTGCAATATTTGTTAAGTTCAGTGTCTGAGATGAGTGCAGATTTTTTGATGAAATCTTTGATCCTAAGGTTTATGTAAGATTGCAATCTGGAAATTTGATCCATGAATCACAGCAAGTTTGAATCGGATCATTTCCAAATCCAGTGGGCACTGAATTGCAGGGGAAATGACCTTTTCTGATCATGCCCATGACATTTCAGTCTCTCTGCCCGTGTCTACCATTTTAAGAGCTGGAAAGGCTGTTCTGAGCAGCTCTCTAGGCTCTAGGAGGGATTTGACAAGAGAAAATAGCTTTAGTTAGGAAAGTGAGGAAATGCTAACAATGACAATAAGAAAAGGGAGGGACTCTCTAGCTAAGTAGTAGTTCTAAATATTTTGGAGAATCAGGACAGAAACTGAAAGATGGATGTGGGGGAGTGAGGCAATATGGAAGCCAACTTCAGACACACATAGAGACATCTGCTTGCCTGCCTCCTACAATGACATAATATACAACTCCCAGTCCACAGGGATACTGATTTTATTTAATTATTTTGATTTGTGTCCTAGTGGGGTGCAGCAGCAGCAGAAAGGAAGACAGCTATAGCAGTCCATCGGTGTCTCAGTGTGCTGCCTTTACTTTCCAGCCAGTATACGAATGCATGCCAGTGAGGCAGGAGGCACTGGAGAGACATCAGTGAGGCAGTGCACCATCCTGCCTCAGCCCCTAGTAACCAAAGTGATTTAATTATTTAGACCTGTATCATGTCGTAGGAGAGTGTAACCACAGTAAAAGAGATGTATACCAGTGAGATGGAAAATACTAGTCTGCTTGCAGTAAGACAGCGTGAAAGTCCATCTTTTTATGGAGAACCAGTGATTTTTTTTTTCTTGTTTACACCAAGTGGGATGTAGTTGTAGAAGCAGCATCAGCTGTACCAGCTGGTTTGTTCCGAGTTCAGTGAACTGCTATCCAGAATATACAAACACATATGCCAGTGAGGCAGCTGGCAGCAGCATGTCCACCCTGAGAAAAGGTGCCAGTCAAAACCATTCCAAACTAACAGTGATTTTTTTTTTTTTAATTTTATTCTAACATGTTGTATTGCATCCTAGCTGAGCGCAGCAGCTAAGTCAGTCAGGGTCTTTGCATGTTTCCAGTAGGGATGTGAATCGTTTTTTGATGATTTAAAATATCGTCCGATATATTTTAAATCATCAAAAAATCGTTAGGGCCACGATACAATACCAATTCCCCCGATTTATCGTTAAAAAATCATAAATCGGGGGAAGGGGGAGGGCAGGAAAACCGGCACACTAAAACCCCCTAAAACCCACCCCCGACCCTTTAAATTAAATCCCCCACCCTCCCGAACCCCCCCCCCCCCAATGCTTTAAATTACCTGGGGATCCGGCGGTGGTCCAGAACGGCGGCGGTCCGGAACGGCCCCCTCAATAGAATCGTGTTGTCTTCAGCCGGCGCCATTTTTCAAAATGGCCGCCGCAAAATGGCGGCGGCCATAGACAAAAACGATTCGACGGAGGAGGTCGTTCCGGATCCCCGCTGGACTTTTGGCAAGTCTTGTGGGGATCAGGAGGCCCCCCCAAGCTGGCCAAAAGTTTCCTGGGAGTCCAGCGGTCGTTTCCTGGGAGTCCAGAGGTCGTTCAGCGGAGGTCCGGAACCCCCGCTGAACGACCTCCTGCAGTCGATCTCCTGCCGGCGCCATTTTCCGTACGAAAACGATTCGCGGCAAGAAATCGCTCCCGGAACCCCCGCTGGACTCCCAGGAAACTTTTGGCCAGCTTGGGGGGGCCTCCTGACCCCCACAAGACTTGCCAAAAGTCCAGCGGGGGTCCAGAACGACCTCCTCCGTCGAATCGTTTTTGTCTATGGCCGCCGCCATTTTGCGGCGGCCATTTTGAAAAATGGCGCCGGCTGAAGACAACACGATTCTATTGAGGGGACCGTTCCGGACCGCCGCCGTTCTGGACCACCGCCGGATCCCCAGGTAATTTAAAGCATTTGGGGGTGGTTCGGGAGGGTGGGGGATTTAATTTAAAGGGTCGGGGTGGGTTTTAGGGGGGTTTAGTGTGCCGGCTCACGATTTTAACGATTTTTCACGATAGTTTACACACCCAAACGGCAACAATACGATTCCCTCCCCCTCCCAGCTGAAATCGATCGTTAAGACGATCGAGGACACGATTCACATCTCTAGTTTCCAGTACCTATCATCACTACCGGTGCGTTCACCGTGGAAGCAGGTGTGTCAGCAGGCTTGCTGTGCGGAAAGTCACTTGTCTCTGGACTCTGGGCAAATTGTGTAAGTGCCTCCAAAAGCAGCATTACTTGTACAGACTTCAAAAGCATTCATCTTCCAAATGTAAAACTCCAGTAAACTAAGAAATCTAAATTGTCAGTCTGCATTTAGCAGTATTTGATTTAGAGATGAGCGTTATTTTTTAAAATTAATCGATCTCATTCTTACCCAAGAGGGTTCAGATTAATACCAACTGGATATAAAATATTGCGAATGTAACCCCCCCCCCCCCCCCTTCCTCACTGGGAGTCACCTTCAGAGGTTGCTGAGCACTGACTCAGTTGGTGCAGCCCCTGGAAAACCAGGCATGGGTTCATGCTGGGGGGAGCAGGATTACCTGCAGGATCCAGGGATTGCCAGGCAAAAATGTAGTTCAGACAAAACTTTGGTGTTCCAAACAAGAAAAATAATTTATTAAAGAATCCAATTTTAAAGTCCAACAGAAAAGAAAGAAAAATCAGCAAAACAACTTTTTAAATAGTCTAAAAGTTCCCAAAAATGACTTACCTTCTCATGTCACTTGAGCACAATCTAAATCAGTGATGGCGAACTCCAGTCCTCGAGTGCCACAAACAGGCCAGGTTTTCAGGATATTCACAATGAATATGCATGAGATAGATTTACATACAATGGAGGCAGTGCATCAAATCTTTCTCATGCATATTCATTGTGGATATCCTGAAAACTTGGCCTGTTTGCGGCACTCGAGGACTGGAGTTCGCCATCACTGGTTTAAATGAAGATTTTTCCCTCTCAGGTCCCCATTAAGGGCTTTTTCCTTCATTTAAGCCCCATTGAAGAGCAGGAACATTCTTCTCCTTTAACACATACAACTAGCTGTAGACTTCCCTGGAATGGATGGTGTTTTCCTGGATTACGGATTTCACTCCTCCCAGTTGGTCTTTAGGTTTTGCTATAAGAGTTACTTCCAGGGGTGGATTGGCCTATCGGGGGATCGGGCATCCCCTGGTGGGCCGGTCGTTCCAGTCACGTGGTCTACCATGTGCGGCCGTGACGGAGCCGTGCTCGGCAGACCACGTGATGCGTCCTGGGCCAGCCTGGGCGGCGAATCCCTGGGCCGGTCTTCCTCGGGAATGCACCGCTGGTCACTTCCACTCTCCCAAGAGAATCAAATGTCACCAACACATTAGCCTTGGGCTTCTTAGGACCAGCTTCAGGTTCTAACTCTTCAGAATCCTCTTAATAACTCCTCCCTGTGACCCTTATGTGACAGACCCTACAGGTACATCACCAGTAAGACCAGGGTGACCTTTTGTTTAGTCAGTAAGACTGCAGGTTAGTGTGAGGGGGAGGTAACCAATCAAATTCATCTCCTCCCTTTGAAAGGTCTGGAATGGCCATCCCCCAAGATTCTATTTAGCAGCTCTCCACAGAAAGCTCAGGAGGCAATCCCTTTTGGTTTGTCTAGGGTTAAGAGGTATATATTGTAGCTTTTGCCCTTGCTATTTTTTCACACTCAGACAGTAGAAGCAGGCTAACCCAGCCTGGGGATACTGATCAGGGTTGGGAGGGTTTCCCTTCCAGTGTACTCACTAGCTGGTTGGGATATCCCTCTGAGTTGTTTTTCAGGCATTTGAGATTTTTAGTGGTAGGAGCCTTGTGAGACATCTTGGCCTTCTTGGGCACAGGGATTGGAGAACCCTATGTTTGGGACGCCCAGGGTTTAGGGAAGACCTACCCCTGAAATGGTGGTGACCTGCTGCAAGGAACAACTCCAGTGTTAATATCAGTTTTGGGAGAAAAGAAACTATTTTGTCAGAAGATCCAGGAGAAAGTTTTGCTTGCCCTTCCTTCTTGTTTGAAGCAAGAGAGCTGTTTGATTCAGGGGGATCCTTCCTATCAAGGATCCAGGGAGAAGAAAAAGACTGAGTAAGAACCATAGAAATCTTGAAGATCTGCTAACTGTAAGAAAAGGAAAGCAAACATTACTGAGGACACCCATCCTGTGCTTCACCACCCTGGGGAGAGAAAGAGAAGACTTACTCTCTGTGCCATAGACATTTGTCAGTTTTATAAATTTTGGATGGGGTTTTGTCCATCCTTAAAGACCCTGCCCATCTGGAAGCTCCATTTTTCTAAATCCAAGAGAGTGGATGTTTTCCTGGCCCTGACATAAGTGAATCCTGCACAGTTATAGGGGAGAGACTGTAAGTAATTGAGAAGAGAATTCTGTGGTGCTGCAGTCTGAGGGGTTTTTTTTTGCCATTCTTCACCAGTGTGAAACAGTAAAGATTTTAATTTCGGGCACTTAAACAGTGACTCCAGAGTATTTCTTTTATACTCACTGCATCCACCTTAAGGACAAGTACCTTCCCCCAGAGGACACAAAGGACCAAAAGGAATGTGTAGAAAGAACACCCCTGTCACATTGGGCCCTGGAAGTGTTATGACTTATAAGAGTGTGAACCCTGAGCCGAGGTAAGAGGTGTCTCCGCCCACAGTGAGGCTCACCGTCGGTAGGCGCGGTCTCAGTGGTATCAAATACAGCTGTGGAAAAGAGTCTTTATTAAGAGAGGAGAAAGGCACAGCTCGCAGAGCGGGAGGTGCAGTAAAAGTAAAGTTCTGAGCAGAGGGGTATAGCTAAAGCTGATACCTCCGATGTGAAGATCCAGTAGTGGCCCGCGGAGCGGGGTACACTGGAGAGGTGTCTCAGTAATGGTAATGAGGTGGTAGTCCGAGGTATAGGAACCCCAATGAGGATCCTGGTGGTGTGGTAGTGACCCAAGGCACGGGGTACACCGAAGAGGTTCCCACAATGAGGCTAGGTATAGTTGAAGTCCATAGAAGTAAGGTACTCAATGGAGATGGTTCCAGGAGAGGTCCCGGGGAGCGGGACAGATAGAAGTCCAAGGGAAAAAGGCCCTCCGAGGAGCGGATAGCCAAAGACGAGGAAGAGCCCCCGAGGAGTGGGTACCCAGAGCATCTCACACCAAGTGTAGAGTCTGGAACCGGAAGTCCAAGGATGGAGCGGAATTCAGCAATGAGGGAACTCCTTGCTAACTCGTCAAACCGAAGGGCCAGCCAGCTTAAGTATACTAGATGGATGACGTCATCTGGAAGGGACACCCCCCGAGATTCCCGCCATGACGTATATAAAGGTGGCCCATGCGCGCACGACTAGATAATTCCTGAAAGAAGATGGCAGTCCGCAGCGCCCATGCTGACCCAGGAACACCAGGCTGGTCGGCGGTGGTTGGCAGAGACTGCCATTCTTCCAATAGATGACAGGGCAGCAAAGAAAGAGGTGAGCATAAGTGGTCGCAGCCGTCTATGACCGAAGGGCGTAACACCTCCTATACATCACTCCCTTAATGCACACCTCCCTGGATCTCCCCGTTGCAGGAACGTTTTTAATAACAAAGTAAGTACTAGACAGGAGTCACAGAAGGAATGGAAACCGTATATTACTGGTGGGTTGATTCATACAGTATGTTCAGCAATTTGGGCAATCTGTTCTCTCGCCACCAGGAGAAAACATGTCCATGCATTCCCTGAGTCTGTGTATGCTATCTTTCCAAATCCATTAAACATAGTAAAATGGTGGGAATAGAAAGGATTTCCTCACTGCGGGGATGGAAGTGGGTAGAGATCCCTAGGCTTAATTCTTCCCCCCCCCCGTGGGTAGGTGAATTTTCAGTGTGATTAATGCAGATAAAAAGTGTTTCACTTGTGTTAATTAGCTGTTAATTAACTGCCCTTCCCCTGCATTATAGAAGAATGCACATACTTTTAGCTGCAATTGCAGGAGGTGTTCCAGGAGGTGTGTTAAGACTGGGGAAGGAAATGAATGCACATAGATTGCATTGTCAAATATTTGGGTGTACTTTTCCAACAAACATCTATGCCCAGGAAAAGCTGAGGCTGACCACCACCACACATACTTCGCTCCTGTGGCAAGTTTCAAAACAAAAGTGCGTGACTGCGTGCGTGCTTTCCATGAGAATTGGTGCAAACCCACAGGCAAAACGTTATGTGCTGTTGTTGTCCAGCGTGAAAAGTTTGAAAAATGGTCCCCTCTAGATCTATTGGAAAAATACCTTCGTGAGTCAGTCCCTCTGTGGAAGCTAGGGAACATTTCTTGGAAAACTTCTTGGAATAAGAGATCTGTGGGCTGTGATCCATGCTCACAATTTGGTTGATCATAATCACCCAGGGTATCTTGGGCAGAGTTCCCACAGACTCCTGCGATTCTGCGGCCATAGACAGAGCTATAAAGTCTGGTCCTTGCTGCGGAATTCTGTGGCATCGTGGGCAACCAGATAACAGGGCTGGGGGTAGTAATTGGACTGGCGTGCGTGCAGGTGTGCACACCCACGGCACTCACCTCCTCATGTCGACAGTAGGAAACAGAGACCGGGGTGTTTCCAGCCAAGTTCTTTTCTTCTGCTCTCTGGGTCCTTACTTGAAATTTAAGCCATATTAGATTTAAGGTATCCCATGTGGTTCTAACCTCAATTCAGGTCCTGACAGAAGAAGAGAAAGAAATGGCCCAAGGCATTTTGCCTGCTGCCTCAAAATGTTGCTGGGAGGCTTTGCAATGAAAAACGGGGGGAAAGTTAACAATAGGCAGGGGATGGGAAGGAAATTGAGAAGGCTGAATTCATAGAAAAGAAGAAATGGAGGGTGCAAATGGGTTGGAGAAGAGGGGTTGAATTAGTGGGGGTTAGGGATTGAGAGAGACAGGGAAATGCAAAAAATAAGAGAATATGAAAATGCTGTCCATGCGCTTCCCTAGACTATAGAATGAGTATGAAGTTCAGTTCACTTATCATGTTATACCAACAAGTAAGTAAATGCATTTAATATTATTGGACCAGTGTTGTTTAATTTATTTATTAACAATCTGGAAGAGGGCGCAACGAGTAAGGTGATCACATTTACAGATCAGAAACAATTATTAAAGTAGGGAAAGCATCTGCAGACTGCGAGGACTTGCAGGAGGACTTTGTGAGCCTGAGAAACTGGCATCGAAATGCCAGATGGAATTTAATGTGGGTAAGTGCAAAGTGATGCATATAGGAACAAATAATCATAACTATATTTATGCTTGCTGGGCTCAACATTAAGAGTTACTACACAAGGAAAGGTCCTTGGAGTCATTGTTGACAGCACAATACATTGAAATCCTCAGCTCAGTGTGTGTAGAATATAAGGAATTATTTCAAACGGAATAGAAAACTAACCTATGAATTTCAGACTTTGGGGGTCATTTATCAAAATGCGCTAAGGCATTTTCGCATGCGTTAAGGGCATATCGCATGTGAAAAGCCCCATTAACGCATGCAATAGCATCATATCGTATGGTGCGATGCAAATTTGAAAAAGAGGAGGGGTTAGGGGCGGGAGAGAGAGATTAGCATCCTCTCCCTAGATAGATATTTGTATCCCTATGGTAGGCCCGCCTAGTAACTCGAGGTGAGGTTTAGGTATTAGTGTAGGGGGTTAGGGGCCACTTTGACATTCAATGTTAGATGTACAAACAGAACAGTGGTCTCTCGTGAATATTTGATGACCCTCAGAGTGAGGAAACTCACCCAAAGATGAGATTTGTGCAATGTTCTCTCCACCTAGCTTGATTTGTGCAATGTTCTCTCCACCTAGCTTGATAACATCAAGCTAGGTGGAGAGAACATTGCACAAATCTCATCTTTGGGTGAGTGTCCTCACTCCGAGGCTCATCAAATGTTCACAAGAGACCACTGTTCTGTTTGTACATCTACTCCCAAAATTCCGTGCTCTCACCTCCTAAAAATGTGTTCGATAAACTATCTTATTTTTATTTGTATTGACAATCAATTTTAATAAAATATATTGGAGAAAGAGGTAAGTTTCATATTACTGGTGCATGCCTCCACGGCCTTGCGCCCTTCTCGTAGTATAATCATTAACTTGCCTCCTTCCTCCTTATGTGAATTTTTATGTGTTTTTATAAATAACTTTAATATAATATTTATGTCAAAAAGATTTTTTTAAATCAAACAAGATTTTTAAATTAATTATAATCTCCACTTTGCATAATCGGGATAAAGCAACTTATATTTTTCTTCTATTGCTTTCAATGTCTTATCAATGAATGACTGAAATTCACGTATCCCTTATGCTCATAGACAATTAAATTTCAATCTCCTTTCAATTTATATGCCATCTATCTTAAATATCCCTACAAGGGTTTTGTGAACGCCGAGTTCCTGTATATTAAACTACCACTATCCAAATGGAACTGTTAGAGACTTATCTCCCGACACAGCTGCGTTTCGGTTTTTCTTCCTCAGGGGAGAATGTCCATTCCTGTTATCCTTAGTTTATAGTTGGTCCAAAGTTCATGGCGTTTTTTCAGGCTATCCGTTCTCTCTCTCCGGCTTACGAGCTCCGAGTGGCGGCGTTATTCTGAGCGCTTTCTTTTTGCTTTAAAAGCTAGTCAGCAGATCACTACTCAACCAATGGCGTTGGATACGTGTTACGTGTTACATCATATTCACCAGCGAATGCTGATTGGTGGCCTCAAAATTAAAGGGCCGCTTCACCCACGTAAACATACGTAAATACCATTCTATTTCAAATTAGACTCGCCCACTCTATCTCTTCGTTGAGTCCATGTGGAACAACAGTATTCAACCTAAAAATCCATTGCTGTTCAATGTAATTCAATTTCTTCTTTTCATCTCCACCGATGTTATTACTTTCAACCTTGTCTATAACCGTCCACCTGAGTTGATCAAAAACGTGATCATGTTCGATGCAATGTTGCACCATGGGTGCTTCCACGGTTTTTGTGTTTAATTTCGATCTATGTTCGATCAACCGAATTCTTATGACTCTTGATGTCCTGCCCACATAATTCTTAGGACAAGGACACTGGATCAAATAGATCACATTTTTCGATGTGCAATCCGTGTCTCTACTCCTCTTTATACAGTACCCTGTAACGGAATCCTTCCATTCATTGCCCTCGATGGTGGTTTGACACATGTCACAACGTTGACATGCCTTATGTTTGCCACCTCGAATTTTCTCTTCCGTTTCTCTAATAATATCCGCATGGACCACCATATCTTTTATATTACAACCTCTCGTTGTTGCTATTAATGGGAGTTCTCCAAACGCTTCATGCACAGATAAAATGGGCCAATGTCTTCTTATGGAAGCTGTAATGGATGCCGTTGCTGTACTTTGTGGAATGATACAGGTGAGTCTACCTTGCTCCTTTTTACTTCGATATTGGAGCAATTGGTTGCGATCAGCATATTTTGCTCGTTTATATGCTCTATTTATGATTTTATTAGGATATCCTCTATCCTTGAATTTATTCTTTAAATATTCCGCTTGTCTTTCAAATTCTTCTTTGGTGGAGCAGATTCTTTTATATCTAAAGAATTGGCTTGCTGGTAATCCTTGCTTCAAGGATACAGCATGATGACTGTGATATTTAAGTAATGTATTCCTCTCCGTTTTTTTGTGATGTACAGTTGTTTCTAATATTTGTTCTTTTCTTTCTATTAATACATCCAAATAGGATATTTTTTGTTGGCTACTTTCTGCTGTAAACTTTAAATTCTCATCCACTGTATTAATCCACAGTACAAATTTGTCCAATTCTTCTTTAGATGACGTCCAGATCAAGAAGACGTCGTCAATATAGCGACGCCAATATGTAATCTTCGACCACCATTGAGATTTGTATACCTGCAATTCCTCGAATTGTGTCACATAAATGTTAGCAACTGAAGGTGCTAACGATGACCCCATAGCAATTCCATGAGTTTGGTGATAAAACTTGTCACCAAATCTGAAATAATTGTTAGTTAATACCAATTCCAGAAGTTGTTGCAAAAACTGTAGGGGTATACGCTGCTTCCTTTCTTTGACCAACTGAGACATCACTGCTTGTATAGCCTGTTGTTGCGGAATCTGCATATATAAGGATTGGATATCCATTGTTGTCAACCAACATTCTCCTTGTGTAATTTGAATTTCTGTAATTTCCTTCAAAAACTGTATCGTATCTTTCAGATAAGATTTTGCTCTAATCACTATAGGTTGTAAAATTTTGTCAAGTAGGATCGCCGGGGGCTCCAACACTGTATTTCTAAGTGAGACGATTGGTCTTATCGGTGGCGGTATAATTTCTTTATGTACCTTTGGAACTGAATATATCAATGGAATTTTAGGTTGTTTGTTTTGTAAAAAACGTTTCTCTTTGAGTGTCAAAAACGGCACTTCTTCTGTAAGGTCCTGAATGGACTCAACTAACGTGTGAGTGGGGTCCCTGTCCAGTATATGATAATATTTCTGATCTTCTAAATGTTGTAACATTGTGGTTCTGTAAGTGGTAATGTCTTGAACAACGATGGCGCCTCCCTTGTCAGCCGGTTTAATAACTAGTTGACTTTCATTGGATAATGTATGAAGAGCTGTCCTCAATTCTTTAGTAAGATTGTGATATCTAGGGGTTTCTTTCGTTTCCATGATTTCAAGATCCCGTAAAATCATGTGTTTAAACGTGATAATGTGTGGGTCTATCGGACCCTGGGGCACCCAACGTGATTTAGGGCGAACAATAGAATAGTCAGCGGAGCTCGAAGCTACTTCTTGCAGACTGAAAAACAGTTTAACTTGTAGTTTTCTTATAAATCTATGTATCCAAATACGCGTGTCAAAGGGCTTATGAAATTGGGTTGGAACAAATGAAAGTCCGTTTTCCAATACTTGTGTCTGATAGTCAGTCAGAGGAATTTTTGACAAATTTATCACCGCGGAGGATCGTTGCTGGATTTCTGATTTTTGTGATATTGTTGTCTCGTTGTTATTCCCGGTTTGTCGACAATCTCCGTTCTTAAAGATTTTTTTCTTTGATTGTTGGGTTGTGATCCTAAAAAATCCTTTGAACGTCCCCCTTTATTTTCCAATGATTTCTTAAATTTATTAGATGACTTAACCGGTTCTTGTTTGTCCTCTTCTATTTCTCCTTCTTCTGAACTCCCCGAACTTTCTCCAGACGAAAAATTAAATTTCACTTTTTTCTTTTGTATCTCTCCTTGTCGAGTCTTCCAATTATAAACTCTATTATTTAAATAATCTGCTTGGTCCCGTTTAAATTTTGTTATTTTCGTCTCTTTTATGTCCGCTCTAAATTGATCCAATGCTAAACTGTGTTCTTCCAATTTGTTTTCAAAATCTGATAATTTGCTCACTGTCTCCAATATATCTTGTATTTGTGTTTGTACTTCTTCCGTATGTTGACGTACTCGATTGATAATTAACAACATTAAGTCCAGTGAGCATTTGTTGAGGATTGCTCTCCAAACACCCACAAATTCACTATCATCCGAGAATAGCATAGGATCCTTCAGTACCCTCAACCCTCTTGGCACTATCTGTTGTTTAACATATTCCACTAGCGTTATACCATGCATCTGAATCCTAATGAGTTTCCTGTTTAATTTATCATAATCTTCCCAACCTTTGTTGGTCAATTCCTCTGGCGCATCTGAAAATAGCGATGATTGCTCTTTAATTTTTTCCACCTGATCTTCTGTGTAACTAAAAACGTTTTTCCAACTTTCCATGGTATTTAATGATCTGTCAGCGGCTCCAATATATTACACTAATAATCAGTATCTCTCTCCGCTTGTGATGAGAAATCCAAATAAATGTACTCCCAAAATTCCGTGCTCTCACCTCCTAAAAATGTGTTCGATAAACTATCTTATTTTTATTTGTATTGACAATCAATTTTAATAAAATATATTGGAGAAAGAGGTAAGTTTCATATTACTGGTGCATGCCTCCACGGCCTTGCGCCCTTCTCGTAGTATAATCATTAACTTGCCTCCTTCCTCCTTATGTGAATTTTTATGTGTTTTTATAAATAACTTTAATATAATATTTATGTCAAAAAGATTTTTTTAAATCAAACAAGATTTTTAAATTAATTATAATCTCCACTTTGCATAATCGGGATAAAGCAACTTATATTTTTCTTCTATTGCTTTCAATGTCTTATCAATGAATGACTGAAATTCACGTATCCCTTATGCTCATAGACAATTAAATTTCAATCTCCTTTCAATTTATACGCCATCTATCTTAAATATCCCTACAAGGGTTTTGTGAACGCCGAGTTCCTGTATATTAAACTACCACTATCCAAATGGAACTGTTAGAGACTTATCTCCCGACACAGCTGCGTTTCGGTTTTTCTTCCTCAGGGGAGAATGTCCATTCCTGTTATCCTTAGTTTATAGTTGGTCCAAAGTTCATGGCGTTTTTTCAGGCTATCCGTTCTCTCTCTCCGGCTTACGAGCTCCGAGTGGCGGCGTTATTCTGAGCGCTTTCTTTTTGCTTTAAAAGCTAGTCAGCAGATCACTACTCAACCAATGGCGTTGGATACGTGTTACGTGTTACATCATATTCACCAGCGAATGCTGATTGGTGGCCTCAAAATTAAAGGGCCGCTTCACCCACGTAAACATACGTAAATACCATTCTATTTCAAATTAGACTCGCCCACTCTATCTCTTCGTTGAGTCCATGTGGAACAACAGTATTCAACCTAAAAATCCATTGCTGTTCAATGTAATTCAATTTCTTCTTTTCATCTCCACCGATGTTATTACTTTCAACCTTGTCTATAACCGTCCACCTGAGTTGATCAAAAACGTGATCATGTTCGATGCAATGTTGCACCATGGGTGCTTCCACGGTTTTTGTGTTTAATTTCGATCTATGTTCGATCAACCGAATTCTTATGACTCTTGATGTCCTGCCCACATAATTCTTAGGACAAGGACACTGGATCAAATAGATCACATTTTTCGATGTGCAATCCGTGTCTCTACTCCTCTTTATACAGTACCCTGTAACGGAATCCTTCCATTCATTGCCCTCGATGGTGGTTTGACACATGTCACAACGTTGACATGCCTTATGTTTGCCACCTCGAATTTTCTCTTCCGTTTCTCTAATAATATCCGCATGGACCACCATATCTTTTATATTACAACCTCTCGTTGTTGCTATTAATGGGAGTTCTCCAAACGCTTCATGCACAGATAAAATGGGCCAATGTCTTCTTATGGAAGCTGTAATGGATGCCGTTGCTGTACTTTGTGGAATGATACAGGTGAGTCTACCTTGCTCCTTTTTACTTCGATATTGGAGCAATTGGTTGCGATCAGCATATTTTGCTCGTTTATATGCTCTATTTATGATTTTATTAGGATATCCTCTATCCTTGAATTTATTCTTTAAATATTCCGCTTGTCTTTCAAATTCTTCTTTGGTGGAGCAGATTCTTTTATATCTAAAGAATTGGCTTGCTGGTAATCCTTGCTTCAAGGATACAGCATGATGACTGTGATATTTAAGTAATGTATTCCTCTCCGTTTTTTTGTGATGTACAGTTGTTTCTAATATTTGTTCTTTTCTTTCTATTAATACATCCAAATAGGATATTTTTTGTTGGCTACTTTCTGCTGTAAACTTTAAATTCTCATCCACTGTATTAATCCACAGTACAAATTTGTCCAATTCTTCTTTAGATGACGTCCAGATCAAGAAGACGTCGTCAATATAGCGACGCCAATATGTAATCTTCGACCACCATTGAGATTTGTATACCTGCAATTCCTCGAATTGTGTCACATAAATGTTAGCAACTGAAGGTGCTAACGATGACCCCATAGCAATTCCATGAGTTTGGTGATAAAACTTGTCACCAAATCTGAAATAATTGTTAGTTAATACCAATTCCAGAAGTTGTTGCAAAAACTGTAGGGGTATACGCTGCTTCCTTTCTTTGACCAACTGAGACATCACTGCTTGTATAGCCTGTTGTTGCGGAATCTGCATATATAAGGATTGGATATCCATTGTTGTCAACCAACATTCTCCTTGTGTAATTTGAATTTCTGTAATTTCCTTCAAAAACTGTATCGTATCTTTCAGATAAGATTTTGCTCTAATCACTATAGGTTGTAAAATTTTGTCAAGTAGGATCGCCGGGGGCTCCAACACTGTATTTCTAAGTGAGACGATTGGTCTTATCGGTGGCGGTATAATTTCTTTATGTACCTTTGGAACTGAATATATCAATGGAATTTTAGGTTGTTTATTTTGTAAAAAACGTTTCTCTTTGAGTGTCAAAAACGGCACTTCTTCTGTAAGGTCCTGAATGGACTCAACTAACGTGTGAGTGGGGTCCCTGTCCAGTATATGATAATATTTCTGATCTTCTAAATGTTGTAACATTGTGGTTCTGTAAGTGGTAATGTCTTGAACAACGATGGCGCCTCCCTTGTCAGCCGGTTTAATAACTAGTTGACTTTCATTGGATAATGTATGAAGAGCTGTCCTCAATTCTTTAGTAAGATTGTGATATCTAGGGGTTTCTTTCGTTTCCATGATTTCAAGATCCCGTAAAATCATGTGTTTAAACGTGATAATGTGTGGGTCTATCGGACCCTGGGGCACCCAACGTGATTTAGGGCGAACAATAGAATAGTCAGCGGAGCTCGAAGCTACTTCTTGCAGACTGAAAAACAGTTTAACTTGTAGTTTTCTTATAAATCTATGTATCCAAATACGCGTGTCAAAGGGCTTATGAAATTGGGTTGGAACAAATGAAAGTCCGTTTTCCAATACTTGTGTCTGATAGTCAGTCAGAGGAATTTTTGACAAATTTATCACCGCGGAGGATCGTTGCTGGATTTCTGATTTTTGTGATATTGTTGTCTCGTTGTTATTCCCGGTTTGTCGACAATCTCCGTTCTTAAAGATTTTTTTCTTTGATTGTTGGGTTGTGATCCTAAAAAATCCTTTGAACGTCCCCCTTTATTTTCCAATGATTTCTTAAATTTATTAGATGACTTAACCGGTTCTTGTTTGTCCTCTTCTATTTCTCCTTCTTCTGAACTCCCCGAACTTTCTCCAGACGAAAAATTAAATTTCACTTTTTTCTTTTGTATCTCTCCTTGTCGAGTCTTCCAATTATAAACTCTATTATTTAAATAATCTGCTTGGTCCCGTTTAAATTTTGTTATTTTCGTCTCTTTTATGTCCGCTCTAAATTGATCCAATGCTAAACTGTGTTCTTCCAATTTGTTTTCAAAATCTGATAATTTGCTCACTGTCTCCAATATATCTTGTATTTGTGTTTGTACTTCTTCCGTATGTTGACGTACTCGATTGATAATTAACAACATTAAGTCCAGTGAGCATTTGTTGAGGATTGCTCTCCAAACACCCACAAATTCACTATCATCCGAGAATAGCATAGGATCCTTCAGTACCCTCAACCCTCTTGGCACTATCTGTTGTTTAACATATTCCACTAGCGTTATACCATGCATCTGAATCCTAATGAGTTTCCTGTTTAATTTATCATAATCTTCCCAACCTTTGTTGGTCAATTCCTCTGGCGCATCTGAAAATAGCGATGATTGCTCTTTAATTTTTTCCACCTGATCTTCTGTGTAACTAAAAACGTTTTTCCAACTTTCCATGGTATTTAATGATCTGTCAGCGGCTCCAATATATTACACTAATAATCAGTATCTCTCTCCGCTTGTGATGAGAAATCCAAATAAATGTACTCCCAAAATTCCGTGCTCTCACCTCCTAAAAATGTGTTCGATAAACTATCTTATTTTTATTTGTATTGACAATCAATTTTAATAAAATATATTGGAGAAAGAGGTAAGTTTCATATTACTGGTGCATGCCTCCACGGCCTTGCGCCCTTCTCGTAGTATAATCATTAACTTGCCTCCTTCCTCCTTATGTGAATTTTTATGTGTTTTTATAAATAACTTTAATATAATATTTATGTCAAAAAGATTTTTTTAAATCAAACAAGATTTTTAAATTAATTATAATCTCCACTTTGCATAATCGGGATAAAGCAACTTATATTTTTCTTCTATTGCTTTCAATGTCTTATCAATGAATGACTGAAATTCACGTATCCCTTATGCTCATAGACAATTAAATTTCAATCTCCTTTCAATTTATACGCCATCTATCTTAAATATCCCTACAAGGGTTTTGTGAACGCCGAGTTCCTGTATATTAAACTACCACTATCCAAATGGAACTGTTAGAGACTTATCTCCCGACACAGCTGCGTTTCGGTTTTTCTTCCTCAGGGGAGAATGTCCATTCCTGTTATCCTTAGTTTATAGTTGGTCCAAAGTTCATGGCGTTTTTTCAGGCTATCCGTTCTCTCTCTCCGGCTTACGAGCTCCGAGTGGCGGCGTTATTCTGAGCGCTTTCTTTTTGCTTTAAAAGCTAGTCAGCAGATCACTACTCAACCAATGGCGTTGGATACGTGTTACGTGTTACATCATATTCACCAGCGAATGCTGATTGGTGGCCTCAAAATTGAAGGGCCGCTTCACCCACGTAAACATACGTAAATACCATTCTATTTCAAATTAGACTCGCCCACTCTATCTCTTCGTTGAGTCCATGTGGAACAACAGTATTCAACCTAAAAATCCATTGCTGTTCAATGTAATTCAATTTCTTCTTTTCATCTCCACCGATGTTATTACTTTCAACCTTGTCTATAACCGTCCACCTGAGTTGATCAAAAACGTGATCATGTTCGATGCAATGTTGCACCATGGGTGCTTCCACGGTTTTTGTGTTTAATTTCGATCTATGTTCGATCAACCGAATTCTTATGACTCTTGATGTCCTGCCCACCAGCCCTCCATTATCCCCCAAATTGCTGCTAAGATATGGGTCAAGGAATGGCTCTCTAAGGAGGAGGCTGGAAACTGCAATTGCTTAGTCTGATTTCTATGATGAGAAAATTATTGGAAATGCTGTTAAAACAAACGTTAGGGCAATTTCTGGAATCCAATGGATTACAAGATCTAAGACAGCATGGGTTTACCAGTAGGCTTTGTCAGATGAACCTGATCAGTTTCTTTGACTTTCTGGATGACCAGAAAGTTGGATCAGAGAGAGTGCTAGATGTAATGTACTTGGATGCCAGTAATGCCTTTGAAAGGTTCTGCATAGGAGACTTATAAATAAACTGATCACCCTAAATTGACTGACCAGGTTAGAAACTGGATGCATGGAAGGTGACATAGAGTAGTGGCAGGGGCGGCTCAGGATAATCTGCTGCCTGAGGCAAGGGATGAGATGCTGCTCCCCTCCCCCCAAATTTATGGCACACGTCAAATCACCAAGATGGCCAAGTGGGGTGGGGGGGGGGGGGGTGGAGGGTTGGAGTCTGCCATTTCGATGATTTGAAATGCAGGGGAAGTGGGAGGCAGAGGTCAGAGTTCCCAGAGGAATGGCAGGTAAGAATGTCAGTAATAATATTTCTAGGAAGCTGGGAAGTCGACCATCTGTTTCCCAATTTTCTCCAGCATTTGTACCCTAAGGATGTGGGAGATGAGAGAATGATGAGGGTCTGTGCATAGCGCACTCTCTCAGGAATAGAGCAAATGTATTAGGTGCTCGGTAAACCTTACAGCTTTGCGACCCTCCCCTCCAGCCCTCACTACGCACACAATTAAAAATTATGAATTTTTAATAGATTTTATATGAAAAAAGACATTCAAAGTACAGTTTTGTGATGTAAAAATATACTTTTCAACAATATGGATATTATATTTACATGCACTGCTGTGGTGACAATGAGGAAACCCTGCAAAAAAGACCTTAGAGGCCATATGGTATTAGGCGTATTGTAAAGTACATTGGGGTTTGGGCTTGGCCCTCGGAAAGCCATGAATAAAATGAACTGCAATTACAATATAGTAAACATTCCATATCAAAATGGCACTAAATGCCAGCACTCAAATAGTAAGAACCCTACCCATGAAATGTAGCAGTCCAAATATTACATCAGGCCCTAAAACACAAATTTACCTCTTATTAAGAAAACAGATCAAGACAGACAGCTATAAATCTCTTCATATAAACTACCCAGTAGCAGAATACCTCACCTCCATCACACAAACTTTCTCCAAATACAGAATAAAGTGACCATAAAGTATAAAGAGAAACATGCGAACAAAAACTGAACTGGAAACTGTGAAAAGCCAAACTCTTTATGTAGTGCATCAGTGGAAAAACAGAAACATCATCATTCCTCATAAAACAATACAATCAGGAAATATAAAACATCAATCATAATAATAAAACCATACTAATAAAAAAATACATATTTCAATAACATTATGTAATTAAATTCATATACAAATTTTTTAAAAGTTCCCAAAAACCAATAACATCTTTCAAAACAGCAGACGCCTCAAATAACATCCAATAATTATGGATTATAGTCATTAAAACTAATAAGGATAAAAAAAAAAATCCCAGTTTTCCATACCTGGGAACTTTAGATTTATTTACCCTGAAATTGTCCTGGATTAGTGGGGAGGGGAAGCTACACACATACTTTGTCCACTCTCTCATATACACACACTTTCTGACACACATATGATCATTCTCAAAACGCACACTCACACGCATACACATACACTCACTCAGACACATACACATAATCACTCACATTCTCTCACATGCTTGCACAAACACGCTTGCTCACATTTTCTCACATGCCCCTACACATGTGCAATTCATTTGCTCCCTCTTGTTCCACCTTCCCTTCTATTCCCTTCCATTCCTTCTTATTCACTTACCCCACTTTCCCTTTCATCTCCTCTTACTCAACCCCTTTTGCTTCCCTTCCCTTCTCTCTCACATACTCACCCCTCCTTTTCATTCTTACCACCCTTTCCTTCCATCCCATATCATTCACTTATCTCTCCTCTCAGCTCAGCCATTCTCTCTCACTCACCCTGCCCCCTTCCCTCACACCTCAATCGTCATGTCTTTCTCCTCCTGTCCGCGGGGCCCGGGATCCCCATGGGCATGTCAATATCAAGCTCCGCCGGCTCGGGGTTGTTTTCCTACCCGTGGGCATGTCATACTCCCACCACGCCACCGTCGCTAATGATGTCTGCCCGCAGGGTCAAGGAACCCCCACAGGTACATCATAATCCTGCACTGCCGGATCGGGGTTCTTTTCCTACCCGTGGGCATGTCATACTCCCGCTCCGCCGTCGCTAATGATGTCTGCCCACAGGGTCAAGGAACATCAGAATCAGAATCCTGCACTGCCGGAATGGGGTTCTTTTCCTACCCGTGGGCATGTCATAATCCCGTGCTGCCGTCGCTAATGATTTCTGCCCGCAGGGCCTGGGATCCCTGCGGGCACATCAGAATCCTGCACCACTGGCTTGGAGTTTGCTTTCTTACCCACAGGCCGGGAAACCTGTCAGTCATGTTGCGCCGCCATTGCTAAGGATTTCTGCCCGCAGGATCAAGGACCCCCCAGTACAGGCACATCAGAATTCTGAGTCGATGGTGCTAAGTTTGCTTTCTGCCTGCAGGGCCTGCCACCTGGGATCCCTTAGCACCGTTATTTGGTGATTTTTTTTTTTTTTTGCCTGGGTTTGGATGCAGGGTGAAGGCGGCTGCCGCAGGAGTTTTTTGAGGGGCACTTTTTGCAGCTCTCAAATTTTGCCTCCTAAAGCCGCCGCCTCACCCTGCCTCATGATAGAACCACCCCTGAATAGTGGTAAATGGAGTTCACTCCAAGGAGTACAGCATTATTAGTATTATGCCACAGGGATCAGCTCTTAGAAAGGTTCTTTTCAACATTTTCATAAATTATATTGCAGAAAGACTATCAAGAAAGTTTTGTCTTTTTGAGGATGATACCAAATTTTGAAACAGTTGGTCAAACAGGTAGACAAAGCAATAGCAAAAGTCTAAAAAATGCTTTGCTGTATATGGAGATAAATGGTCAGCAGAAAAAAAAAAGGTGATATTGCTCCTGTATGTCCCTGCTGAGACTTTATTTGGAATTCTGTCCACAGTTCTGGAAACCATATCTTTAAAAGGATATAAACAGGGTGGAGTTTGTCCAGAGATTGGCTATTAAAATGGTCAGTGGTCTTCCTTATAAAGTATATGAAGACAGACTTAAAGATCTAAACATATATACCCTAGGGAAAATGTAAAATAGGGGAGATATGGCAGAGACATTTAAATACCTGCAATGCATCAATGTACAGAAGGTAGGACCCTTTCAACAGAAAGGGAGCTCTGGAGTGAGGGGTCATGGAATGAGGGTAGACTCAGAAGTAATCTAAGGAAATATTGATTTACAGAAAAGATGGTAGAATGGTAGATGCATAGAACAGCCTGCTGGTAGAGGTGTTCGAGACAAGGACAGTATCTGAATTAAAGGAAGCATAGGAGAAGCACAGGTGATCTCTGAGAGAGTAGGAGGGATTGTAGAGCTGAGCAGTTGGTGTGGAAGGGTATAGATAGGCCAGATATTATTTTTTAACCATCCCATTTCTCTGTTTCTATATTTTGAGTCCATTACTTGGGTATGCAGCACAGCTCACTTTTATCCTGCTAGGGTGCCCCTGCTAGATTTGATTTATTAATTTGATATGCTGCAAGTCAAAACAATATCAATGGAGATTATATTCAATCAATTATAACACAGATATCTTTTATTCTTACTTGTTAAATTTTATCTTCTATTATTATTATTGTTTGTAATTTTCTTTTATTGTATTTTATTGCTATGTTAACCGCTGTGAAGGCTACGCCGAGACAACGGTATATAAGCACAAATAAACCTTAAACCTTAATAAACCTTAAACATAAAAACAATCATAACTAACTCTACATAATTAATAATAATTATATATTCAATAAGTTGCTGAGTGGATAAGATATCAGGCTAAATTATTAAGCCAGATAACTTGTCCCAGATATTCAGCTGGTTAAACGTCCCATTGAATATACTCACCTAAAATTATCTCACTACATGTAGCCAGATAAAAAAAAAAAACCCTAACTAGCTATGTTTGAAAATAACAACTGGGATTTTAAGTTATCCAGCTTTGTGTTATCCTCTCCCCAGCCTTCACCTACCTGCAGTTCCTATGTCCTAGCAGTTATCCATCTAAATGGTTGTGAATATTGACCTCGATAAATTCTAAGTAATAAATTAAAGTATAAAACAGCTGCTGCTAGATTCTTTCTCATCCAGCTGCCACAGTGTGCCATCAAAAAGAGGCAAGTGTGCATATGTAATGGGTTTTGGAATGAGGTATTTACCTTGCAGTCTGGATCACACAAAACAAAGAAAAATAATAAAATAATATAGCCTAAGCTATATTTTCTGTATAATATGTGCATCACATCAAATGCTTATGAGAACTTTTGCAAACAAATAACAACCAAACAGATATACAATACCAGAGAATTTTTATCTTTTCTCCCTCTCTGTTCAGCTCTAGTCAACTGTCTCACCCATCCCACCTTGCATCTATATATTATATCCTTGGCTGGAGCATACTCAGAAGGGATCTCTTTCTCTACTAACTTTCCTGAGAACTACTAGCTCTGCACTTTCTCTAAACCTAATAGGGATGTGCATTCGTTTTGAACGAATGCACAATCCGCAAAGTATAGGTCCCTATTCGTTGCATTCGTGGGGTTCCGAAATGTATGGCGAACCCCGACGAATGTAATGTATCACTAATGAATAAAACCCCCACCCTCCTGACCCCCTCCCCCCAAGACTTGCTAAAAGTCCCTGATGGTCCAGCAGGGTCCTGGAGCGATCTCCTGCACTCGGGCCGTTGGCTGCCGGTATTCAAAATGGCACCGATAGCCTTTGCCCTTACTATGTCACAGGGGTTACCGGTGCCATTGGTCGGCCCCTGTCACATGGTAGAAGCAATGGACGGCCGGCGCAATCTTGTGCTCCTACCATGTGATGGGACCGACCAATGGCACCGGTAGCCCCTGTGACATAGTAAGGGCAAAGGCTATCGGCGCCATTTTGAATACCGGCAGCCGACAGCCTAAGTGCAGGAGAATGCTCCAGGACCCCCGCTAGACCACCAGGGACTTTTGGCAAGTCTTGGGGGGGGTCAGGAGGGTGGGGGGTTGTAGTTAATTAAATTTAAAGGGTTGGGAAATGAATACCATACGTAACTAATGGATGAATCAGAGTCTCCCGAAAACGAATGTAATGGATTTGGGTCCCGACAAATACGAATACCAAATCGAACGTATCCTTCCCTGATGCACATCCCTAAAACCTAACACATTCTATAAAACACCCCAAAATAATAACCAAAAATTAGAATATGTAGCACTATTGTCCCATCTCAGGGCAAAGGACACCTGTTGGCCCAATGTCCTGAATGTCCGGGAAATTCTCGGGACTAGGTGTCACAGGGGAGATGGCCCTAGGCAATTCTCCGAGGGTTCCTTTACAACACTAGCTCTTATCAACTCCGGTTCCGGCAAGAACTTCATCCTATCCAAGCTAGTCCACCAATTGCAACTACACGTGATATCCCATATACCACCGTTGTGGATTTCATCCATCCAAGGAGACCCTCTCCCGGAACAGGTCACTCGAACCAGGATTCTCCACAAAGAGGAGATGTCCTTCTTGGTTCTCGAGAAGTCCATTCATCCTGTGGTCCTAGGACTTCCTTGGCTACAAAAGCATTCACCCACCATTGATTGGAAAACCCTGCAAATTACAGCCTGGGGGACGGACTGCTTTTCTACCTGCCTTCAACCGAGACCTCGACCACAGGGTGCTGGCTAGCACCACCCTTCAGTTACCGCCTCAGTACAGTAGCTTCGCCGATGTGTTCTCCAAAGAAGAGGCAGAGACCCTTCCAGAGCATCGGTCCTTCGACTGCACCATTGACCTACTACCCGGTACAGTTCCGCCCCATGGACGGGTGTATCCATTGTCCCTACCCAAGACGCGGGCGATGTCTAAGTATATAAAGGAAAACCTCGACCGGGGTTTTATTCGCCCTTTTTCTTCTCCAGAAGGAGCAGGCTTCTTCTTTGTAGTCAAGAAGGACAGTTCTTTAAGACCCTGTATTGATTATAAGGGGCTCAACGCAACCACTCGAAGGGATCGTTATCTGCTTCCTTTGATTCCCGAGCTACTGGACCACCTCCATGGAGCCAAGGTATTTTCTAAATTGGACCTTCGTGGGGCCTACAATCTGAACTGAATAAGACCTGGAGACGAGTGAAAGTCGGCGTTTAATACACATGACGGCCATTACAAATATCTCATAATACCATTTGGACTATGCAACGCACCTGCAGTGTTCCAGTATTTAATGAACAAGATATTCCAGGATATGCTACACAAGGGGGTAATTGTCTACCTTGATGACATCCTAATTTATGCCAAGGACTTGAGGACACATCACATGGATGTTCGTCGGGTTCTCAAACGTCTAAGAGAACACCGCTTATTCGTTAAATTAGAAAAATGCCTATTTGAACAGGAATCCTTGCCATTTTTGGGCTTCATCGTATCCCCCACAGGTTTTCACATGGACCTAGACAAGTTAACCAGCATTTGGGAGTGGCCGCAACTGGAGGAACTTCGTTCATTGCAAAGGTTTCTTGGCTTTGCCAATTTCTATAGGAATTTCATTCCCCACTTTTCACGCATAGTAGCACCCCTAACGACATTAACTAATAAGGGAGCTAATACTAAACAGTGGCCAGATGAAGTCATCCACAACTTCAATAATTTGAAGAGGGCATTTCTACAAGAACCATGTCTTCACCATCCCAATCCAGCTCGTCCATTCATCGTGGAGGTGGATGCCTTGGACTTCACAGTAGGGACGGTACTCAGCCAATGCTCTCCTCAAGGGACCCTCCTGTCCTTCTCTTTCTTCTCCCGCAAGTTTTCCTCCGCAGAAAAGAATTATGGAATTGGAGACAAGGCGCTATTAGCCATTAAGATGGGTTTTGAAGAATGGAGACAATGGCTAGAGGCCACAACACCCCGTGACTGTATACACTGACCATAAGAACCTTGAGTTCCTCAGTAAGGCCCAACATTTAAATCTGCACCAGGCCCAGTGGTTGCTCTTCTTCAGTCGATTCGAATTTGTACTACGTTACCATCCTGCAGTTAAGAACGAGCGGGCAGACGCACTTTCCAGGCTGCATGAGGCTGAAGATGCACTGGAAACAACCCACTACATCTTGGATCCTGCCAAAGTCCAACTAGCAGACACTATACCACAAGGAAAGATGGTAGTTCCCTTTCGCCAACGACCAAAAGTACTGGCTTGGGCACACGACTCCCTTACTGCTGGACACCCAGGAAGAGCTCGAACTCTGAAACTATTATCCCGATATTACTGGTGGCCTCAGATGGCTCAAGACATAAAATCCTATGTGTATTCCTACCAGACGTGTGCACAGCAGAAGCCCTTGTCTGGTCGGCCTTGGGGGTTGCTTCAGCCTCTCCCGGCTCCTCAGGAACCTTGAGCGCACATCTCTATGGATTTTGTGGTTGACCTACCTACATCCTCTGGCAATCACGTGATCTGGGTCGTGATCGACAGATTTTCTAAGATGGCGCACTTCATTCCCTTACCAAAGTTACCATCAGCCCCAGAGTTGACACGACTCTTCATGTTGCACATGTTTCAACTGCATGGCCTTCCCCTACATATCACATCTGATCGTGGCTCCCAGTTTACGGCCAAGTACTGGTGGGCTCTGTGCAGGAAGTTTGGCGTACACTTGGATTTCACCACTGCCTTCCACCCACAGGGAAACGGACAAGTCGAGTGACTTAACTGGGGATTGAAGACCTTTCTTTGTTCCTTTGTAGGAAGCTGCCAAGATGATTGGTCTTCACTCTTGCCCTGGGCGGAGTTTTCCCACAACTCTCATGTCCATTTTGCCACGGGGTCGTCTCCATTTCAAGTGGTTTATGGAAAGCATCCTAAACCTCCACTACTGCTACCTCTGTCTGTACCTTCTCCTGCAGCCCAACTCACGGCTGATCAGATGCACAACCTATGGGAGGCCACCAACGCCAACTTGATTAAAGCTCTGATAAACACCTCCATCCAGCCTCTCTCTTTAACTCAGGGGATCGGGTTCGGCTCAGCACTTGCCACATCTACCTTCGGGACCCATCTATGCAGCTGGCACCTAGATACATTGGTCCTTTTTCAATTCCCGATTGCCTAGGTCCTGTGACCTATCATCTAAGACTGCCCTCCAGTCTCCAGATACACAATTCCTTCCATGTGTCCCTGTTAAAACCCTTGGTGCTGTCTTCCTACCATACCACCCCACCCAAGCCTCCAGAGACAGCTTCGGATGATGACCCAGTCTACCAGGTCCAGGAGGTCCTAGATATATGATGACTGACGTTTGGAGTATCTATTGTCTGGGAGGGTTTCGGTGCTGAAGAGAACTCGTGGGAACCCTCATCTAACATCTTGGACAAGTTCTTACTTCAGCACTTCCATCGTACACACCCTGACAAGCCTGGCCCTTCTAAGAGAGGGCACAAGAAGGGGGTACTGTTGTGACGCCTGGCCGCAATTGTCCAGTCCCCCCTACCTTCAATGTTCCTCCGATGTGGCGGCCCTCTCTCCATGGAGGGCCGTGGGCACTGGGCAGTGCGGCCCGAGCGACGTCTCCATTTATGCCATTGAATTGTCCATAGGATTTACCCACGTAAGTGCACTTTACATGAGTAAATGACTTTTGAAAATTGTTACAATAGTAGTTGCATTTGCACGTGTAAATCCTTTTAATATTATTCCAGTGAGAGCAGACCACACAATCACATTTATTACAAACAGAGCACAGAGAACTGCTGATTCTTGCTGACTATTTATATACTAAGTCAAATTTAGTGCAAGAGTCACACGCACAAGCATTAGTACACTGTCACTAACATTTTTATGCAGAGAAAGCAAGCTGCCCCTATGACAGTTATTGTACAGCCTGCACATGCTGCAGAAGAAAATCAATCTTTTTGTCTGTATCTTTCTTACCACTGTTTGCCATACTGCTAATCTTATCCTGATGATTTACACTGTAACCCTCTGACAGAGAAATTAGTTTCTCCTTCTACTACCACTTTAAACCATAGCTGGGTCACAGTGACAGTGACTGTAACACATCTTGGTTTCTACTCTCATGCTAAATAATTTTTATGAGCTTTTCTTTAACTCTGAACTTTTAAGCAAGGAGTTTCAGAATCTCTTCCTTCTCTTTCTGAGATCCAAATATGGAATAACTAAAAAAAAAAAAATAGTGACTACTCATAGCTTCCCTTTTACCTAAAGAAAATGATGAAGTCATGACATACAGCTGCCTACTGGGACAGGTGGGTTGAAAAAGGTTTTCAGCATGATTGGTCCTGCTCCTTCCTTATAACCCCTACTGGCTCCGCTCTTTCTGTCTTGAAGTGATAAAAAATGGATTGTTTTATAACACCCTACCCCCCCCCCAGTAGACTTTAATGGCACTAAACCAAATTAAACAAAAAAGATTTATTATTTTTATTTGGTTGCAAAGAACCAACTGAAAATCAACTCATTCATGGTGTTTTCTCATTTGGATTCAAACAAACGCCTATCCCTATTAACCAGGTATACTTGCAGATTACCACCTCTTATCTCTAAGAGTGAACAACAGAGAGTGGGTCTCCTCATTGCATCTAAAGGGTACTTCCAACTGACCAGGACTGGCTCTGTCAGAGACAAGATGCTGGGCCCAATGGATCATGGGTCTGACCTAGCATAGCACATTTTAGGTGTTTATGTCATTAATTTCTCTCTCAATCTTGTTCCCAGAGGGAATAAGTAACCAAAAGGTCAATATTCAAAAGATTTGTCTGACTAACATAGCTGGACAAAACCCAAGATTTGAATATTTATCCCCACTCTCCAGCTAAATTTTATCTGGACAAGTCATTGTCCGCATAAAATTTAACCGGTTAAAAGCAGGCAGCACTCGGAGTGTTCCTGACATATGGTTTTACCTTGTCTGGGCAGCACTGAATATCAGCACTACCCAATCAGAGTTAGTTCTCAAGTTTTCTGGATAAATCTGGATAATTACACCCAATTCACTGACCACTGTATCTCAGTAAAGCTATCTGGATATCTTTATCCAGGTAAATTCCACTAAATAGCCAATTAAAGTTGTTTGGATAATTTTATCCAGATAACTGTTATGATTGGCCCAAGGGTCCACGGGATTAGTGGACCCTTGGGCCGAAGAGAGGTGGTGGTTACCTGAGGGGTTGAGCCCCGCAGGGTCCCACCTTCGGCAGGCGGAGCTGCTAGATAGAGAAGAGATCAGGCGTGGCAATAGTCAGAGGTCAGAGATAGATGAGATGGGGTCAGGCGTAGCAGTGGTCAAGGTTGGAGAAGGTCGGAACGTGGTCAGGCGTAGCAGTGGTCGAGGTTGGAGCCGGAGAAGCAACTAACCCGAAGGAAGGAAGGACAAGTTGCTAAGGCGAGTCCTGACAGTCAGGACCTGCCTAATATAGTTCCCCGGGGATGACATCATCAGGAGGAGCAGGCAGTCCTGGCACGACGCAGGCCCTTTAAGAAGGGGGGAGGAGCGCGTGCGCCTGGAGGCCCAACCGAAGGAAGGCGGTGGCGGCGGCTGAGCCGCGAGGAGAGGCCCCTGTGGATAGGTAGGGCCAGAGGGACGAAGATGGTACCCGGAGCACTCCCCCCGCTCTGCAGCAGGACAGGACGAGAGGTGAGAAAGGCCGGTCACGAGTCCTGCGGCCGGCCGACGTAACAGTAACTTTCCCACTTGCCAGCTTACTCAGTATAGGCCTCCATATTACTATCACCACCATCACTGCTAGAAGGCAGATGTGCAAAGAAAAAAAGAAAAAAAACCACTTGCAAACTAATTCAATAAATCTGTAAGAAGTTTAATGACTTGTCAAATTAGTTCCACATCAAACTTTCAGGAAACTGGCCCAATTCAAGGGGTCCATAATTCACCGATTCAATGTAGATTCACATGAATCTGCATTGAATCTAGTCAAATTTTCTCCAGGTTGATTGGAAGAATTCTAATCAATTTCCCTATTAAACCTGAGGAAAATTAGAAAAAAAAAACAGATGAATTTGAAACAAACTGAAAATCTGTCCGGTTTGATTTCAGACTCATACATTTCACACATCTCTGTTAGTAGTATTTGGCACTAATCTTCTCATTGCACAGATACTGAATGCCCCTCTCATCCATAAAATAGAACATTCTGAGTCTAGAACAAAACTGATTTCTTCGTAGACTAGGAATGGAAAGTTTTCACTGCCTCTCCCTATATTGCACCTGGTCTTTGGAAAAGAAGATGGCTTCAGTTTCCTGTCTGGCATTTTTCATAAACACTCTATTAATCAGCCTCTGAAACAGAATAAATGAAATACAATTATAATCAATATTTTACTAATTTGCCCTTTGCTTCCTGAATGATATTGATATGTTTGCCTGTGACATTCTGGACTTTGTTTTCAAAACACTGCATTAATGCAAATGGACTGAGCTGTGCATTTATCTCTGTTAGCTATTACTACTACTAAAAAAAAAAACATACAAGAAAGAGTCCCTGTTCAGTAGATCATATAGTCTAATTCAGGCAAACATACAAGGCAAAAGAGTGTTTGGAAGTTTCATTCATTAAGACAATGCTTAAAAACTAATGAGGCTGTAAGCGGGACAATCAGAAGTTAAGATTTAAAAGCAGCCTCATAAAAGTGGGTCTTTAGATGGGATTTAAATAAAACAAGAGGAGGAGCATGATGCAGCAGCTCAGAAAGTCTATTCCAAGCATATGGTGGAGTCAGGTGGAAAGCAAGGAATCGGGAATTGGTGGTAGAGGAGAAGGGCATAGATAGGAGTGGCTTGCCTGATGAGAGGAGTGCAGAAGGAGGGGTATAGAGAGAGATTAGAAAGGAGATGTAGTGAGGAGCTTCAGAGTGAAGCCTCTTGTAGGTAAGAGAAGTTTGAACTGTATGCGGGAACAGGAAGGGAGCCAATGTAGTGGTTTGAGAAGAGGGGTTATATGGGTGTAGTGACTTTGACAAACGATTACTCACACAGCTGAATTTTGGATGGTTTATAGTGGGGAGTGAGAGCTAACTGGGAGACCTATGACGAGCAGGTTGCAATAGTCTGCATGGGAGGTGATGAGAGAGTGAATAAGGTTTCAGGTAGTACATTCAGAAAGGAAGAGAGATTTTTGCAGATTGTTATTGTTGGCCCTGCTACTATTTGGCCCCATTTTTCAGTATTCTAGGATTTTGCATTTCTGGGGTCCTTCTCTTGCTTTTGCTCCATCTTGTTGTGGGATGTGTGTCAGGGTTATCAATGTGCCTTCTGAGCATGTGCACAGGATCATTCTGCTCCCAAGGAGGATCCATTGCGAAGGGAACGGGTGTGGTCTTTCTGCATCCCTGGCAGACTGATCAAGGAAGGAGGGGGCCTGTGCTGCTCCAGAGTGGACTGGCCCAGGTGTGGGAGTTTTGGAGAAGAGTAGATTTTTTAAGAGGGTTGGAGAGAAGAATGCTTTCCTATTTTTGACCCTATAGTCCATCTTCTGAAGGACAGAAAAACTGATAGGCCTGGACTCTGATTTTTACCTTTGCACCCAGTTAACAGCAAAAGGTGAGGATTTAGGGGGGGGGGGGGGGGGGAAAGAAGCTTGAAGAAAAACTTTGGAATGTTTTTGAGGCTAGTTTTTGCAGTGAGGGCAGTTTTCCCTTGTTAAGGACACTGGAAGTTGGTTGTTTTTACCCATGGCCAGTAAACAGTGGGTGAAGCCGCTGATTTATGGAAAAGACTATTGGAACAAATTTTGAGACAGCTATTTAGGAGAATTGTGTTTTATTTTTTTTTCCCTTGTTTATGATTCTTATTGTGGACAATCATCCCACACTCTATGAAGCAGGAGTAGTGGAGACTGTGGAGACTAGGTCAGCTGGAGGAAGGAGAGTGGTAGCTCTGCTTCAATGGCAGGGGAGAATGAAGAAAAGATTATTTATATTCAGACAACAACAACAAGGACTGAATTACATAGTCTGGGTAAACAAATAAGCATAGGTGTAGCTTGCTTGTTACGTTGGCTACTACCCCAAATCAATTAAGCCTGATACTTCACTTTCAATGCATATCCAGTGTAGCTCTCTGCTTCAACGGCAGGGAGAATGAAGAAAAGTGGATTTATATTCAGACAACAACCAACAAGGACTGAATTGCACAGGCTAGGTAAACAAATAAGCATGGGAGTAGCTTGCTTAATGCGGCGGTGACTACCCCTAACCAATTAAGCTAGATAGCTACCTCACTTAGATGCAGTTCCAGCACTGCTCTCTACATTAATGGCGGAGGTGGAAGGGAAATACAACCAAAAGGTTACTAAGGGCCAAGAGTAACAGATAAGTATGAGGGGAAAAAAAAGTATGAAAGCTTGCTGGGCAGACTGAATGGGCCGTTTGGTCTTCTTCTGCCATCATTTCTATGTTTCTATTAAATGAACCATGGACAAAGAAACCACTCCTTTCCTGGTTTTGATTTTTATTTTGCTATTTATGATTTTCCCCATACTTTGTTGGTCATCCTATTTAAGTTACAGTTAAGGTTTTCCAATTGAACATCACCATTGGACTCTGCTCTTCATTTAATGGAGCCTTTGACCTCTGCTACCTCCAGCTCCTTTGAGCACTCGCTGTCGCTGACCCAAAGTGTGTGAATCTTGGACTGAGTTGTGTTACCCAACACTACACCAGGGGATGAAGTGTTAAAGTTTGAGAGCAAGTGAGTTGAGAAGGAAGAAAAAGCCCTGCGAACTGTGTAGCCCCTCAGATTTAGCACACAAGCAATCTGGGGGTCCCACCACAATACAGAGTAAGAAACGGCACATTTTAGCAGAGTTTTGGATATGTGTAAAGAAGGAAAGTGAGAAGTTGAAGATGACTCAAAGGTTGCAGGCTAAGGAGACTGGAAGGATTGCAGTGTTATCCACAGAAAGAGAAAGGAGGCTTGGGAGGAAAGATAAGAAGCTCTGTCTTGGCCATGCTGAGTTTAAGGTGGTGGTAGGATATCCAGGCAGTTAAAGATAAGCAGGCTGAGTTCTGGGAATGGATTCCTGATAAAATTTATGCTGTAGAGAAATAAATCTGGGAATCACCAGCATAAAGATAGTATTGAAAGCCATCAAGTAAATTTTCGAAGGGCCTCACGCATAAAAAAACAGGGGTTATGCTTGTGGCTGGGCCTTGTGTGCAAGTGAGCAATCCCTGTTACGCACAGAAGTGCTGGGCCCTGAAAAAGGGGCAGGCTGGGGGCATGGTCTGGGCGGGGCGGAGGCCAGCTGGGATAGCAGCCATTAGCTGTTGTCCCAGGGAAGCGCACGCTAGCAGCTGGCCGGCGCGTGAAAAACACTTCTGCTCTGGAGAAACAGTAAGTAGTGAAATAAAAAAATTTGCGGTAGCTAGGCAGGAGTTAGGGGTCAGGGTGGAGAGGAGAGGAGAAAGGGAAGGAAGGTTAGCTAGTGGGGTAGGGAAGTTCCCTCCCAGTCCACTCCTTAATTGGAGTGGACTGAGAGGAAACTGGACAAAAAGGCCGATTGCATCTTCGAGCGTAAATTGAAAATTCCCCACCCCCACCCCCGCATGCGTGAGTCATGGTCTGCCCGCACATGCACGTGCAGATATTAAAATCCAGCGTACATGTGCGTGCGGACATTGAATTTTATAACATGTGTGCGCCGTCACATGTATGTTATAAAATTGGCACGCGGTTTTGAGAGGAAATCAGAGCACCAAGGGAATTAGTATGCAGAGATAGAAAAGGGGATTGGTCAGAGCCCCTAGGCACATTATTTGATAGTGGGATGGTAGTAGAGGAGGATGCATTAGAGGAAACAATAAAAGTGTGATGATGGGAAAAAATAAAACTAAGACAGACCAAAGTTCTGAAATTCAAGTGAGGAGAATGTATCAGGTAGTAGGTGGTGATCAACAGTGTCAAAAGTAGCAGATAGGTCCAGGAGGATAAGAAAATGCCTTTGGTTGTAGCCATAAACAGGTTGTGGCAAAGAGAAGCAAATGAATAGAATAATTAAAAAAAATTACTTGAGGAAATAACCCTCCTGTTGCCCCCATGCTCTAGAAGAAAAGGGCCGCATGCCTGAGAAGGAGCCTTGGGACCTGTGGTGGGGCCTAGCAGGGGCTGAGGGCTTCTGAAGGGGAGAGGTCTGGATCAGAAGGAGGCAGCAGTTTGTGACTCAATGTGAGCTGGGAACACCCTTGGGAGTAAAAAGAAGCTTTACTGCAGCCTCAGAGAGCCTCTTTGAAGCATCAAAGCTGCCAAATTGAGTCTGGGGGAGCAGCTGAGAATTCCCATGGTACTGAGGAGGCCCGCAGTGTGCTCCAGATGGGAGAGGCCAGAACAAGCAGTGCAGTGTCAGGCAGTTACCGTTGTTGGCCCTCCCATGAGATAGTCAGCCTTTACGGTGATTAGGATAACTCTGTACCACCGCAGTATCGAAAATTAGGAATATGGCTGGTACATGGGGCCCTTGGGGAGGCCCCAGCATGATAAGAGAGAGCAAGCCAAACTGGAAGTATCCCAGGGTGATGACACTTCCAGTTTCATATAACTGCCTGGATAACCTTTAAAAGTTAAAAATCAACCAAAAGAAATTACCTAAAGGCCCGAATCCAGGTGGCAGAGACCAGGGGAGACCCTCATGAAAATGTGAAAACTCTGGATGAATCCCGTGGATCCCAATGTAATTTAGCATTAAAACTCATAAAATCTCTCAAATTTGAAATAAACAAATACAGGTTACAGATGGAAAGCCCTTTTGGACATGAAGGATATCTCTCAAGTGGTTAAAAAATCCACTTTTAAATCAAAAAAAGCCTCAGTTTTCATGGAGTATCTTTGGAATTAAAAAAATATATTAAAAAATCACCAAATAAATTAAGATATGGGGGCACTAGGACCGGAGCTGGAGAACCCTACTTTATAATTTTTTTGGATTGAGTGTGTGGTAGATGTTTTTGCATCAGTGGCAATGAGCAGTTTGGGGGTTATTAAACGTGATAAATTGATCAAAAATAGTGCCAGACTTCGACAGACAATTAGTGGTCATCTAAGGCAGTGGTCCCCAACCCTGTCCTGGGGGCCCACCAGCCAGTCGGGTTTTCGGGATATCCACTATGAATATGCATGAGAGAACATTTGCATGTTTGCATGCATATTCATTGTGGATATCCCCCACAATGGCTGGTGGGCCCCCAGGACAGGGTTGGGGACCACTGATCTAAGGAATATATTTCAAACATTTTTGAAAGTCAAAATTTATTTTTTATTTGAACTGAATCTGGTCTGATTGATTCTGAGCAATCCAGTTTGGGTTTCCCCCCAGGAAAATAATACCAGTATTTCAGTGCAGGGGTAATTCTGAAGCCATTACCTAAGAAATGCAGAAATGGCTTGAGTGGCAACCAGTGCAGACTGGTAGAATTAAACCATTTTGGTCAAAGCACAGATTCTATTAGGTTAATAAAAGCAATTCTTAGAATCTGTAGAACTGCAAAAAATATCTTCTGAGTAAAATTATTGTAACAAAGACAGAAAAAGCTTCAAATGGGTGAGAGCCATGAAGATTTTGCACTGTTCTGGTACTAATTTCTATCTATGAAGTCATCAGAGCAAGGATTTACTCAGTGAGAAAGGCAAGTAACAGTTTTAGACTGTCAGGAGAGCTATGCTGGCGCCTGTTCAGAGCAGAGGTGCTGCACTTGAGCACTGCTCTAAGGCCCAGTTAAAGCTTAGAAAGCACATTTATGAGGAAGAACAGTGAGGGAGACCCATTAGAGTGTGAATGAGATATATGAAAGAGTAAAAATTGTTGATAAAATATCCAGTCAAGGTAAGAAAAGAATAGAATAAAGTAAAGATAAATGTATTTGTGCTGTGGGACAATTACACAGCTTTGGTAGATCCGCTGGAGAGCCTAGAACGGTGTCTGATATGTGCACAGAGTCACTGAAACCCAGAGTTAGTGCTGACAACTGGAGAAAACTTTCTATGAAAATTAACTTTTATTGCCAGGAGAGAGATAGATAACTCCCTGGACCTAATAAAAGTGAATTGAACTGCAAGTGATATTACCACCTGCTGAACATACATGGAATAATTACAAGCAGTACAATTAATGCCCTCGCAGCACCCTGACTAGCTGGCAAGCACAGTTTGGCTGAAAGCGTGGCATAATCGGATGAAACAGGAAAATAAAAAATTGTTCTTCCATTTAGAATAGGGAAACCTGACTTTTATTTTGTTTTTTTAGTTAGCGATAACAGTTCACCAAGATGGCAAAGACACAGTAGGGTACATAGTTGTTGTCAGAAGTACTTTCAGAGGCAGCAAGATAGAATTTTTTTTTGATTTGTTAAAGATAGGTTAGTAGGGAGAAGAAGGGACCCCCAAGTTAAGAGCTCCAGCCAGTTCACTCTTGCTAGCATCCAAGAGAAGACAGAGATAAGTGTGAACACACCACTGGTATAGTAGGTCTGAATAAACAGAAATACTAATGTACAAACAAAGAAAGGAAAGTTTACAAAAAGGAGAGAACTGAGAACAGAAAACATAATTTAGAAAGATATAGAAGGTTGATATATAGAGATGGAAAAAAATTAAAGAACACATATTAGACCCTTGCCTGAATCTAGAAACTCAGAATAAAAACGTCTTCATGCACATGAGAAAACAGAAATAAGATACAAAGCATCAGTTCTTCAGTTTAAAAAAATTTGAGTAACAGAGCAAACTAACACAATCTTTAAGAAGAGAGGTACTTATCTGACACCTATCTGAAGAGAATTAAATTCAATGACGCACTTAAACCAGAAAAGTCTTAGGCAAAAGATAAATAAGAGAAAAAAAGTTACATTTTTTTAATACATTTTATTTTCCAATTTCAATTATACTTATACAAGACATAATCTTTGTACAAAAATACAGAGCTAAATTGAAAATATACAAGCAAAACAAATAAGAATTTTTTAAAAATTATTTATGCATTTTTAAAGAAAATTACAAAGCAAGAAAACTCTGTTCAGAAACATTGGAGAAATAAACAATTAAAGAAAAATAAAAGTTACCTAGACAGGAAACATAATTATCTCCAAAATGGGAACACTAATCGAGTGGGTGGGGGGGGGGGAACTAGAAACATATAGAGGAGATCAATATAATTAGTAAAATAGTACACATGGGAAAAGGCGGGGTTTTTTTAACACCCCATCATTTTATAACCTAGGAAATTTCTTGGATAGTTAAGCGGCCATTCTTTTTGGCCTCCAAGAAGTCCCGCAATTGATCTGGACTGAAAAAAATAAACATATTAGCTTTCATCTTAAGGACACACTTGCAGGGATATCAAAGAAGAAAATTTGCACTAATGTCTAAAGCATCTTCTCACATATTCAAAAAGGCTTTATGCTGCTCTTGAGTAGATTTGGCCAAGTCAGGAAAAATCCACACTTGACCCCATAAAAGGAAACATTAAGATGCAAAAAATATTGCCTCATAACTAAACTCAAATCCTGTTGAGAATAAAAAGAAATCAGAAGAGTCGATCTGTCAGACCTCTTCTGTTGAATTTTCCAAAAAGGCGGTCAGATTAGACATATCTACTGCATTAGGAGGCACAAGAGATTGATCTCCAATCTGCTTATATGGAATAAACATAAATTTAGTTAAAGCTAGCAACAAATGCCAGAGCTTAATTGTGCATTGAGTGAAAAAGAATTTTCTCCGATTAGTCTTAAATGTGCTACATGCTAACTTCATGGAATGCCCCATGGTCTTTGTTAGGATTCATGGGTTTTGTGGACCCTTGGCCCAAGGCGAATGTTGTTAGAGCCTGAGGAGAGGCATGGTCAGCAGTAGTAGGAAACACAACTGTAGTATAGCGTAGTAACAGAGTCTCTGGTATGATGACATAGGGACTGCCCCGAGGAGTGGGGGAGCGCAGAGTCAGTCTTAGCAGCAGTGACATAAGCTGCCCTGAGGAGCGGGGAAGTGCAGAGTCAAACTTAGCAGTAGTAATTGAGGCTGCCCCGAGGAGCGGGGAAGCAGGAGTAAAGGTACTCGAGTTGAGATGTAGACACTGCCCCAGGGAGCGGGGAGGCATGGAGCAAGTCGCTGATGTGGAGGCGGAGGCACTGCCCTGAAGAGTGGGGAGGTGCGGAGCAAGTTGCTGGTGTAGTGACGTAGACACTGCCCCGAGGAGCAAGAAGAGTGGAGCAAGTTGCTGGCATGGAGACATAGGCACTGCCCTGAGGAGCGGGGAAGTACGGAGCAAGTTGCTGATGTAGCGACATAGAAACTGCCCTGAGGAGCGGGGAAGTGTAGAGCAAGCTGCTGATGTAGTGACGTAGACACTGCCCTGTGGAGCAGGGAAGAGTGGAGCAAATCACTGGTGAAGAGACGCAGGCACTGCCCCGAGGAGCGGGGAAGTGTGGAGCAAGTTGCTGGTGTAGAGATGTAGGCACAGACGTAGACACGGCCCCGCAGAGTGGAGAAATATTGAGCAAGAGTCTCTGTAAGGTAGTTCCAGGGCAACCCCGAGGAGCGGGGAGGATAACAGGCAGGACCTCTGGAGAGGTGCAGGGACCACCCCAAGGAGCGGGGAGGTCTGGAGACAAATCTCCTGAGAAGCACACACAGGCCCCCAAGGAGCGGGTACCCAAGCCAGAGTCCAGGAACCGTGGTAGAGATCCAAGACAGGAACAGACGTCCGGGCAGACAGTAGTGAAGGAACTCGTTGCCAAGTCAATTAGTGCAGGCCCAGGGCGGTGCTTAAGAATCCCGGCTAGTGATGTCATCAATAGGTGATGCCCCTGAGGTTCCTGCCATAGCGTCCTTAAAGGTAGGCTCAGTAGCTCACGCGCGCACCTAGGAAGGCCCGGAGGAGGCATGGAGTTCAGCAGCATCCAAGTCACCATGAGAAGTCCTGGGAGATAGATGGCATGCGTCAGCGGCGGCTAGCTACAGACGCGAGTTCACCCGGAGAGGAGAGCAGGGCAGCACATGATGTGAGTTGGGTCGGCCGAGGGTGGCTGCGGCCGACAGTCATAACAGTCCTTCTATTATCCGAAAGTGTAAATAACCGATTTACATCTACTCATTCAAGATCTCTCATGATCTTAAAGACCTCTATCATATCCCCTCCTCAGCCATCTCTTCTCCAAGCTGAACAGCCCTAACCTCTTCAATCTGTCTTCATAGGGGAGCTGTTCCATTCCCTTTATCATTTTGGTTGTCCTTCTCTGTACCTTCTCCATCGCAACTATATCTTTTTTGAGATGTGGCAAACAGAATTGTACACAGTAATCAAGGTGTGGTCTCACCATGGAGCGATACAGAGGCAATTTGACATTTTCTGTTTTATTAACCATTCCCTTCCTAATAATTCCTAACATTGTTTCCTTTTTTGACTGCTGCAGCCGACTAATTTTATGAATCTTGTCATGGAAGTAGTCAGCCATAGTCCGGGCATAGAGTGAGGTGGGGAGGAAGTTTGCACAGATAATTGAGTGTGGCAAAGAGATCGCAAGGGTTGGATGCAAGAGAATTTGTCAGATGGATGTAGTAGTCTTACTTGCCAAGTGCAATAGCAGGCTGGAAGGGGGTCTGCATGAATTTGAAATGTATGAAGTCTGCATGGGCATGGGATTTTAGCCAGAGATTTTCTGCAGAACAGACACAGGAACTTAGGAAGCAAATTCTAGGGGTGAGACAATGCTAGATTTTGGTGTGCCTTACAGGACAGTTAAGGGGGTGGGCAAGAGTGTCTAAAGCAGAGGACAGTATGGTGTTTTAAGAAAAAATGTAGTGGAAGAAAGGAGAGATGAAACAGTAGTGGGGAGCATAGAAAGGTCGGCAGCTCAGAGATTCCTGAAGGTGTTGGTTGTGACTGGATGAGGCTGTGGGGGAGGGTGAACTGAGATGGAGATGGAGACGGCTAAGAGTCAGCAGTTGGAGGAAAAAGTCTAGGTCAAGGCAGTGGCCATGATTGTGAGTAAGGATGGTAGTGCAGAGTTGGAGATCAAAGGAGGAGGTTAAGGGAAGACGTTTTGAGGCATAAGAGTCAGAGGGGTCATCAACATGGAGGTTAAAGTTGCCAAGAATAAAGGAAGGGGAAGAAAGATCAAGGAAGAAGGAAAGCCAGGAATCAAAGTCAGTGAGAAAAGAGGACAGGAATTCATCAGGGGAACAGCTACTTTGAGAAGTAGTGGGGTGAATTAGCGGATGGAGTGGGCTTCAAAGGAAGAAAAAGAGTGGAGTTGAAATATAAAGGATTGAAATCTATAGGAGGGGGAGGGCAGCAGTCCAACATCCCCATTGCAGCTCACTGTGTGAAGTGTATGGGAGAAAAGATAACTTCCATGACAGAGAGCTGTAACTGACGAAGAGTCCTCAGGGACAGCCGGGTCTCAGTCAAGGCAAGGACATGAAGAGTATGAGGGATAAAGGGGTCAGGGATGTAGGCAAACGTCTTGGAAATATACTGGGTGTTCCACAGGGTGCGTGAGAAAGGAAAAAAAGTGAAAGGGTGAAGGAGAACAGTGATAAAACTGGAGGGGTAAAGGTTAATATGCACCAATGAGGTGAAAGTTGCCTTGGAGGGCCAGAGTTGGGATTGATATCCCTGGCTGAGGAGGAGCAGCAGGAGTAGATGTAGAAGAGAGGTAGAAGTGTGATGACAGCAACAAGGATGAGATCTGTTAGGGAGAATGGAAATGGCTGGATGAAAGGAAGAATACTTTGAAGTTCAGAGCAGTGGATAGTGCAGATGTCAGAATGGAAGGTGAAGTAACGAATGCAGGAAATGGGGAAGGTGGACTTGGTGTTTTGCAACAAAGAATAAAATTTGAGAGAATTAGCATCAGGAAGACAAAATGAAGTGGAGCCTTAGGAAATAGAGAGAGACCTGTAATGTCCCCAGTACCTGGCCAGCTGCTCAAAGAAGGCAAGGTGGGAGCAGCTCCGGCCTGCGGTGGGCTGTGGTGATTTCCAGGGTCAACTACTGAGGCAGCTGGGAAAAGTATCCAGATGGGCTGCAAGCTCCCCAGTACCTCGCTGACCAACTGGCTGCTCAGGGAGTGCAGCGTGGGAGCAGATCAGGCCCAAGGTGGGTTGTGGTGACTTCTGAGGCAGCTGGGAGAAGAGTCCAGATGGGCTGCAAGCTCCCCAGTACCTCGCTGACCAACTGGCTGCTCAGGGAGTGCAGCGTGGGAGCAGATCAGGCCCAAGGTGGGTTGTGGTGACTTCTGAGGCAGCTGGGAGAAGAGTCCAGATGGGCTGCAAGCTCCCCAGTACCTCGCTGGCCGACTGGCTGCTCAGGGAGTGCAGCGTGGGAGCAGATCAGGCCCAAGGTGGGTTGTGGTGACTTCTGAGGCAGCTGGGAGAAGAGTCCAGATGGGCTGCAAGCTCCCCAGGCTCCTTTTCTTTTCTAAGCATTCACTTGTATTTTACACATGCCTGCTGAATACCGTTCAAGCAAGTCACTTTGCAGCATGGGTAATTGTTCAAGCATTTAGTTTTCATTATTTTCCGACACAGATGATTAGAAGCTGCTGAAATGTGAAGCTGATTGCTCTGAAGTTAAATCATGCTTAGCAGTGTATTTGTTTTGGGATTTAATTATCGTGTCTACTGACTGAACATGTTACTCGGTGGACACTCCCTTGCAGGGTGCCAGTTGCTTATTTGCAAGTTTAAAAATGCCATGCATCCAAGTGTGAAAGCATTCCCAAGGCTAAAACTGTAAAGAATAAAGTGGAGGAGCCATCTTAGAAGGCAATAATTTTATCCAACATAAAAAAAAGAGAATATGATGGCAGATAAGACCTACCTAGTCTGCCCAATTTACTTCTTGTTACCATACCATAAAACCCAGTCGATATTATCCACTTTTCCCTTCATTTCATGACTGAGAAGAACTCCAGAAACAATTTCAGAGGATCTGAGTTGCTATTTTAACATTTTTCCCCCTCTGGCTCCCCCCTATAATTTGTACATTGAATATTCCCGTGATTTGAAAAGTCAAAATAATGAGAGAGACAGAGAATAATTTTCAATACCTTTTAATGCAGGCAAATTAGTGTTTATCCATGTAAAATATTTTTTTGAAAATCCCCTTCTCCATGCAAGTAAAAAAGAGCAGTGTTAGGTCTGGGGAAAGAAAGTGGGTGTAGGAGAACAGTACTTGGGTACAAAGTGCCCACATTCTTCTACTGGCCTGAATTTTCGAAGGGAAACGTCCCTACTAGTCCCACAGGTAGTCTCAAAGTTACCCACTTATTATTATTATTATTATTTTTAATGTATTAATTACCTAACATAATACTAAGGGACGGTAATTTTGAAACAGCTGTGCGAGCGCATATGTGCACGCGTTTTCCAGCTCGCGTTCAGAGACGCATTCACTTTATAACGTACCCGCCTACGTGTGTTCATGTTATAAAATAGCCAGGAAGTGTGCACATGCGCGCACAGTTTTAAGTGGACGCACGCATGTGCGGGTAAATTCCGTGTCTACCACGTAAGTGGGGGGAGTTTTATAAGGGATGTGCGCCGGCGCCATAGCTATTTTTCCCATTCCGTTCCCAGTTCTCCCAGTTTAGGGATAGGACTTCCAAAGTCCCCTGATTTATTAGCCTCCCTTTCCCCGTTAGCCCCAAACCTTAAAACCCTGACTAGCTGGATTCTTTTTGGTTTTTTTTTTACTTACACACCATCCATAGTGTTATGCTCCTGCCCACAAGAAGCATGGGCAGACTCTTACCTTGTCACAGACAGCCAGCCACGCTGCTGCTTCTCTTTCTCCCTGAATCAGCTGGGGCCGTTTCCACAGCTGCTGTCATGCGGTCTGCTTCTCTGCTCCTGTTCCTGCCTTCCCCCAAAGTGCTGCTGCGATCCTGGGACCTCCAGCCAGCAGCAAGACCGTCTCTCTCAGTGCCTGCTTCAGCCCGGGTCCTTGCCTGGCTGGGAAGCCGTCCCTGCCAGTGCCTGCAATCTTACCTCTGCTCCTGGGGCTGTCTTCACGGCATGGAGCCGTTCCTGCAGTCAGCCCTTCCCCCGCTTCCTCTGTAGCCGGCACTTCTCTCTGCCGGTGCCTGTAGCCAGCCTTGCTTTCTCTGTTTCTGTCCTTGCAGCTGGGAGCTGCTCCACTGACCTGCCTTCACCCAGCTCCAGTCCAGGGCTGCTCCGCGGCTTCCTTGGGCCCTCCACGTGGCTGAGGACGCCACCAGCTGCCAGCTCTTCTCTCCAGCCTCCTAGGGCGCGAGCGCGCACCTCTTTGCTCCTCTTGAAGGGCCAGCCAGGTGTGGCCCCCTGCTGACCCCTCCCTGGGCATTGTCCACCTCAGCCCTACTAAAGGGCTCAGCTTTCAGTGTATCTTTGCCTTCGCAAGGAGTTGGTCACTTCTGAGTTCCTCGTTCCAGGAGATGCCTTGTATTCCAGCCTTCTGCAAGGTCTAGTGTTCCATGTTTCCTGTTGAAGCTTCTTGTCAACTTGTTCCAGTCCTGATGTCTTCAGTGTTCCAGTCCTGATGTCTGCCTGCTGTTCCAGTCCCAAGGTCTGTCTCTTGATCCAGTCCTGATGTTCCTGATGTCCATGTTCCAGCCCAGAGGTGTGTCTCCTATTTCAGTATATGTGTTCCAGTCCTGATGTTCCTGATATCCTTGTTCCTGATCCTGATGCTTCTACCTGCCTTGAGCTGCCAGGAGTGCAGCGAATCCTGCTTTGGCTGCCGGTGTGCAGCAACCAGCTTCTTTCCTGTTACCTAGATGTCTGTGCCAGATCCTGTTCCTAATCCAGTCCATATGTTCTGCCCTTCGTCTCGTCTGGCTCCTGAGCCTTCTGGCCTGTTGGGCCCTGGAGTGGCCAACAGGTGGGATTCGTCCCTGTGCTCTGGAGCTTCCGTTCCTGCCAGCCGATGGCACTTCGGATGTCAGTATCCCAGCATCGGAGTTTGCTTCGCCTGGATCTCTCCTGCATTCTCCCGCTCTCAGCGTGGTCCGTGACCAGCCTTCCAGGGCTGCGTAGGGCGCGCATGGGACAGGGTGGTCCGCGACTCAGTCCCGCGGGTGGCCTGAGTAGGGCGCCCTGAGGGTCAGTGCCCTTGTCTACCTTCAGCCCTCGTTCCTGATTCTACCTCTGTGCATCCAGTCCTGAGTCCATGCCTGTGCCTGTCCACGCCTATGCATTCTACACCTCATTCCTGAGTCCACGTCTATGCCTGAGTCTACGTCGTTCCTGAGTCTCGTCTGAATCCATGTTCCAGTCTTCACTGTCCTGGCCTCCATCTGGCCTGCCGCTTCGTGCCGTACCCTGCGGCAGGTCCGAAAGGGCTGGGAACGGTCGGAGGACTGTTCACAAGACCAACATTGTGTTGTTGGGTCTTCCGAAGCGTGCAGGTCCGGAGGAGGGCCTGTCTTCCATGTCTCTCCAGCCCTGCTCCCATCCAGCCCATGCTCGGGCATGCCACGCCTCCCACGGCACTTCTTCAGAGTCCTCTGGGGTCGAGCCGTGGCCCAAGGACACACATCACCCAGGAGTGGGATCGCTCTCCTAGCGCTCCACAACACATAGCAGTAGCAAAGGTACGCAGGGACCCTGGCGCGCACCTCTGCGCGTAAGTATTTATGCGCACAGCTCTTGGCCGTCCCCTGACACACCCACGTCCCTCCCCTTTTATAAAACGTTTGACTTGTGCGCGTGGCGGGAGATATGCGTGTAAAATGGGCGGCTTATAAAATCCACTCGGCACGTGCCGGCCCAACGTGTGCGCATATCTCCCGGCCTTGGCACACATAGGGCTTTTAAAGTTTGCCTAAGAAGTGAATACAACATCAAACAGATTATGAACCGAAGATTTCAAAGAATATTTACAATCTTTAAAGCAAACTGTGAGACAATAAATATATAGTTAACAATAATAAAATTAAAATTACATTATCTACTTAATGACCTTGCACTAAAGCACCTCCAGGGACCACTTAGTTCTTTGTTTGTTTTTTTTAACTATTTGCAGGCTACCTTTTCATTTGCATGGTTTTGTGCATTGCTGAAAGCAAAATGTGAACCTTCACTTCTACAGTGTATGTAAGCAGCATAGCCTGAGAATACAGAATGACCAGGTAGATGCATGTTCACCTGGCAGCATAGCACAGATATGCCTCAAAATTTCAAAATAATTATCAGTCTTTTGAACAAGGAAAGAAATAGAATGTACACAGTGCAGTCTGATGAGGGAAATCATAAGAATAACTTTATAAGAAAAGAAATACAAATTCTGTACAAGGTCAAAGGCAATTTATATTTAAAATAATGTAACTCCAGTTTAGGGCACATAAAATGATGGGAGGTTGTCCCTTATTGAAGGAAGGGTCCGCCTCCCAAATTTATTTAGTGGGCTCAAATTTATGGGTTATGCAGATGGCGAAGTAGACCTTCACAGAGACAGCAGGGGTAATTAAAATCTCTGAACTAGTCAGGGAGAACCACTACCATCCTCCCCTCCATGAACCCTGGCCCCAAATGTATCCCATAGTGCCAGCAACTATAAAGCATTAAGCAGAGTCACACTACTTTTAGATGAGTACAAACTCTTAACTTTATTTCTGGTTTTTTTCCAGCCATCTTGTACAGGAGTAGAATTGGGTAGGCATATAAATATTGAATACTCAGAATTCATGGGATATAGTCAGAGTAAATCTTCTCCAAAGTATACTATATGGTTCCCTGCAGGATAAGAGTACCAATCTCTCAGCCTTCACTGGTCCCACCCTCTCGCTGGTCCCACCCTCTGGAACAACATGCCGCCGGACCTCAGACTAGAGCCATCCACCCACCAATTCAAAAAGAAGCTAAAAACCTGGCTCTTTAAACAAGCGTTCCCTGATTAACATCACCCTCACACACACACATTACATACTTCCCCCTGCCCCCCTATGCTCCAATAATATCATGTTTACTTTCTGACAATGTCCTATACTTTCTAACATTGCACTATACTTTCTGACATTGTCCTATATTGCTCATCATATTTTCTCATGTAATGTACATTCCTTAATGCTCCACCTCTTTTATCATCTTATTATTACTGAATAATAATCTTTTGTACCCCTCATCCCACAACTTCAGATGATCTAAATCTGTATATATTTTGCTTGCCCTTTCCACCTTTACCCCCTCCCATCACCTCCCCCTTCTTCGCCCCCTTCAAGTTCATATTCCCTTACCCTCTACATCAATCATGTTCTTTGTTTCCATTATGTTCTCTGTTACAATTAATATGTTACCCCTTCCAAGTTCTGATCACCCTGGTTCATGTACTATGTTCAAAGTTACTTGTAAACCGATATGATGTACCCACAAATACCGGTCTTAAAAAGCCTTTAAATAATAATAATAATAATAATAATAATAAACATCAACTAGATCTTTCAATTCCACATTCCAAGCATTTTAAAGGAATATAAAGATGAAATTCTTCATAGTACAGTTCTCCCATTTTCATACCATTAGGTATACTTTTTTCTCCATATCCCAACCCTCTCACAGCACACCCGATAGGTATGTTACTCCTAGATTTCTCTTCATTTTAACCACTAGACTCAAACCCTTGTGAGAGATGAGGTTCACCCCTTCAGATTTACTTGCCCTCCTATCTTGCCCTCCCTCCTCTGCCCATGATTGCCTGCACAAATTGCACATGCATTCATCTAAAACAAAAATGGAAAATGTGCCGAATAAGGCTAATTCGTTTCATTTAGGGGTCTAGGCTCGTGCCCCAGCCTATGTCAAGGCCCCATCGTCAGAACCCGGTCTTTGGGTCAGGTTGCGGCGAAGGGCCTGGGTCTGGGCCCTAATCTAGGCAAAGGCCCCGGCATCGGGAGCTGACCTCTAGGCCAGGCCGCAGTGTTGGGCCTAAGTTTGGGCTCTGGCTTAGGCCGAGGCATCAGCCTACACAAGTCCGAGGCTTTGGCCTAGTCGCCGCCAGCAGATCTCCACCGGACCAGGTAAGTGGGAGCCAGGGGACATACTGGCCCTGGCATTTTTCCAAGGGGGGGTGGAAGGCCTAGTTTTTGCTTTTTGGTGATTTGTTTCATTTTTTTTAATTGCTTGATTTGTTATTTTTTTCATACAAATCAAATGAATCAAGCAATCCACAAACTGAAATTTCTGGAGAAAAAAAACTCCCAAAAATGAACCAAAAAACAAAAACAGATGTTTTTCCCTTCACAACTTCCTATTATTTGATCTTACACTCAAATCTCTCCACCTCTCCTATCCAGCAAAATGCAGCTCTCCCCAATATCCTTCATGTCCAGGGTCCTTCATGGAGCATTCCTCATCTCTGAATGACCACTCACTCCTTCCTCCTGGCCATTTCCTCATGGAGAGAAATTGCCCCTTCTCCACCCTTAGCTTCTGGATATTTCCTCAGGGAGAGAAATGCTTGGGCCTCTTCCCTTGAAGGGTAAAGCCCCTGCAGGACCCCACTCCATAATGGGGTAGTACCTGGTCCCATCAGCCTGCAGGCTGGCTTCTCCAGGCCACTACATCCTGGAGGTCCCTCTCACACAAACTCCAGCTTTTGAAAGGGCAAACTCCTGCCAAATCCTCCCAGTTTTATACCCTCCAGTGATACATTCCCCACCAATCACCTAAATCCACTGTCTTATAGGGGACCAACACACTATCCCTTAGTCCCAACAGCATTAATACATCACATTGCTAAGCTCTCACAAAATACTATCTAGTGATCATTTAACATTATTACAAATACAACATATAATATGTTAGATACAAACATTGAACCAGAAGCTCCTTGGTTTTCCTCCATCCAAACTTTGTTTCAAGAGTAGGGAGGGACATTCTTTAAGGGGTGCTCCTCCACAATAATATCATCCAGTGGCCATCACAGATATTAAATATTATGTGCTTAACAAAAAGCCTTTTAAGAAGGTCCATGTGTAAGCACTTCCATTAAAAACAATAAGTCTAAAAAATCTGCTTTGGATTCCCTCAAGAACTACAGATGTTTCGCTTAATGAAAAACAAAAGAAAGCTCTATTTTTTAGGCACATCTGTTTGAAAGACTCTAAGAATTCATTCATAGACTTTTCAACAAAGGGATAAATGTACAAGCAAAGGTCATATGGAAGAAAATACAGAGAACAGAAACCATATGGCAGAGTGGATGAAGCTAGTGCAGTAATTAATTTGTTCTTTACTTAAGTCTATGCTATACACTGTACCAGACTGTATTTCCACCTGAGAGATAAATAGAGTTGATCCAGCAAAGTCAACCTAAACATCCATGGATTACTGGAAGGGTGATTGTAATAAACAGAGATAGAGGAAGTTCAGTCCTACGCTATTTGTTTTGCCAGTATTGTTTGATTTTCGTGTCTTTGATGTGTTATTCCGGATTCCCTTGAGTTTCTGGGGGCATGAGCTCATCTCCTGCCTATTTGGTTTAGGTGAGAAAACCAGAAGAGGAGGCGGGTGAGAAAACGTGGCAGACCAGTATACCAAGGAAAAGTCCTGCATGTCACCTGATAGCCGTGTGTCCTGCATACCTTCTGGAAAGGAGAGGCTGGAGGGGGAGATAGGGGTGGATGTGGACAGCAAGGTCTTTCTGCTGGTAGATGTCTTCCTCCTTCTGCAATGACTCCTAAGAGAAAATGAGGAGGGAGTGTTGAGGGGGCTGCTATCCCTGTGAGTATAACACTTTTAGGGAGGCAATCCTGAGCAGCCCATCTAGTTGCAAAGCACGAGGGTATCTACGTCACGTGCTTTCAATCTAATTTGCAAAGGGAATCTAGGCAGGTAGTTTCCATTTAAAAATTAGCTAGAGAAAAATATACACACTCTGCATGTGCAATTTGTGCAGGCAGCCATGGCCGGGGGAGGGAGGGCAAGATAGTATGTGTACTTTTGAAAATGCCAAGTACGTATGCTCTTTTCCTACCCTGACCTAACCATGACCTAAACGAATGCTCCTTAATAGTGCAGCTAAATGTGCACGTGTTGCAAATCCACCACACATGCTCTTTAGCCACTCTTAGGAGGGCAATTTCCAGACTGGCCAATTTTCCTGGATAAATCACTATTTACCCGAGTAAATGGCTTCAAAAATTGCTCTTTCAGGGGGCAATTTTGAATAATCCCTGTAGTTGCAAGGTTCACAGGTATTTTTACTAATTGTCAAAGGGAAACTCTGTGCAACCAGTTTCTGGTGGATGGGTTCTAAACCCCTCCCCTGTGACTGGGTTCTCTTACAAATGTGGTAAAAACAGCTGGTGTGGTGAACAGGGCCCAAAGGACAGGAATCCCCTCTCTGGCTGACAAAGACCCTTTTTTGTGATCCTGGCTTCTTCACATAGGAACAAATCCCCCTTTCATCTTCACCTCTCTCAAACTCAAACACTGGAGATGAAGTCAGTCCCAAATGGTTTTATGTGTTTGTTTGTATGTAAAGTTTTATCTGCTTTTAATTGTTGTATTTGTACAGTATGTATGTTATATTTTATTATGTATGTATTGTTTGTAATCCGCATTGAACAATTGGGAAATAGTGTAATATAATTAAATTGAAATAAATAAATGTAGGTAGTGGTAGTTTCATTTTGCTAGTTTATTCAAAAACACAACCTTGTGGTACTTAAAACTCCAAACCACAGGCTCTGCAGTATAAAGGTTCACAGAAAGTAGCAGCATATCTCAGCATCAATTAAATTTCCTCACTAATAGAGTCCTTTTTCAGGAATACCGGCACAGTTCTTCCTTATTTAGTTCTGAGGCTTGAAATTAATGATGAGACTTCCAATAAACAACATTTTCCTTTTCTAGGGCTCCATATACTTCCTAGCAGGTCCCTGGAATAGATGGCCATTGGCTTAGGGGTATTGAATGTACTCCTTCCAAGGGGAAATATCATCAGCTTGCTTCACCAGCAGTTACTGCAAATACTCAGCAGACAAGGGGGCCGATGCTATAAAAAATGCGGAAAGCGGGCGCTGAAAAGTCAGCGCCCACTTTCTTAACATGGGGGGATTTAGTTAGGGCTGGAGGGTGGGCTAGATAGGGGTAAGGTGGGGGGGATCGCAAAAAAAGTTCCCTCCAAGGCCGCTCTGATTTCGGAGCGGCCTAGGAGGGAACGGGGAAAGCCATCGGGGCTCCCCTTGGGCTTGGCGCGTGCAAGGTGCACAAGTGTGCACCCCCTTGCACGCGCCGACCCCGGATTTTATAATATGCGCGCGGCTGAGCGTGCATGTTATAAAATCGGGTGTAGATTTGTTTGCGCCGGGTTGCGCGAACAAATCTACGCATGCGCGTGTTTAAAAATCTGGCCCTCAGCTATTAATGCCTGCTCCAGGCTATCTCATTCACGCCACGTCCGACGCGTTAAATAGGCGCTAATCCCCCTATTGCATTAGGGGTGGATTAGTGCCTATATAACCCGCGTTCAACTATGGGTTATTCAGTGCGCTTGCTGAGCACACTGTAATGCATCGGCCCCATCATGGTTGTTGTGATAGTGGACCCTTGTTTCGAGGTAGATGGCTACCGTCGAAGGGCGAGGCCTCTTGGACTGTAGAAGCTTGCTAGAAGACTTCACCCTGGAAGCACGCGACCCCCCCAGGTGGAGCCCGTAGGGGTCCGGCCGCTGGGACTTAGGCGACTCCTCTGAAGACTGTAGAAGGTCCGGAGGCAGGAGGCCTGCAGGAGGCCGTCTGGAACCCACGACCGCCTCCTGCAGGTCGTGGGTTCCAGACGGCTGGCGCCTCCAGCAGGTCGTGACAGTCTGAGGACGGAGTCGAGGAAGAGTCCAAGCCGGTCCGAGAATCAATATACCAGCAGGGTCAGAGTCCAGTCCAGGGTCAAAAGCCAAAGAAGGGTCCAGAGCCGTACCGGGTCAAGCCAGGAGAAGGGTCCAACGCCGTACCAGGATCAAGTCAGGAGAAAGGTCCAACGCTGTACCAGGATCAAGCCAGGAGAAGACACGTCCACCAGTCCAGAGGTCAGAAGCCAAGAATCAATCCATGGAGCAGGGGAGAAGAGCGGGACGAAGAGCCAGGAACACACTCGGGCAGGAACCTCAATACCAAGGCAAGGTCTGAGAGGAGGACCTTGCCTTTTAAACCCCTGGAAGAGGAAACAGTATCAGAAGGGAGCCACGACATTTCCTGTCGTGGCTCCTTTAAATCAAATCTTCAGCCGCGCGTGCGGCTCTAAGAGACCAGGAAGGAGGCAGAGTCATCGCAGCCCCGCTGGGCTCCGCGGCTGGCCAGGACAGCGGCCAAGGCCGTGAGAAGATCATCGGAGGAGGCTCCCTGCTCCTGCAGGAGTCTCCGGGTTTCCCCCACGAGTTTGGTGAGTAGCTGCTCCCGGCTGCGGTCCGCCGCGGCCGGCGGCCATGACGGTCAGCCCCAGTCGCGGCTTGCCGCGGCCGGCGGCCATAACAATGGTAATTGCCCAATGCAAGTCTCATCCTTTATATTCAAAGCCTTTCCTGATGACATCACCAGTTTGTAACGCACAGGATTCTCATTTAATCCCTGTAGTTGTTAAGATAAAGGCTAAGAGCCACAGATGTGAGACCAGGGTAGTTTCCCTGTGAAAACTAGCTGGCATAAAGTGCACATGGTAAAGGTATCTACATACTTTGTGTCTGCTATTTATGCAGGCAGTGGGGGGGGGGGGGGATAAAATACTGTGTGTAGTTTGGAAAATGCCAAGTGCACAGGCTGTTTTACTCCCCCAAAGAAAGGTACCTTTTTAGTGCAGCTGAAAGTACATGGGTTGTGAGCTCTGAGCATGCTTATTAGCCACCCTGTGGATAGGCAGTTTTCAACCAGGACAATTGCCCTCTAAAGGATTTCTGTCTGAGATAGCGCAGAACAAATGAGCTGGAGTCTGGCTGTCTGATGTGGCATCCTTAAGAAGGAACAGCGATATCCTATGATCTCACAGACCTAGTGAGATCATGTTTCCCTGTGTACACAGTATGCTGAACCTGTGTAGAGTTTGTTGGAACACGTTGACAAGTTGCTTAGAGAGGGATCTTCATGCCTTTGGTGTGCCATTGAATCTCACTCTGCCTCTTGCCTTCCTGGCTGACTTTGGTACCTGTTTTTTAAAATCTAAATGTAGTCTTATAAATTTGCCAAATTAGCATTCTTTTTAAATCTAACTTTTATTTCCATGTAGTTGCTTATGACTGATGATGTTTATTTGTAGATTTGTGTAAATAGTTTCTTTGTAAGTTTCTGCTGCAATACTTCGTTTAGAATTAAATATTTAATTAATCAGTCTTGACTCTGGTTTATCTCCTGAAAGAATTTCCTACCTCTGAAGGTAATATATGATTGGCATGCATGCCAAATGATTAATTGGTTAATGAAATTGTATTAAAATTAACACTGAGGGTGTCAGACCTCCTAATAAAAGCTAGCAAGTAGTATAATTGCATTTGATTCAGTTCTGTTTGATAAGCCCTGTGGAAAATCAAAACAATTAGTCAAATTGTGCATGTGGAGTAAGGGTCACCACAGATATTATATGCTTCCTACATTAGAGAATGGTTAGGTTTCTCTGCTTTAAGCAATGGGATGGCTTATCCCAATTTTATAATCAATTGGAATAAAATTTGGATAGTTTTAGGAAGACTGCCCATCTTTATAATTGACTGATTTTTCATTCTGGAAGAATCTAGAAACAAGAGTTGGCTCTCTGGATTTGTTGGGGTGACTAAGAGACATGGTAGCATAAAACAACACTGTCTCTGCGATGTAGGTAGATAATAACAATATTTTATGTAGAGAATACGGTTTCCCCTAGTTGTAAAATCTATGAGAGGGAAGAGGGGATGATTTGCTATTGGTCAAATATTCATTCACTCCATGTGGATTTTAGAGCTGAATTTGGGGGAGAATACCCACATAATGAGCTTTGAGAGCATGAGTCTATTATTAACTATCAGTTTGGTATCATCTGTGAGATAGCAATAAATATTCAGTATTATGACAGAAATATATTAAAAATATAAGGTACAAATACCATATCTCATATTGGAGAGGTTCGGCATCAGTGATGAGGTTCTGAATTCTTGTTAAAGGAGCCGATGGGTGGCAGTCCAGTAGAAAATTGAAAAGTTTGAAATTGGAAAATAGAAATCACTATGTATATGCAAAAAAAGTTTCACTTTAGGAAATTGTTCACTCATATTCAGTAAAACTATCATACTTTTAAAATTATACATCATAAGTTTTAAAAGCAAAATTTCTAGTGTCTTGTTATATTTGTTTTTGGGGGTTTTTTTTATAGGATTCCAAAATAAATTTTTCCACAGCCCACAGTAGGAGAAAAATTTTAGAAATAAGGCTTTTTGGAGTTTGTACACTAAAGCTTAGCATGTACTAATGCCATTTAGTAAGCACACAAAATTCTGTATCATGCAATAAACCTTTAACATGCATACTAACCTGGTTTAAAACAATGTTAGTAAATGTATGTTAAAATTAGCACATACTGTGCATTTAATTGTCAATAATGAGATACAAATTTGGATTTAGTGGCTTCTTAGCAAATAGCATTATATGCTCTCCTCCATGCACTATTTAGCACATGCTAAGCTCACAAATTTAACACCCAACTCATTAGCTCACATTTCAGCTACCAGAAATCATTGTGGGTAGAAGATGGGGGTTATGTGGGTGGTGGAGGAGTTGGAGTTATTTAATGGGTAGAAAACAGAACAGGTGAAAAATGGACCATGATCTAGTCGATTATAGTATATTATGGAAACACCGTAAGCAGGTGGGACTAGGTGAAAGAGTATTGCAATGGATTTTATCTTTTTTGAGGGATAGAACTTTGGTGGTCATAGAAAGAGATAAATTGTCATAATCTTTTGAGGTGAAATGCAAAGTCTTGCAGGATCCATGTTGTCCCTTCTACTATTTAATTTATGTGTCAATTGGGGGCTTTGATTCATTCATTTGGGATTTAAAGGGGTTTTTTTTGTATGCAGACAATATTCAGCTGGTTGTTCTGGCAGAGGTGGATTTAGCTGCTACATAAAAGAATGGAATGAAGGTTTGCAGAAGATTTCAGAATGGTTGTCAGTTAATCATTTGTTGCTGAATGCAGCTAAGACAGAGTTGTTGTTAATGAATGAAGTGATCCATATCCTTCCTTGTCTGTGAAAGTTAGTAATAGGTAAGTTAGAGCAGTAGAGAAGCTACACGATTTAGGTGTCCTGTTGGATTCTAAATTTGATCTACACTCATTTTATGAGAGTTTCACAGGGAACTTTTTTGAAGTTGCGCCAACTACATAGACTGTGTCCTTTGTTGAGTACCTCTTCTTCTCAGACAATGACTCGAGCTTACTTTACCCCTTAACTGGACTATTACAGTGCATTGTTTACAGGTTTGCCTGATAAATCTGTATGCCATTTGCAAGTAGCTTAGAATATGGTGGCAAGGCTGGTATTTGGCTGCCCAAGGAGGTCAAGTGTGACTCAACTGTTGTGACAATTACATTGGCTTCCAATGAGATGTCGGATACAATTTAAATTGATGGTCTTGATATTTAAGGCCTTGAGAGGTGAAGGAGCTGGATATTTACAGCAGTTGTTGAAAAATTATATTCCAAAGAGGAGCTTAAGGTCAGCAAATAGCATTTTTTTTACAGATTCCATCCAGGAGGAAAGTGTGCAAGTTAGAGGAGAATGATTTTCAGTAAATCATGCAGAATTCTGGAATTTATCACCAAGGGAGATTTGTTTGGAAATAACTTATCTAACTATGAGAAAGAAAGTAAAAAGTTGGCTTTTTCCAAATGATGTGATATAATTTCTGTGTAGGAAAAGTAGTTAAATGGAACAAGTGGTAGTAAAGAATTGTCAGTTCTTTCTTTTTTTTTTCTTTTCTGCTTTTCTCTTCTTTTTTTTCCTTCTTTGCTTTGGGAGAAAGAGAGAGGGGCAGGATTTGGTTATTAATTCGATTATTTTTATGTTTTTTCTTTCATATATGTTTTTAAATGTGTTAAAATTCTTTCTGTGCTATTTCTAAATTTGTTGTAAACCACTTTAGGCAGTTATAATAAATGAAATGAAAATAAATGGAGACAGTATGAGGGAGAGAGAGAGAGGAGGTGTAGGGACAGGAGAGTGGGACAGAAACAGAGGAAAAGGCCAGAGGGTTCTGGGCAAAGGGAGGACAGGAACAGAAGAGGAGAGCAAGGAGGTGACTCCACCAATGTATCTTTATGTCCAGTGCTATCTTACTGGGCCTGCCAGAGGAAGAAGTTATCTGCATGTACTGCTGGAGCTCAGTAACCATTATCTCTGTATATAAGGAGTGTGGGAATTTTGATAAACATCCCAGTATTTTACACCAGAATTAGACTGAAAAAAGAAACTGCAGCCAACTCACTGTAGTTAAAGTTTTTCTTCTTTTTATTATCAGCACAATCTGTAAGAATTCTAGTCAAAAATTTGAAAACACTCATCATATACAGTAATAATTTCCACATTTATACTTTTTCCTACTTCTGTTTTAAGTCTTATATGGACAGGTATAGAGAATAAACAAATCAAATGTCACTTATTATACTCTTTCATGATTATTCATTATATTTCCTGATATGCTTAACATTTTCTAGGAATGCAGAACTGTGTCATTTTTATTCATTAGGATAATAATTATTCAGCGTCACAAGAGTCACAAGCTATACCTTACTTATGCAATCTTACAGTCTTTTAAAATTGAACAAGTGCTCATAATATTTATTTATAAAATTTCTATCCCGCTGATTCACAAATCTCAGCGGGTAACAGAAAATACACCTCTACAATACAAACAGCAATAAACAACTAAACATATCAGCACACAATACAGTAAAACAAAGCCAAAATGAAACATAAAGTGGTTACATAACCAAGCTTAGAAGGCCCTATAGTGCAGTCAAATTGTCTTTCGGCAAAAGCCATGGCAAACAGATGAGTTTTAAGTTGTTTCCTAAAGTGAAGCTCTTTAGCCCACTTTGTCTATTATATTGTTGGATTACCAAACATGATGGATGTAATAGATGTGCACACATGCAGCATTAACAGCACCTAATGAAAAGGAAAGGGGTCTATAGGAAAAGGAAATCCTTTTATTCCCTGAATGTGCATGTGGTATGTAATGCCCATATGGAAATACTGAATGTGGTAGCCAGATAATGTGAGTCCTGTCTGGAATCCTATTTCCTGAATCATCCCGCCTTTTTTGTGCATTTAGGGGATCATTATAACAGAGGGTGGCTGCTAGATAACTATTCCTTTATCTATCTACCCTTAAGCTGTACATTCTGCCTCTTTTATACTTTCTTCCCATATCTCAATACACTTCAGCCAGCATATCCATGTAAATCAAACAGGCCTACCAGGAGACAATTTTCATGACTGAAACCAAACTAGCACGTACAATCATCACTTGCCATATCCATAATGGCTGCAGAGGGTCAGGGGGGTTGGAAGGAAAGAAACCCTGAAAGGAAAGAAGAGTATATGGTTTCCAGACAGTAGAAACATAGGAAGCTTATTGCAATTGTCTTGCTCACTGACTTCCTCCAAGAGGATGCAAGTTATGGGCATCAAACTCTGCTTCCTCACTCTGATGACTTTCCTGAGGACAAAGTCAGACAGGCGGTACAATGAGGCCCACATATCCACATGCTTCATAATAGAATAAGCATTGAAAACGTTGGGGTTTCTTTAAGTCATTTCAGAGGCCTGGATTGCTCAGATGGTGCCTTATAACATGCCCCAGAGAAAGTGGCTTGGCTTATGCTCACCAGCCGCATTCTTCACATTACTGTAGTAAGATACTGCATAGAAGTCAACATAAATACATACCTCCCACCAGATCTCTGTCAGGCTAGCACTGTGAAGGGACGTCACCCAAGAAGCAGTCTTGGAAGCTTACTTCTACACATGGCACCAAAGGATGAAATAAATTTAGGCTTGACTGGATCCCTTACTCTATCCTAGCTAAATCAGCTTTCCTTTCTCTTACAGAGGGGGACTGTCCTCTCAGATCTTCTCTAAAGATTCCTCCAAGTACACTCACAGATGATAGATAAGAACCTCCTACTTATGAGAAATAAAATACAGTACGTGTTTTTTTGTGAAACCAAGGGGGTCACCGAAGACCTTTAGCACATGCCTTTGCAATGAGACTAAAGGCCATTTACTGGAGACACGTCACAACAGTTGACACATTGCACACCAGGGTATTGATATCTAAGTGGTAAAGGCTGGCAGGTGGAAGAGAGGAGGAGGAAACTTACCCTATCTCATACCAGCCATCTTTTAATATCAATCCCTACAAGAGATGACACTGTATAAGGGTACACACAAGCTCTTGAGCTTTATAACAACTTCCCACACTTCTAATATGAAAGGGAAAAGACACCAACACACACTTTATAACTTCCAAAACCTATCCACATTTGTTTAGACAATTAATGCAGTGGCATGCAGTCAGAGCCTTCGAAAGATTCAATGAATCCCTGGCCCTGACAGATTTCCTTTATTTACTTGATGACTTTTTGTTTTTCAAGTCCAACAGTGATAAACTAAACCCCTGCTTAAACCAATACTGCACTCCACAATCCACTTCCTTGCCCCCACAGCTGGCAGCAGGAGTCACGTTTAGGTGAATGTCATCTGCTGTCTCACAGCAGCAAAAGATGACGTTGCATCAGCATGACTCCTGCCCACAAAAAGAACCTGTGACCTGGCAGCCTGCTACAGAGCCCAGCCTGCAACCGCTAAAGAAGAGACGAGACCCCTCAACTGCTAATGGAGCCCATCTCATTGGTGGCTGAAGACAAGTCCTGCTGTCCCAGAATCCATACTGCTGCAGCTGAAAAGGAGAGGGCCTGTGACCCAGCGGATTGCAAAGTGGTGAAGAAAAGAGCGGGAAGCTCTGAGCCTATGTGAGTGAGCAAGAGAGAGAGTGTGTATGTGTGAAAGTAAGCAAGCCACTGAATTTCGAGAAAGTGCCTGCGTGTGTGTGTGTGTGTGCATATGTGTGAAGGAGAGAGAGCCACTGAGTGTGAGAGAGTGCCTTTTTTGTGTGAGAGAGTGTCTGTGTGTTTTAGATCGACTGAGTGTGAGAGAGTCCCTGTGTGTTTTAGAACCACTGATTGTGAGAGAGTGCCTATGTGTGTGTGTGTGTGTGTGTCTGTGTGTGAAAGAGAGTCACTGAATGAAAGAATGCCTGTGTGTAAGGAAGAGAGAACCACTGAGTGTGAGAGAGTGGTTCTGTGTGTGTGTGTGTGTGTGTGTGTGTGTGTGTGTGTGTGTGTGTAAGTGAGGAAAGAGGCACTGAGTATGAGAGAGTGCCTGTGTGTGTGTGACAAGGGATAAACTCGGCCACGCGGAGGGGTGGTGCCCGGTAGAAGATCTATTGCACAGTCGAAGGGTCGGTGGCATGGAAGGATCTCCGCCTTTTGTTTGGAGAAAACGTCGGAGTAGTCCTGATACGGCAGAGGAAGAGACAGAGCAGTCCGGCACACAGCGACGTTAGGTCTCTGAGGAATCTCGAGGCAGTTTTGAAAACAGTACGAACTCCACTGGGCAATTTGAAGCGAGTCCCAATGGATCACGGGGGCGTGTCGCTGTAACCAGGGCAACCCCAAGACTACTGGATGTACTGTTTTTTCAAGTAACAGAAAGGATATCTCCTCGGTGTGGAGTATCCCAGTCCGTAGGGTCAAAGGTTTCGTGAGTTCCGTGATATCGCCCAGAAGGGCAGTCCCCTGGATGGAGGTGATCCATAGTGGAGGTTCTCTGGTTGCAGTGGGGAGACCCAATTGGTGCACCAGATCCTTCAAGATGAAGTTTCCCCCTGCCCCGGAATCCAAAAAGGCGAGGGTTTAGAAGGAGCCTCCGGGATACTCCAGCGTAATTGGGACATTACATTGAGGAGCAGCATTAACACAGCCTAGGGGGAGCTCCTCCTTCCTCCCTAGACTCTGGCGTTTTCCGGTCGTTCCAGGCATTGAGCCAGGAAATGGCCTTTACCACCGCAATATAGGCAGAGGCCCTGGTTGCGGCATCTTCTTCTCTCCTCTTCGGTCAAGGGTGTTCGCCCAATTTGCATCAGTTCTTCCGTGGACGAATTGTTGGGCGAGGCTCATAGAGTCGTGGGAGTTGACAGCGGTCTAGCGAAGGCGGGTGCCAGGGAGACAGGACGGCGAAGTACTCGGCCTTCCTTGGCCCGTTGCTGAAGGCGACGGTCTATTCTCCCGGCCAAGTCTATTACTTCGTTTAGTGTACTGGGAATATTTCAAGCAGTCAGTTCGTCCTTAATGCGACCTGCAAGGCCCTTGAGGAAAATGCTGCGCAGGCAATCGTCCCGCCATCCCAGCTCCATGGCAAGGGTGCAGAATTCTATGGCGTAGTCCGCCAGGAATCGAGACCCTTGCCTCAACTGCAAGATCTCCGAGGTTGCTGTGGATAAGCGAGCGGGCTCATCAAAAGTTTGTTTGAAGTGGGCAACGAACTGTTGCAAGTCCTGCAGCAGCGGGTCCTGGTGCTCCCACATAGGTGAAGCCCAAAGCATGGCCTTCCCATCGAGCAAGGAGAGGATGTAGGCCACTTTAACTGTGTCAGAAGGAAACTGTCCCGGCAGCAAGGAGAACCGGATGAAACACTGGTTCAAGAAGCCTCTGCATGCCTTGGCATCCCCAGCATAGCGAGTTGGCGCCGGAAGTTGGGTCTGCATGGGAAACAGCGGCGCTGGTACCGGAGGCGGAGGCTGTACCACCTCCGGGGGACTGGCGTCCAGGCGATTCACGAGGCGTTCGACTGTGGCAGCCAGCACTTCTAGGCAGTGCTGCTGTTGCTGGATCCTTTGGGCCATTCCAGGTATGGCCTGTAGCCCAGTTGTGTCTGCCGGGTCCATGGCCTTGCAAACTGTTGCGGGGTGAGACTGGTAGTGGACCCTTGGGCCGGCCTGATGGAGCAATGGCTCCGAGGATGGTACGGAGGCCAGGAGGTGGAACATAGCTGGAGCGGAGGAAGAGGAGCTTCACCCTGGAGGCCCGAGACCCCCCCAAGAGGAGCCCGTAGGGGTCCGGGTCACTGGGACTTAGGAGCGTGGCAGTGGAGAGACATAGGAACGAACCAGGGGTCGAGGCTGGCTGAAGAGAAGGAGAGTCGAGGCAAGCCGAGGTCAGGAGCCGAAGAATCAAGCCGAAGGAGCAGGAACTGGAGTGGAGCAGGACCAGCAGGAACAGGAGCGGATCTGGGTCAGCAGGATCAGGAGCAAGACAGGAACAGCAGGATCAGGAGCAAGGCAGGAACAGCAGGAACAGCAACTAACACTCACAAGGAGCGACCTTGTTGCAAGGCAAAGCAGAGGAGGCAGACACCGGCTTAAGTATCCTGCTGGCGTCTGACGTCAGTCTAGGGGCGGTTCAGCACTTCCGGGTGCTGGACCTACAAAACCCCGGGCCTCGCGCGCGTGCGTTCCCCAGCAGGGGAGGAGCCAGGATCGGGCCTTGGCGGCGTCTCCACAAGGGAGACGCCGCTGCCATGTGGCCAGGCCGGCCCTGGGTTCGCGGCTCCCGGCACGGTGAAGGAGGCAGAAGAACAGGTAAGGACCCAGTCGCTAGCTTAGCGACCGGGACCACAACACATGTGCTAATGTTTATGTACGCAACTTTTTAAAAATTCACCTGTAAATGCGTTTCTGCCTATACAAAAAGTACTAGCAAAAAAATAGGTACAAATGTCTATGGGCACTTTTTACCAGTGTCAGCTTCCAAAACAAGATATCATGAACCCTGAACTGTCTCCTTCTGAAGGCTGAAGAGCCCCTCCCAGAATCTCGGTATGGATTTGTGCCATCAACGAGTCCAACTGGCATGATCTTCACTGCCTGTCAGCTGCAGAAGAAATGTCAGGGATGGACCCAAAAAACCAACCGGAAGCCGATCCAGTATGCGTATACCTTAACCACTAATTCATAAAACAATTTCCATTCATTCCAACTGCTTCCTCTCAATTTATACATATTCACATGACATAATATTTCTTTTTGTTATTTATTTGAAAATTGCTGGACATGAATGTATACTGCGCTATGTTAGCTTTTTATTTGTTTTATTTTGTCTAGTTTATTTATTGTGTATGTTTGGTTGTAAACCGTTTTGATTAATTCTTTGAATTGTAAAAGCGGTATATAAACATTTTTAAATAAATAAATAAATGGCTGTGTAGCGACCAAGAAAAATGAGATTGGAATATATTCTTACAATATTCAAGGAACAGTATATATAAGCCTCTCTACTTAGCTTCAGGGCCATGGCAGATGAGGCACATGCCTCAGGCACCATTATTGGGGGGGGGGGCAGACATCAAGACTTCAGTCCTTCAGTTCTGGCTGCTGTCCATTCACACATCTTTCACACACCTTCATAAATCATCAGCTTTAAATTAAAAAAAAATCTATTTTAAGTAGAGTGTGCATCTCACATTTACTTCCCTGGTGTTTGGTTCTGAAATGGTTGAACAGCATTTAGATTGCAGTTCCCAAGGAACTGCCTTGGGAAATAAATGAGCAGCTTTGTAGCTGGGTGTGATTGGTTTTTTTTTTTTTTGGGGGGGGGGGGAGAGGGCTAGAGATGAAGCACTTTTTTTTAAAAAAGTAGCTCTCATGAAGTCCTGGGGAATGGAGCTAATATCACAAAAAAAAAAGGAAGCAAGAATCATACATTGGCACTGAACCTGCCACAATCCTCGCTCTCGTCCTATATATATAGTTTCCTCCCTCCTCTCTGTTACAACTTTTAGGAAGAGAAATAGCATTCTCCGTTCCCCAGTGCTATTGGACCACTCATCTTCCAAAATCTTTTGTGCAGATCCTTCGGTGGGCCCAGCAGAGTCTCTCTGCACTCTACTGATACCCTAGGAAGTATTTCATCTGGCCTCATAGATTTTGTCCATGCAGATTTCTTAGAGCCACACAAACTCTGACCTTTCTCATGACACCGGGCTTTCTACCTTATTGAATGGCAGGACTGAGTTGGTGTGATGTGCTCCCTCTCTGGTCAATTTCAAATCTGGTCTAAAAATCCACCTTTTTGAGTCTGCTTTCTAATAATAAGCTTGGCTTTCTCTGGTCATATAGTCTTTTTTTTTTTTTTATTTTAGCCATGTTTACTGTAATAAATACATTTCCTGAAACCTCCTATTTGTCTGATTTATGTGTCTTAACTAGACTGTAAAACTCCACAGAATAGGGACTGTCTCTTATGTATACCTGACCTATACTGTATATGTCCAGCAGCACTGTAGAAATGATAAGTAATAGCAGTTGTAGGCAATTGATCCAATATAAAACAATATCTGTAAATTTTTTGGTTGAGAGTTGTGGTTCTTGGATCTAGTTTGCAAAATTAATAACTATAACATTTTAATGCAGCTTTTGAGCTCCAGAGATAAGTTTAACTTTAAAGTTTAGCACAGACTCCAGCCAGACCCTGATAAGGGCTGTGACGTGACAGTTTTCAAGCTCTTGACTGCAGGAAAATGGTATAATATTTGAACGTGAATAGAATTCATTGTTGGCCAGAGAGATAGCATTAATCAGTGCTGTCTGAGCTGGAGTGCTGATTCCTCTAACTTTCCCAGCCTCTCAGCAGGAGCCATTATAAGCCATGATAAAGGAGTGCTTTCTGGAAGCAAGCTCAGTGACAGAGAGGTACAGAATGCAGAAGTTAATAAGCTCATACTTCTAGTCACTAGAGTCAGACAGATCATAGGTTATTCCTATCTAGAGCAGGTTTTCTAACACTCTGATAAAATACAAATTCTGAAAAATTCAGGGGTGGGCAAAGAATAGTAGATAGCAGTAAATCTTTGAGAGACCAATGTTGTGCTATCAATTTCTTATCATGGGTATCTTCCCAATATTGTGCCACTTGGTAAGACACTCTGCTTAGGGTTTGCAGCTATCTGGATTTTCTCCAAAGAGAAAGAGAGAGAGAGAGAGAGAGATAAAATGCCCAAATAATTACATTCAGCATACTCAAGGCCTTCAGCTGTCAGTTAACCTTTTTGTAGACCCTCTTTTGGTATTATTTGGGAAAGAAGATGTCACACTCAATAACAGAGCTGTTCTTGCACTGTCCTAACAGCTCCAGGGTGTAGATTCTTTGATAGGGGGCGAGGAAGACTTCCAGGGCTCAAAGTGTAGGGGGTTTAATGTCTTCTGTGGGTGTTGCTTTTGGTCTACTGTTGTGTAGATGGATTGGGGAGCCAAAATAACAGTCTGGAAACTCTGGATGGTATTCCAACTTAAACTTTACCACCGAAGATCCTCAATTGTAATGATTTGGCACCATACACAATTAATAGTGTTTACATCCACATTCAAAAGTTGTTCGCCAAATACCTCTTTATTTATGGAAGTGTCCCTCAGTACTGATATCTTTTTTTTTTTTTTCAAAATAATTTTTATTGCAAGGAGAACTGCTTACACACACAAAAGTCAGTAACACAGTACCAAAACAGTATCAAACATGTAAAAGAATCCCAACAAAGCCAATACAAAACTGCTGAAGATCGGGAGTTAAGCGCCCTCCTCTGCCAATTTTTCATTTTTTTCCCCCTGTCCCTTGCTTCCTTTCCATAGCGCCCCACAATTACACCTTCAATCAGACTCCATTCACTCCCCATTCATTCATCACTTCCTCCCCTCCCCCAGAAACCTCCACTTAAGACCAAGTAAGTTTATAGCCAGTGGTAAGCAAGCCAGCTTGCACATCACCCGGTAATAATGCATAAAAGGCTTGCCAACAAGCACAGTATAGCCTGTCTGGTTTCCTTGTACCACTGAGAAAGTCCATAAATTCCATTTGTAGTAAAATCACCATTCTACTAGTCCAAGCTGCAAAAGTAGGTGTCGCTGCCGGATCAATCCAATCAGCCAGGATGGTGCGGCAAGCAAGCATAACAGCAAGATGCTCAAACTTCCGCTTGGAGCCACTGCCAGGTGCACCACCCGTTTGCTGGCTGGCCAATAAAATATAACCTGTAACAGGTATGGGCACATCCGTACATTTAGCGATCGTCTGTAACACAGAACCCAGAAGGATGTCAGTTTAGAGCAAGTGAACAGTCGGTGATACAGCACCCCATCCGTGGCTCCACATTTGCTGCATAAAGAAGAAGGGGCCAGCTTCATTTTATACCGGCGCACATCATCATAATAAAAGCAGAGAAGAACTTTAAATTGAACTTCTCTTAATCCCAAATCAGGTAGCCACATATAAAGCGCCTTGAAGCAGGTTTTCAGATGGGCTGGAGAGACCTCTGTAGCCATCATAGCTGACCAGCGGGTTGCCAGAGTCCAGACAGGCATTTGAACGAGATTGTTGCCCTATCTTTTTCCAGTCAGTATCAAAGAGATTTGTAGCGTAGTTGGGTTCTGCCGCTAACGCCCCAGAGTGCCAGGAGAAAGAGTGCAAGTAGTGGCGGACTTGTAGGTAGGCAAAAAAAGTGTCTAGCCCAGGGGTCAGGAACCTTTTTGGCTGAGCGAGCCATAATCGCCACATATTTTAAAATGTAATTCCATGAGAGCCATACAATATGTTTGAAACTAAATACAAGTAAATGTGTGCATTTTATGTAAGATCACACTTTTTTAAAGTACAATAAGTCTCTGAAAATATTACACCAGGCCTTAAGACACCAATACATCTCCTATTAGGAAAACGGACCAAGTCAGGCTGCTATAGAGTCCTACACAGAAACAACACGCCAGCAGAAAACCTCACCTGAATCACGTGCTGTCCCTCACCTAACATAGAATAAAGAGACCAAAACGCATAACAAGAAGCATGCAGACAAACTGAATTGGAAACTGCAACAAGCCAGAGTCTCTGTATGCAGTGTAACAAAGGAAAAAAGAAACATCACCCATCCTTATAAAACAAATCAAGAAATATAAAATCATCAGCAGTAAAACTGTACTAACAAAAAGAACATATTTCGAAACAGCTGATGGGTGGAATATCCAATAATTAAAAACTCATATAAAACATTTCCAGACACCAACAAAATATTTCAAAATAGCAGACACAAAGACCCAGTAATGAAAAATAATAAGGATACAAAAATTTTTTTGCTCTGCATACCTGGGAACGTTGATATCCAGGTGTCCTGAGATTGTTCTGAATTAGCAGGAGGTGGGGTGGTTTGCTTGGAACTTTCTCCTCTCTCTCAGTCACATACCAGCGCTCTCTCTCACACTGGCTCTCAATGACACACCTATACACACATGCTCTCAGTCACTCACATATACACGTTTTTTCTCTCTCACTTATATAGGCTCTTAATTACACATTTACACACATGCTGTCTATCTTTTCACGCTTACACACACACACAGGCTTTCAATCACATAAATACATGCTGTCTTTTTCTCTCACACACAGACTCTCATTCACATGCTTATAAACATGTCCTCTCTTTCTCTCATTTACACACAGGCTCTCAATCACATACTCACATGCTCCCTCACCTAAACCAGCTCTCAATCACACACAGACACACATGCTCTCTCTCTCTCATTTACACACAGGCTCTCAATCACATACTCACATGCTCCATCACCTAAACCAGCTCTCAGTCACACACAGACACACATGATCTCTCTCTTACTTATACACACAGGCTCTTAATCATACGTACACATGATTTCTCTCACACACAAAGGATCTCAATCATACACACATACTCTTTCACACAAACAGGTTTTCAATCACAAACTTACACATACAGGTTCCCAATGGTAAACTTACATTCATGCTCTCTCTCTCACAGGCAGGCTCTCAATCACAGACATACTCTCTTTCACATGTACAGGCTCTCAATCATTCACATACATGCATCTCACACACACACACACACACACACACAGCCCCCCCCCCCCCCCCCCCGCAGCCCGGAAGAGGAAGTGAAGAGTATCGGGTGCGTGCGCGGCAAGAAGAGGCCACGCTAGTGCGCTCGGCATCGGCCCGAAGAAAGAAGACTGCAGCGCGGCTCGGAGGAAAATGAAGAGCTTCAACCGCGGCCGATGGGACTCCGCCTCCGCGAGGGCTGAAAATGAAGAGGTTAGCGTTGGGAGGAGGCTGCTGCTGCTGCTGCTGCTGCCGCGAGTTCCCGGGGTGGGGGAGAGAGAGAGTGAATGAGCGAGCAAACACAGCTTGCTCGCTCATTCACTCTCTCTCTCCCCCACCCCCACCCCGGGAACTCACGGCAGCAGCAGCAGCAGCCTCCTCCCAATGCTAACCTCTTCATTTTCAGCCCTCGCGGAGGCGGAGTCCCATCGGCCGCGGTTGAACCTCTTCATTTTCCTCCGAGCCGCGCTGCAGTCTTCTTTTCTTCGGGCCGATGCCGAGCACACTAGCGTGGCCTCTTCTTGCCGCGCACGCACCCGATACTCTTCACTTCCTCTTCCGGGCCGCGGGGGGGGGGGGGGGGGCGGGAAGAAGAGAGCACGCCGGTGCCACTGACTCCAGCTGTCCTGCCGCGTTCCGCCCGGGCTGACAGCATTTTAAGCCCGGGCGGAGGAGGACCGGGGAGCAGCTGGGTCAGCGGGAAAGTGTGGCGACACTTGTCTGCGAGCCAGATGCAGCCCTCAAAAGAGCCATATCTGGCTCGCGAGCCATGGGTTCCCGACCCCTGGCTTAGTCACTGTATTGGCTATCTGATTACGTGTCAGAATTGCCATTGAATATCTGGTAAACATATCTGTAAGTACTAAAACATGCTCTATCCCACTGGTGCTGGGTTCAGGCACGGTAAAATCTACTGCTAGCACTTCTAATGGATATAGGGCTTCAAAGTATTGCAACTCGGCTCTCTCACATCTTTAGCCAGTAAACACCTTTGGCATTCCTTTACCCACTTTTGTACATCTTTATTCATTTCCGGCCAATAATAGTCCTTTTTCAAACTTCTCATTGTGTTCTCTTCTCCAAATCATCCAGAATGATCATGTTTTGATTTGTAGATTTATTTTTGTATTTTAAGTGGCACTAAGAATTGATATATTGTTATGTGATCTCTTGGGTTTTGAGTCTGTCGATACCACAATCCTTCTTTGTTAACTAGCCTATTTCTTTATTGCCATAGTGTTTTTTATGTCTCTGACAAAGTTATTTTGTCAAAGTTGTCCTTGGTTTCTAATATAAGTTACAGTTCAGGGCAGTGGCGTAGCCACTGGTGGGCCTGGGTGGGCAGGTGCCCACCCAACTTAGACCCAGGCCCACCCAATTGGCACCGGAACTACAAGGCTGTCGCGGGATCCCATCCCCGCGACAGCAAACAAGAGAACCCACGCCTCGCGCGCCATCATGGCACACGTGGGGAAGCGCTGCTGCGGCCGTATGGCCAACCGGTCTTCCTGTTGGGGGGGGGGGGGAGCGGAAGCGCCACGCGCAGCTTCCGCTTCCTCCCCCAATGCAGGAAGATCAGCTGCCTCTCCTGCTGCCACCCATTCTCCTGCTATCTTCGGGCCAAACGGCCCGCCGAACTTCCTGTTTGGGGGTGGGGGAGCGGAAGCGCCGCGCACAGCTTCCGCTTTCTCCCCCAAAGCAGGAAGATCAGCTGCCTCTCCTGCTGCCACCGGCCTCCTGCTATCTTCGGGCGTCGGGCCGTATGGCCCGCCGATCTTCCTGCTTGGGGGGGAGGGAGGAAGCGGACGTTGTGCGCTGCGCTTCCGCTCCCCCCCCCCCCGACAGGAAGTTCGGCGGGCCGTACGGCCCGACGCCCGAAGATAGCAGGAGTCCGGTGGCAGCAGGAGAGGCAGCTGATCTTCCTGCTTTGGGGGAGAAAGCGGAAGCTGTGCACGTGCTTGAATGTGTATGTGTGGATGAGAATGGGAGTGTGTGTGGGTGAAAACTGGAGCCTGGGTGTGTATGTGGGTGAGAATGGATGCTTGAATATGTGGGTGAATGGGAGCTCGAATGTGTGTATGTGTGGTTGAGAATGGGAGCCTGGGTTTGTGGGTGGGTGAGAATGGGAGCTTGAATGTGTGTATATATGGGTGAGAATGAGAGCCTGGTTTTGTGTGGGTGGGTGAGAATGGAAGCTTGAATATGTGGATAAGAATGGGTGCTTGAATGTGTATATGTATGGATGAGAATGGGAGCTTGAATATGTGTGGGTGAGACTGGGAGCATGGGTTTGTGGGTGAGAATGGGAGTCTGGGTTTATGTGTGTGTGTGAGAATGGGTGCCTGGATGTGCGTCTGTGTGTGCATAAGAATATAAGCCTGGGGAGGGGTGAGAAAGTGAGAACTTGTATGTGTGTCTGCAGAGAATGTGAGCTTGTGGGGGGGGGGGGGGAGAGCATATGAGAGTGAGAGCTTGAGTGTGTGAGAGGGAGTCTGTGAGAGAAAGCGTGTATGTGTGTGTGTGTGTGTGTGTGGAAGGGAAGAAGACAGTAATAGAAGAAAGATACTGAAAAGGAATTAGGAAATGAGCTATAAGGGAAAAAATGGGAAAAAGAGACCAGGACCAACTGATTAGAAAAATACAAAGATCAGACAACAAAGGTAAAAATATATATCTATATTTTGAGATGTTAGCAATTTAAATATAAGCAACACAACCGCTCTCTCAAAATTTATGGACAGGTAGGAGCCGTGTATAAAATCGTAATAATAAGAAGGCTAAAGTACCACAAATCACCGTGAATTATGTTTGTATCATTAAGTAAACCTCATACTTAGGCGTAGATGTGAATGCTATGCTGCATAATTTGGCATTATGTATCAGTAAAAAAACAACTAGTAGACCTGCATGCCTACAGCCCACCCATGTTAACCTTGTGCCCACCCAAAAAATCAATTCTGGCTACGCCACTGGTTCAGGGTCTTCATTTTGTAAAGTTTGCAGACTGGTTATTGGGCAGTCTGTAACTGTCTGCTGTTGGATTCATCTAATTTTTATTTTTTCAGTATTCTTTTTCACCCACAGCAACCCTTGCACCTTCTCTGGTTTAATTACCAGAAAATCCTTCTCTAGATCTTCAATTTCTGGTTCATCAGTTTCAGGAATTCTTGATAGAGTATATGCTACAGCATTGACCCTTCCCAGTTTTTATTGCACTTCCAAAGAAAGTTCAGCCAATTCAGCTAACCATCTCTGCTCTACAGCCAGAATGTTGACTGTATCCAAATATATAAATGGGTTGTGGTCTGTTCTTACTCCAAATCTTTGGTACATGAGGTACTCTGAATTTCTCGGTAGCTGCCCATTTTAATGCTAGCAGCTCCAATATGAAGATGCTTGAATTCTAATCATTCCTCTCAGATTTTCTTAATCATCAGCTTCCACATACTATAACTTTTTTTCCGCATTTTGCACTTGACTCAGTATAGCTCCTACCGTGTTTCCCCGAAAATAAGACCTAACCGGAAAATAAGCCCTAGCATGATTTTTCAGGATGCTCGTAATATAAGCCCTACCTCAAAAGAAGACTCCATTAAGATTGTGAGCCAGACGGACACATTTGGTATGTCCGTTGCAACACACGACAGACGTATTGAATTATAAAAAAATAATATTAATATGTAATTAATTATAAATAAATATTATTATTGACATTAATACTTTAAATAAATGATAATATAAATTATAATTAAGTATTTGTAAATACCCAAGTCGAGAGGTAACTGCCCACCCACACAAGCTCTCACCTAGGCACCCATTCAAACCCACACACAGAAGCTCTCACCTAGGTGCCCATTCACACCCACACACACCAGCTCTCACCGCCAAACCTCTTCTTCCTTCACTGCAAGGATGGGCTCCAGTTCCGCCGCAGCTTTACTCCGGCGGGCCTTCTTTTTTGCTGCCATGGGGATGGGCTCCCATGGCCCTGCATGTTTAGAGTTGGGTCTCCTCTTTGCCACCATGGGGATGAGCTCCCGTGGTGGCCTTGCTTCATCAGGGTTCGAAACTGCCATTCCTCCTACCCCACCCCCGGGCTATGGGATGCCTGCCTCACTGGCCAATCAAAGGCTTCCTCCCTTCTTCCTACTCCCACTGGCAGGTAGAAGGGAGGAGGCTTCCAATTGGCCTGTGCGAGGGCAGGCAGAATGAAGGAGGCTTCCCATTGGGCAGTGGGGCAGGAAGAAAAGAGGTTTGCCATTGGCCCACGGGGACTGGGAAAACGGAGCAGGGAAGATTTTTGTACATGAATGAATAAATACATAAATGTAGATTGTTGTACATTAATAAATGTAGATTGTTGAACATGAAAAAATAAGACATCCCCTGAAAATAAGTCCTAATGCGTCTTTTGGAGCAAAAATTAATATAAGAACCAGTCTTATTTTCGGGGAAACATGGTAAACCCTTAAAGCTGGCATCCGAAGTAAGTATCAAAGGTAATTTGAAGATTGGCTATGCTAATACTGGTGTTGACATGAATGACATCAGCGAGATTGCAGCCTAGATGGCTCTGTTGCATTGGGGGGCTTCCCCTATGCCCTCTGATGCTAATCACCCTTTAAAAAAAACATGGTGGCATAGCAACTGAGAAGTGGCTTCTGCCTCTACTGAGGTGGCGCAGGGCATGTCTTGGCATCATGCCCCGTGTGCCCGGGAAACGTCCAGTCCTAGGTCCTGAAGGAGGACTCTTTCTAGGCCTCGCATCACCCACTCCTCCATTGACATTACCAGTTATCTGGGAGATGGAATCTCTCAACTTCTACATCTTGGTCCTAGTGGACTCAGGCACTGGGGGCAACTTTATTATGAAGAACCTGGTGGAATAGCTTCAACTTCCCTTCACCGCTTCTCGGGCCCCGCTGGTGCTCTCGTCCATTCAGGGCGAGCCCTTACCGGGCCGAGTCACCAATGTTACCGCACCTATCCTAGTCTGCATGGGGGTGCTCCACAAAGAATATTTGACTTTCTACGTTCTTGAGTGGGCCATATATCCCATTGTGCTGGGACTTCCCTGGTTACAAGCGCATTTGCCTCAATTTGATTGGAAGACACTGCAGTTGGCCCGCTGGGGGCCTACCTGTCAAGACGCCTGTCTTGAACCGGTCTCTCCTGGACTATGCTTGGCTGCGACCACGCTCTCCACCGGGTTGCCGCCACAATATGCCTCATTTGCGGATGTGTTTTCCAAGTCAGGGGCCGAGACTCTACTACCTCACCAGTTGTTTGACAGCACAATCGATTTATTACCTGGCTCAGAACCGCCCCGTGGGCGCACCTACCCTCTCTATCCTGCTGAGACTCAGGCTATGTCCACTTACATCCAGGAAAACCTAGACAGAGAGTTCATCAGCAAGTCCACCTCTCCAGCCAGAGCGGGGTTCTTTTTCGTGGGAAAAAAAGACAGAACACTCTGCCCCTGTATAGATTACCATGGCCTCAACAACATCAATATCAAGGACCGCTACCCCCTTCCATTAATCTTGGAGCTCTTCAACCAACTCCAGGGGGCTCAACTCTTTACCAAGCTGGATCTTAGGGGAGCGTATAACCTAATCCGGATCAAGGAAGGTGATGAGTGGAAGACAGCTTTCAACACCAGAGATGGGCACTACGAATATCTAGTTATGCCCTTCGGGCTTTGTAATGCCACGGCCGTCTTCCAGAATCTTATGAATGAAATCTTCCAAGATTTATTGTACCAGTCCATTGTCATTTACCTAGATGATATTTTGGTGTTTTCCCGGTCCCTGCAAGCCCATCATAGAGACGTCTCCCAGATACTCCAATGCCTTCAAGAAAACCAGCTTTTTGTTAAACTCGAAAAATGTGTCTTTGAGCAAAGGGCCCTTCCATTATTAGGATATATCATCTCGAATCTTGGATTTAGCATGGATCCTCAGTCAACACTCTGCTAGCAACACATTCCACCCTTGCACCCTTGTGATTTCCTTTCCCATCAATTCTCTGCAGCTGAATGCAACTATACCATTGGTGATAAAGAACTTCTTGCTATCAAGATGGCCTTCGAAGAGTGGCACCCCTGGCTGAAGGAGGCTCAGCACCAGATTACGGTCTACACAGATCATAAAAATCTTGAGTATCTGCACCGGGCCCAGCATCTCAATCCACGACAGGCCTGATGGGCCCTATTCTTCACGAGATTCGATTTCATCCTACGGTATCACCCAGCCGCTAAGAACCTGAAAGCAAATGCACTCTCTCAAGCCTTCGACCTCACGTACACCGTAGAACCTCCCAACTTCATCATCGACCCGACTCGAGTCCTTTTGGCCTCCAATATATCTATCCCACCAGGGCAGACCTTCTTTGCATCATGACTCCGGACTGGGCACATGATTCTTGCAGTGCGGGCCATCCAGGACAATACCGTACCCTAACCACGCTTCACAGGTTTTATTGATGGCCTGGGATGGTTAAGGATACCCGCTCTTACGTGGAATCTTACCACACGTGTGCCCGTCACAAAAATCCCACAGGCCTACCCCAGGGCCTACTTCACCCATTGCCTATTCCTAGTGAGCCATGGACACCTATCTCAACCAATTTTATTGTTGACTTGCCTCCGTCCACTGAGTCGTTGTGGACCGCTTCTCAAAGATGGCACACTTAATGCCATTACCAGGATTATCTTCTGCTCCTTGGTTAGCCCATCTGTTTATCCATCACATCTTCCTTCTTCACGACCTACCCAAGGTTATCCTATCTGACCGCGGAACCCAGTTCACTGCCAAGTTTTGGAAATCTCTCTGTCGGAAATTCGATGTCACCCTGGAGTTTACTTCTGCCTACCACCCACAAACCAACGGGCAAATAGAAAGAACAAATCGAACCCTCAAACAATTTCTATGGACTTGTGTGAACAACAAACAGGATGATTGGGCGGACCTATTACCCTGGGCTGAATTCGCCCTCAACTCGCACCCATCTGTCAGCTCTTCACCCTTTCAGATAGTATACGGCAAGCCACCCCTCCCTCCCCTACCTGTTCCCGTAACCATCCCTTCTCCAGCCGCCCAGCTGTCCACCAGGGAACTGAACCGACTCTGGATTTTCACCCAGCAAGCTTTGCACAAAGCCAGTCTGGCGGCCAAAAGGTTTGCCGATCGCCATCGAAGGCCTAGTCCACCTCTTAGACCTGGCCAGAAAGTGTGGTTGAGTACGCAGTTTATCTGCCTAAAACTGCCCTCTGTGCGCCTCGCCCCTCGCTTCATCGGGCTATTCCCGATACTCTGCCGTGTCGGCTCGGTATCCTACCAACTTCAACTCCCGGCCTCCCTTAAGATCCACAACACCTTCCATGTGTCACTATTAAAACCAGTGGTGTTGACATGGCCGTCCCGACTTCCACCTGAAACTCTACCTCTCTCCTCCAAGAACGACTCCACCTATCAAGTCTGGGAGGTCCTAGATGTTAAGAAATGCAGGAAAAAGTGGAAGTATATACTCGCCTGGAAGGGATTTGGACCAGAGGAAAAAACACCTGGGAACCGATCACCAATATCCTGGACAAGGGCCTCCTCACTCAGTTCCACCGGACCCATCTATCCAAACCAAAACCTCCAAGGAGGCACCCTAAAGTGGGGGGTACTGTTAGGCACACCGGCCACGGCTGCACTCGGCTGGCTTCCCTCACCTCTGCTGCTGAACCCGGGACCCGCGCAGCTGCGGGAAGATAGCCCCACCACATGTGCCAGGTCCCAGCCACCTTCACGGCTCCTGCCGCCAAACCTACGTCGCCTCCTGCAGCTGGGGAGCAGACCATTAACCTCGTCTTCACGGCAGAAGGCTGCAATCCTATGCCTCCAGCAGTCCTCTCTGGGCAGGGCCCTTCCTAAGTGCGCAGCTGTGCCTCCTAGTAATAGTTATAGGGACCAGCCACACCTACCTCGATCCAGCCCCTAGATGAATTCTAGGAGCCTGGGACTATTTAAAGGGACCTTCCCTTCCTGTTCTTCGACTTGGCAACAAGTCTGCTCGCCTTAGTGAGGTCTTCTGTGCTTCGTGCTGCTCCGACACCTGTTCCTGCCTTCTGAGTCCAGTTCCTGCCTTCTGAGTCTTGCTCCTGTTCCTGCTCCTTCCCTTGGTTCCCACGGACGGATCTTCTGGCTTCTGACTCCAGACCGGCTATCGACGACTCTCTGCTTTCCAACTCTGGACTGGTTACCAGTGACACTCTGGCTTCTGACTCTGGACTGGCTACCGGTGACTCTCTGGCTTCTGACTCTGGACTGGCTCCTGGCGACTCTCAGGCTTCCGACCTTGGACTGAACCTCGGCAATTCCATCATCTTCACAAGGGCCCACCTAAGACCAGCCAGCCCCACGCACCCAAAGGCTCAACCCATGGGGAATGGGGTTGGTATTGGTGAAGCTCCAGCCGGCCCTTGCTTCGGTTCAACCTCACCTCCCGATGGTGGGGACCTGTGGGAGTTCGCCCCCTCAGGTAGTGCCAACTCCCCCGTGGGCAAGGGGTCCACATTCTCCTCCATCTACACAACATCATCCTTCTGAGAATTCATCACGCCAATTACTCTCCACTGACTGTGGGTCCTCCAGACTCTTCTCTATCTCCAGCACTCAGGTCAGGTCCCCTGGTCATTTTCCCTTAAGGGGAAACCTATCTTCGTCTCGGTCCTTTTCCCTTGAAGGAGTAAGCCCCTGCAGGGTCCTTTTAAATAAAAGGCCGCCTCAGGCAAGCTCATGTCGTTAGTGGGTTCCCACCAAATCTTAAGCCTGGCATTTTATATTGGAGGAACACGCCTTCTACAGGACTTCTTTCCCCATCCTTCTTAAAGGAGAACATTTCCCATTATAGCCTATTAACCTCTCTCTTTCCACATTTTACTCAGTACACATGCATAGTGTAATTTTACCACATTTGATGCCATCCAATGGTCATTCAGAATACCACACTTCCAACAACATCAATTGCCACCAAGTCAACATTAGCACCCAAGTAAGGGTTAATTAGTGTCTTCCCCCCGAATCTCATCAGAGGTCTTCTCAGTAATGAAAAGGGACATGTTTTGAGAGACCTGTCACATTAGGAATATATGATTTATTAACATGGTACAATAAAGATGAATAAGTAATGCTATGAAAGTGACCATCATAAAACAACACAGACTGCACATATATTGGGGCGGATTTTAAAAGGCGCGCGAATAGCCTACTTTTGTTTGCGCTCCAGGAGCAAACAAAAGTACGCTGGATTTTAGTAGATACGCGCGGAGCCGCGCGTATCTGCTAAAAACCTGGATCGGCGCGCGCAAGGCTATCGATTTTGTATAGCCGGCGCGCGCCGAGCTGCGCAGCCTACCCCCGTTCCCTCCGAGGCCGCTCCGAAATCGGAGCGGCCTCGGAGGGAACTTCCTTTTGCCCTCCCCTCACCTTCCCCTCCCTTCCCCTACCTAACCCACCCGCCCGGCCCTGTCTAAGCCCCCCCCCCTTACCTTTGTCGGGGGATTTACGCCTCCCAGAGGAGGCGTAAATCCCCGCGCGTCAGCGGGCCTCCTGCGCGCCGGGACGCAACCTGAGGGCGGGTCCGGAGGGCGCGGCCACGCCCCCGGGCCACCCCGGGCCATAACCACGCCTCTGGGTCTGCCCCCGAAACGCTCCCGGCACGCCCCCTAAACGCCGCGCGGTTCGGGCCCGCCCCCGACACGCCCCCCTCGGAGAACCCCGGGACTTACGCGAGTCCCGGGGCTCTGCGCGCGCCGGTGAGCCTATGTAAAATAGGCTCACCGGCGCGCAGGGCCCTGCTCGCCTAAATCCGCCCGGTTTTGGGCGGATTTAGGCGAGCAGGGCTCTGAAAATCTGCCCCATTATGTGTATAATGTCTTATTGCATGATCAGTTATAATTATAGGTCAGAGAGCCAAACATTTTTCAAGATTTTGTAATTTTAATGCAATTTAAAAACATATTACAAGAAAGAGAACTTATCTCTTGAAATGTCCTATATGACTTTTGTTAATCTTGTAAGTTTCTCCTGTAAATCGACACTGGCTCAGTATTTTGAGGAGATTGTTTTATCTCGTTTCATTTATTTCAAATTTTATACAAAAGGATCAGACAGGCATATTCCACTGAGCGATCAGCCTATCTGAAAGTTATCTTCTGCTCAGTGTGCAGCAGCAACAGCCAAGGAAGCAAATAGAATGTTATGAATTATTAGGAAAGGAATGGAGAATAAAACAGAGAATTTCAAAATGCCTCTGTATTTGTCCATGGTATGACCTCATCTTGAGTATTGTGTGCAGTATTGTGTGCAGTTCTGGTCACCAATCTCAAAAATTAGAAAATTAGAAAAGGTACAAAGAAGAAGAGAAGGGGAACGAAAATGTTAAAGAGAATGGAACAATTCACATATGAGGAAAGGCTAAATAGGTTGGGACTCTTTAGCCTGGAGAAAAGATGACTGGAGGGAGATATAAGAGAGGTCTATAAAATAATGAATGGAGGGGAACGGGTAAGTGCGAATCTGTTGTATACACTTTCAAAGAGTTCAAAGACTAGGGGACACACAATGAAGTTACTAGGGGATACATTTAAAACTAATAAGAGAAAATATTTGTTTCCTCATTGCATAATTAAGCTCTGGAGTATATTGCCAGAGTATGTAATGAAAGCTATTAGTGTAGCTGCAAAAAGCTTTGGACAAGTTTCTGGAGGAAAAGTCCATAAACCATTATTAAGGTAGAGTTGCAGAAATCCACTTCTTATCCCTGGGATAAGCATCATGGACTCTTTCTACCCCTTGGGATTCTGCCAGGTACTTGAGGCCTAGATTGGCCACTGTTGAAAACAATATACTAAACCTGATGGACCTTTGATCTGGCCCACTATGGCATATCTTGTGTACTTATGTGAAATAAATGACAAATTATGTCATATAATTTTTTGAGAATTTATTTATTTATTTATAACTTTTATATACCGAGGTTCAGGTAACAGAGTTACTAATCACTTCGGTTTACATTCCAACATCAAACAAACAATGACAAAAGTTATGTCTTACAATGAACAGGGTGGAAAACAACTTGGATACACATAAATTTGGTAGAGCAAGGTGTAACAGTAGGAGGAGCTAGACTTGTGGGGCCTAGAGCCAACTGGAGAGGGAAGGCTGACTAAGGGTGGGGTAGAGGGAAAAGTGCTACTATAGCTTTATTAAAATATGATGACGGGTACTTAGAGGTTGCCATGGGTGGGGACAGTCCGTGGGAGCTGTGGAGGCAGAGTATTGTTAAGAGAATGCTTGACAGAACAACCACGTCTTGAGTCTTTTTTTGAACTTGATTGGGCATTGTTCCAGTCTGAGGTCAGGTGGGAGCGAGTTCCACTGTTTGAGACCAGCGGTGGAAAGAGCTCTTTTTCTTAATGTTGTTTTGATAGGTGGGGCCTGTAGAATGCCTCTTTGTGCTAATCTCAGAGGACGGGATGAGACATGAGGTTGTAGAGGAATCATGAGGTCCAGCGGAGTGATGTTGTGAATGACTTTGTGGATGATTGATAATAGTTTGAAGTGGATTCTAAATTTAATTGGGAGCCAGTGGAGATTCTTTAGAATGGGTGTTATATGGTCCCTTTTGTTGGACTTTGTTAGAATCCTTGCTGTTGAGTTTTGTAACATCTGAAGAGGCTTTAAAGAGTTGTCTGGAAGGCCGTGTAGAAGTGAGTTACAGTAATCGATTTTTGAGAAAATGATTGATTGTAAAACTGACCTAAAATCGAATGATGTCATAGAAAGCAAAATGGTCTTGAGCAATGGGAAACCAAATTGTAACCTTCTATATTTCAAAAAATAATGGCATGATGTCATAGAAACAATTTTTTGATGTCACTGGCAGCATCCTGGAAGGAATTTCCACTTACTCTGTGTAAATATTCAGCTCCTAGGAGTTTTAATCTGCTCAAATAAAAACTTGATAACTAAGTGTTGTGAGTTGGACTGCGGAGTTAGCAATCTGTTGTAGGTTAGACTGCAGAGTTGGCAATCTGAAGACGGAGCCGCTAGGAATTAGCAGTCTGTTAGGGTTTGATCCTCCCAAGGGGAGGAGTAGCAATCCTGTTGAGCTTTGTTCCCCCAGAGGGGAAGAGCTAGCATTCTGTTAGCGACTCTGCTAGGATTAGCAATCTGTTGGCAAACTGTTATGGAGTTGCTCCCCAGAGGGGAGAGGTCAGCAACCATATAAGATCTGTTCTTCCAGAGGGAAGGAGTTAGTATCTATCATGGATCTCCACACAGAGTGGCAACCTGATATACAAGAGTTCCCCTGAAGGGAGGTGTTGGCCATCTGAATGGTTCCTGCTAAGAAGTAGCAATTGGTTATGATACAGTTCCTGAGGAAGGAGATGTTAGCAACAGTTGAGGGTTAGACTGCAAGGTAGCAGTTTGTTGTACTCAGCTCTTGAAGTGTGAGAGATGAGCACTCTAATGTAGAATGGTGAATCCTTGGGCCGATGGCAGATGGCAGCGCTCTCAGGAGGATATCATGAGAGGGACCACCGACTAGGCTGGCGTATGGAGACAGACACAGATAGTTCTTTATTAGACAGGTAGTAGAACCACCAGAGGTGGCAGTAGTGAGCTGATGTGCCCGGCAGGGCTGAAGTCCTTCAGATCCTGGAACTGCTATCTCCGGATTTGCTGAGCTGTATAGAGAGACTCATAGATAGTGAATAGACAGGGTATGCTGGATACATAACCAGAAGTAGATGGTACACTCACATAGATTAATAAGAAGGCTCAGTAGCTGGAGAGAGTTAGGCCCTCGAGGAGCGAGTACTTGGTTCCAGGCACAGCTCTGAGAGAGCAATGGTAACTCACAATTAACTATCTCTGTAATGGTTTCTAGGCAATAGAGAATAGTTAATATATTCAGGAACAGGAGCCTCTAGGCGAGTACTGGTTCCTATATGCTACCTGAAATAAGAACTCACAATATCTGTATATAAAATAGCTTCTGAAATAGAAGAGAGTCTTCAGAGGGTTTTAGGAACATGGGCCCTCGAGGAGCAGGTACCTGTTCCTATCTGCAATCTGTAATAATAACTCACGATCTCCGTACCTGCGATAGCGTCTTAGACAAAAGAGAATCTTCAGAGTTCTAGGAACATGGGCCCTCGAGAAGCGAGTACCGGTTCCTATGTGCAACTGGAAAGAAACTCACAATGTTCACGTCTGTGATTGCTTCCAGGCAATAGGGAGTCTTCTGAGTGTTCAGGGACGTAGGCCCTTGAGGAGCGAATACTGGATCCCTTCTTAGCAATCTGAAAACAAGAAGAGAGAGCGGGTACCCCTGGTAAGTTCGAAGAGACAGAGCAGCGGAGAATGAAGCGGGTCGAGATGATCCCTGCAATCAATCCCTTGCTAACTCAATTCGTAAGCGTAAGCACAGACCTTTTATGTTGGAAGCAGATGACGTCACTACGAGGGGGACGCCCCCGAGGTTCGCGCCCTTGCTGGTACAAACTTCGGAGCGAGCGCATGCGCCCTACGTCATCAGGAACATGGCGGATCCGCAGCGTCAGGCCAGTCCAGGGACTCCGGGAAGAAACGGCAAGGAGAAGCCGCAGCACCAACTGTCCATCAGACCCGAAGGGAGTCGCCTCAGAGGTCGAGAGGGTGGAGCGAGGGCAAGAGCAGGCACAAACGCAACACTAAGCATATTCGTAAATGATTGGCTTAAACTATTGATTCAACTGTTGTGATGTAATTGTTCCATTGGTTTACTATTAATACTGAATGTATTCTGCTGCAACTGGAACACAATTGAAAACCGGGGAGGGGGGGGGGGGTTTCTCTTAAATTTGGCTTTCTTAGTCAATAAACAAAACAATCAGTCAATGGCAGGAGGTCTGAGTTTTGTGCTGACATTTCCATAACTCAGAATTCCTTTTTGCATATACTGTATGGCAGAAACAGTATTTTTTAACTGAATTGTTATTTCTATTTATAGCATTCCATTTATGTGCACATTGCTGCACAACTAACAGTGCGGTAAACACAAAAGCTCTGGAGCATGTAATAAAAAGCAAATGACGCAATAAATCAATGAAGGAGCTGGACAGGTAGAAAAGCGCAAAAGGTCAAACCAGCTCTAAGTTCTTACAGTTATGCCCAAATTTTTCTGACTTTTTAACATCCAGATATGTCAAGTTTGAAAATGTTTGCGACCCATGCAGATCCAGCGTATTTCGTTCTGTTATACCGGAAGGATTTCTCATCTGGCTGTCGTGTCTGCTCATGCAATCTGCGTCAGTCGGTGGCTTGCAGGTATTAATTTTTGTACTAGACTTAGCCTTTTACTCTGCCAGGACAGCTTACACAAGAAACAACTGAAACTTAGTAGCACTTATTGGGCTGGATTTTAATATCTACGCGCAGGCGTAGATTTGTGCGTGCAACCCGGCACGCACAAATGTACACCCGATTTTATAACATACGCGCGCAGCCGTGCGCATGTTATAAATTCCAGGGTCGGCGCAGGCAAGGGGGTGCACACTTGTGCACCTTGCGCGCGCTGAGCCCTAGGGGAGCCCCGATGGCTTTCCCCGTTCCCTCCGAGGCCGCCTCGGAGGGAACTTTCCTTCCGACCCCCACCTTCCCCTCCCTTCCCCAACCTAAACCGCCCCCCAGCCCTATCTAAACCCCCCCTCACCTTTGTTAAATAAGTTGCGCCTGCCTCTGGGCAGGCTTAGGTTGCGGCGCGCGATCCCCCGGCATGGCCGCTGTGCCAAAGGCCTCGGTCCCGCCCCCGCCTCGCCCCACCCCTGGACTGCCCTGCCCCACCCACTCCCCGCCCCTTTTTTCAAGCCCTGGGACATACGTGCGTTCCGGGGCTTGCGCGCATCGCCGGGCCTATGCAAAATAGGCTCGGCATTCGCAGGAGCGGGTTTAAAAGGGTTACGCACGTATATTACGCACGTAACCCTTTTAAAATCCGCCCCATTGTGTATCATCTGTGAATTTCTTTCAACAAAAATCTATGTACAGTATCACTATTTATATTCTAGACCAATTTTATTAAGGGATTTTTTTTTTTCTAATTTGTGGCTCTTGGAAATTATATTCCTACTAAATATGGCACATAGCTGTGTGCAAAGAGGGCATCAGAGTGTGTAGACAGAGTGAACACAAAGCTAAATACAATTCTCCACCTTATTTGACATGCTCCAGTCTAATTAGATAATGGCAATAATATTCTTTTTGGAATAAACTCAAGAAACGCTCTTTTTGTTTTGTGTACTGCACTGCTGGAGCAAGCTGAGAAATAAGTCAAATGTTGTGCAACCACAATAGACTTCTCTTGAAAGCACCCCTGCATCATTCAAGAAGGGTGGCTGTGCAGCCACAATAACAGTCTTGTCTCAGCAGACTACTGTCGCTTCCCAGATGCTGACAAATCAAACAACTGCTTTCATGGATCAGAGGTTGCATCCCAATGGCGAGGGTAAAAGTGCTTCCACATGTTCATTCAGCATCTGAGATATAACAGCAGATCCCCGGGTTTCTTTTTGTGGCTGTCAGTGCGCTGCTGTGGGTAGTGCCTGCCCACTCTCACTACAAAAAAACTGCATCTACTCTTGCTTCAAATGGCCCAAGTGCAGTAAAGATACCAACTTGGTATCAGAAAAGAAATTTATTTTCCTACCAAATAAATGAAGCAGCAACTCAAATCTGAACCAATTTCAAATGGCTGCAGACTATTGATTTATGTATGATATACAAAACTTTAAGCTAGCTACTGGGGGATCAAAAGAACAAAGAAAAATATCAAATATATATATATATATTTGACTTGGAATAGCTAGCGAAAAAGATATATGGCTTGGAAGCAGTGAGAACCAAAAATATATAAGGTAAGGAAGATGCAGCATCTTATGAATTTAGTTACCAGTGTCTGATTATGTATACAGGCTCTTATCACGTATTTAATTTTCTTACCAATAGAATTTCAAAACCAGTTACATAATGGCCTTCAGCTGGAAAATGCCCCAGAAAGTATCCGACTATTTGGGAATATTATTTAAAACTAACTTGAAACCAGATTCAGAAGCACTGATGTGCTGCCAATTTCTGATCACCGGAGTCTCAACAGTTCACTTCTGCTCTGTGCAACACTCTCTGTTTTTTTTTTAAATAAATAAACAGGGAGCTTCTCAGAAAACACAGGAGGGCCCCTCCTGTAAATTACAGTTTAAGAGGGAAATATTCAAAGCCATTTCAAAGGGTAAAACAGCATCTTCATGGGTTCTTTAAAAACTGCCCACCCTCAGCGGGGATTGTTTGAGATGTTTCCGAGGGTGGGACGAGGTCAGAAGAATCAAAAACATGTGCACTTATGCATTTTCAAAACGACATGTATAATTTTGGGCAGAAAACGTACCCACAGAAAAAGCAGGCACAAATCTCCACAGGTATGTTTTCCTGCGACAATAAACAAAACAAAACTACCTGCATAGTTTGATTCAACTGGTGCAAACCCTGGGATAAAAGTGCCTACAGAACTTGCACCAATGCGGGCAGTTTGATTATTGCCCTCTAAATGCATAGCGAGAAACACCAAATGAGAACTGTACTTTGTGGATGTGCAATGAACCGAAAAATGGCCTCCCGTGAAAATGTTCAAGTACTTTTGGTTTTGAGCTAAAAAGAAGAAACAATGCAGGCCTCCCAGAGGCCCTCTAGCCCCCAATCCCACTCAGGAAAGAGAAGCCCAAGGCCTAAGCCTACCCAGCTGGGCCTCCCCGGGTACCTCCAACCCCCACTCCTGGCCCATATAAGTTTAGCCCAAGACCCATGCACAGCTGGGTCCTGCCCGGGCCGCCTCCAGTCCCCACTCCCACCCTTTTATTCCAGAGAATGGGCACCTCCCCAGTCCCCACTTACCAAAGCCATAGCCCCAGCAAGATGGAAGAACAGAAGCGAATCCCACTCGCTCCTGCCCTCACTCTCGGCTCTTTAAAAATAGCACCGGCTTATCCCAGGCCCTGAGCTAGAATTCTATGGGTGGGAGTGGCATTCAAAGGGACCTGGGGAGAGCCAGATGGGTAGGCCCAGGCCCCAGGCTTATTTTTGCTGGGTGGTATGGGGGTTAGATGGCCTTCAGCAGGCCCTTCTTTTTTCTTTTTTTGTGGGGGGGGGGGGGGTGGCCATTTAATGTTTTCCTTTTTTTTTTACTTCATGAAATGAACCAAGCAAAATAAAAAATTAAGTGAACTGAAGAGATGACCCCCTCCCCCTACGAAACAAAAAAAAAAAGAACCAGAATGAAAATTTTACGGCTGCACATCTCTACTGTACTTTCATATGAACTTGCTATCAGAGCACACGTTTCTTCAAAAATGGTCCATATTCAGTAACCATTCAAGTGGGAAAGTTATACGGCTAAAGTTACTCAGATAACTTTATCCAGATATTAGGCGTAACTTATCCAGACAAGTTTTCCCTGAGTAACAGAATAAAGTTATCTGTGTAATGTTACCTAGATACTTTAGGGCAACTCTTTGTGCAGACTAACCTATCCACACAAACTTAGCAAGACCGTGCTCATGCTCAGTATGATGCTAGCTGGCTAAATATTATAGGCTGCCTTCACCAAGCCTCCAGGCCCAACTCCTTTTTCTCTTGGGCAAGTTTGTCAAGAGAAATTCTGTGCGAACAAACTTCATCATTAAACATGCAGAGTTCTAGCTGGATTGTTTGTAGATTTTGATACTGTAAGGGGATGTATTTATTTTAAAAAAATGCATATTGTGCCTCATGTGACTTCTTGCCATTCCAATGAGGTATGCGCCTCCACAGAGACACAGCCTTGATGTCAGAGTAAGTGCATTCATTTTTCAGACTCTCTACAGTAGGTGATATCTAAGATTTAGCTGATTCAATATAGTAGAGGAGCCTGGAAGGTTCTGCGATCATTCCTGCTAGCTCTCTCTTCTCAATGAGTCCAGGGCTCAGGGCCAGAGAGGGAGTAAGTGCTTGAAGAAGCTGTGAGGGGCTCTAAGCAGGAAGCTTGGAAAGATTCCATGTGAGGGGAAACCTATCCCTATTTGCTTACTCTATTGCATGCCAACCAGATTTTGCGAATTTGTGGAAATGTGGAAAGGCAGTCAGGAATAGTCCAAGACCTAGGGAGTGAGTTTTCCACAGCTGAGGATACTCTGCACCCAGGAAAATGGCAGCAGAGGCTTTTTCCAGCGCAACTGTAAGAAAAATTCTCAGAGGAAAGAAAGGGATCCCATTCTGGTGCAGGGAATTTGCCCTGGTGCAAAGGAGAAGGAGAAATCACCAGCTTGATTCAGGTATCAAAAGAGGAAGTCCCACAGCACGGGAGGTGAAAGTATCCTGAAAGAGGCTGGAAGGAAGACCAAAGACCATGCAAAGATGTGATCTGTATTTCTGACTGCTTGGATATTTCATCTGCTATGGATGTTTGTCAAATGACTATCATTCTACAATTAGGTTATTTTTGGTGCAACCCCCAACTGTGGACCATGTGATTTACCACAGGTAAAGAAAGGATCCCCAGCCCTAAAAACCTTGATCAGGAGTGGGAAAACAATTTTTTTTTACCTGCAGTCACCTTTGTGGCTGGTGCTTCCTCCAGTGGTGGTGGTAGCGGGGAGGGTTGGTCCTACCTCCTGAGCCCCTGAAGCAGGAAATATTCACAGATGTGGCCTCGGGGGAAAAACTAGTCACAGAACGAGAGAGAATAGCAGCCTAAATATGTCTCTTCCCAGCTTCTCTTCCCCTAAACGCGTAACTCCCCAGTCCCTCTTTCCTATAACCCCATCCCTCTGCCTCTGTTTTATGCAGAGTCTCAGAGATTTTTTTTTTAATTAAGTACAATATATCTTCTCTTTTAATACTGATCCTGGGCTTTCATAGAGACATTAGTCTACCTGACCGGATAAGAATCCTGAATTATTTAGGCAGTGATTCTGCATGCTCACATCTCCCACCGCTCTAACACAATTTGGGGCCGTCCCTCCAGGGCCAAGATCTGATATAGGATTAAGGAAGAGGAGGAAGAGAGTGATATGACCTCTGGCCGTTTCTTCCTCTTTGCTGCCCAGGACCCGACTGCTGTTTTGAACCGTGCAGTATACCGTAAAGTTATAGAGATCAAATCAGCAGTCAGATCCTGGGTGGCAGAAGAGCAGAACACGGCCCGACATGCTGCCAATGCTTTCCTCCTCCTGCCATTCAGTTTGGGAGGGAGCTGTAAATGTGGCATGGGGCTGTGGCCGACTCCCAGTCCCTGCTTGATCCTTGGTATGAATGATACCGTAGTTCACAGGTCATCCCTCCCCCCCACCAACATATCAACAAAGTCCTACAGGCTGATGATGTCAGCATGAACAGCCTTGGTGCTACAGCGTGAATGGGCCAGTTAGTATGAACATTTATCACTGATAAAACAAGCCAGCTGAAAGGGCCTTATGGGCTGTTTCTGGCCCACAGATCATAATTTGCCTTGTTCTGGCCTTGAAGCACATCTTAGATTCAATCATGCCTTTTCATTGGTAGCTTATGATGAGTTACATTCAGGTACAGTAGGTACTTTCCTGTCCTCAGAGGGATTACAATAGAGATGTGACTCGTGTGCCAGATCGTCTTAACGATCAGATTCGGCTGGGGGGGGGGGGGAATCTGATCGTTAAGATATGTGACTTGGAATCGTTTCCGATTCCAATTCACATCGCTAATTTTTTTTTTAGGGAGGCCCACGCCGCTTAAAAAAAACAACCCACCCGACCCTTTAAATCGACCCCATCCTCCCAACCCCCCCCCAAAACCTTTTAAAATTACCTGGTGGTCCAGGGGGGCCTCGGGGGGCCTCGGGGAGAGATCCAGGGGAGCCTCGGGGAGAGGAGAGATCCAGGGGGGCCTCAGGGAGAGATTTCCCGTTCCCAGGCATCAGCTGTTCTAAAAACAAATGGCGCCGATGCCCCTTTGCCCTTACCATGTGACAGGGTATCCGTGCCATTGGCCGGCCTCTGTCACATGGTAGGAGCACTGGATGGCCGGCGCCATCTTTAAAGATGGCACCGGCCATCTTTACTCATCAGCCCCTATTATAGAGTATAGTATAATAGGGGCTGATGAGTAAAGATGGCCGGCGCCATCTTTAAAGATGGCGCCGGCCATCCAGTGCTCCTACCATGTGACAGGGGCCGGCCAATGGCACGGATACCCTGTCACATGGTAAGGGCAAAGGGGCATCGGCATCATTTTTTTTTAGAACAGCTGATGCCTGGGAACGAGAAATCTCTCCCCGAGGCCCCCCTGGACCACCAGGTAATTTTAAAAGGTTTTGGGGGGGTTCGGGAGGGTGGGGTCGATTTAAAGGGTCGGGTGGGTTGTTTTTTTTTAGCGGCGCGAGCCTCCCTAAAAAAAAAGGGTCGGGAGGGTGGGGGAGGCTAAGGGGGGTCGATTTAAAGGGTCGGGTGGGGTTTTTTTTTATTGGGCCATCGGCGCCATTTTAATTAGTGGCAGCCAAAATGGCGCCGATGGCCCGAGAGCGGGAGATCGCGCTGGGACACCCCCCCCCCCACTGGACCACCAGGTAATTTAACATTTTGGGGGGGTTCGGGAGGGTGGGGGAGGGTAAGGAATTGGTTTTAAAGGGTCGGGGTGGATTTAGGGGTTGTTTTGGTGTGCCAGTTTTCCCGCCCTCCCCCAAATAATTCCCGTGCCCTATTTAACGATACAATACAAATGCCCCTGACGATAAATCGGGGGCATTTGTATTGTATCATGCACTCTAACGATTTAGGAGGATTTTAAAATTATCTGACGATAATTTTAATCGTTCAAAAATGATTCACATCCCTAGATTACAATCTAAGGGCCTTATTTACTAAAATAAACTTTAGTCCCATAGTCATGGAATGGGAGTAAATCTGGCCCTAAATTTGTAAATCTGGCCCTAAGTTTGTACCTGAGGCAATGGAGAGTGAAGTTTCTTGCCCAAGGTTACAAAGAGTGTCAGCAAGATTTGGATCCTGGTTGACCTGGTTCTCAACCTGCTGACTAACTAATAGGTAAGACTATTGTTACCCAGGTAGAGAGTCCATCAAGCTAGGTTGAGAGAACATTGCACAAATCTCATCTCTGTGTGAGTTTCCTCACTCCGAAGGTCATCAAATCTTCACAAGAGAGTACTGTTCTGTTCGTACATCTCAGTTTGAATGTCAAAGTGGCCCCTAACCCCTACATTAATACCTAAACCTCACCTCGAGTGACTAGGTAGGCCTCATATAGAGGTATAAAGACCTACCTAGTATGAGGGCATTACAACTAGTCTCTCTCTCTCTCTCTCTCTCTCTCTCTCTCTCTCTCTCTCTCTCTCTCTCTCTCTCTCTCTCTCTCTCTCTCTCTCTCTCTCTCTCTCTCATTGTAGAAGGGCCCTGATAGGTAGGCTGGTTCTTCAGCAACTTAAAATGGTCCCCCCAGTGGTTATACATAGGAAATACAACAATTCTGGCACTTATCACAAAGTGTGAAAACATTATCACAGTTTGCACTAAGATAGTGCACTTTGCAATACACTGTCTGTTACCATAAAACACACCCCTTTTCCTATCACATGCAATACTTAGTGCATTTTGATAAATCCAGGCCAAAATAAGGTACTCTGACAAATAAAGAGTAAAAGGCTGGATCTATCCCAAACAATCTTATTCAATGCACCAAATAGTTTGTTAGAAAAAAAAATGAAAACATGAAATATGTAATCTAAAGGCTGCCAGGCCCATCTAACCTGTCCATTTCTCCTACTTACTGCAGTATCACACACCATTGTTGCTCTCTGGCTTTACTTTCGAGTTCCCACTGCATGATCCTCTGTGCTTGTCTCATGCTTTCTGGAATTCTGATATTGTTTCATCTTCTTTTGGGAGACTATGCATTCACCATCTTTTCTGTGAAAAAAAAGTTATTGTTATTATCATTTATTTATATAGAGCTTACTAGACATACATGGTGCGGTGCAGGCACATTTAAGAGATGATTTTCTTACATTACTCCTGAATCTACCTCCACCAAGTCTCATATCTTGATCTAGAACTTTCTTCTCACTAAGTACCTCATTCATCAAGCTCTTTTCCCATAGACAGAGAAAGGGAGAGAAGCCTTGGCGAATCCAGTCCTAAGAAATGTTTGGTGTATGTTGCAGAAAAAAACCTAGAATATACTTTATACTGTCTTTATGGTCATTAAAAATATATGGGGAAACTTGCAACTCTAGTGATTAGAGGGGAAAAATAAAGCTAATTAATCACACTTAAAGCATATAGTGAGGAGGAGTGGTTTTGTGGTTAGAGCGCTGAACTCTGATTTAAGTCCTCAGAGATGAAATCAAGAATCCCATCTGCCATGGTCTCTCTGAGATCCTGGGCAAGTCGCTCTATCCTCCTATGCTTTCAGATTTAGAAATCTTAGCTGTTGCCTTTTCTTATCCTTCACATTTCTTAGCAAGTGTTATATATTTTCATTAAAAAGGAGGTAACTGATTCTCATGTGTATTTATTTCCTTAGCATTCGAAATCCAGTTCATTTCTGGATTGAGACCATATTGTTAGAGCACTAGTCTTAAAATTAATGCAGCTACAGTATATTTGTCATTCGGAAGTGCAGACTTGCATAGTGTTCTCCATATTTAGTCAATAGGTTCCATAATGCTGACCCAGTCTTCTCAAATCATGTCCAGTAAATGCTTACTTCTAGTGGCAGGTGGTAAATAATATCTTTTATAGCTCATTAACTGCCTAGCAAGTCGTCAGCAGGCTCGGCAGTGTTAACAGAGCAGCCTCTAGATAGTTTAGAAATGTTTTGACTGATGCGTTGTTTGCCAGGCCGGTCCCCCAAATGTGCAGGCTACATATTCAATCAGGACAGTTACGACACGAGGACCAGCACCTGGGGGCAGCTCATTTCTGGGTAGTAGATGAAATACGCAAATTAACAACTCTATTGGCAATGGCTCCTTCAGGACGCTATCTTCAAATTAAAAAAAAAAAAAGTGTTTCTTACAGTTCAGTGCCTCGTTTGTTGTGTGTTTCATTCAGCCGCTGAACAAAAAGCCTTTTCAGAACGTGTGAGGAGTGCCAGTTCCAAACCCAGCACACAATGGCAGCAGGGCTCAGCTTCAGACAACAAAGTACCGAGGAAAACTTTATGTGCCCGAGCTCCCCCTTTTACGCTCCTTCCTCTCTGCAATGGCTGGGCTTGACTAGAACGTGAATGCACTGACTGAGCGCACCCAAATGTTTAGGCTTTGATTACGCCTGAAAAGTAATAGTTAGTGGGAAGAAAGGCTGTGTTTCCGATTATAGCACCTCGGATGGACTTGATTGTGGCAGGGCAAGACTCATTTTCTGCACTACAGTTCAGAAGCAGTGATTACAGTGGATCCCCCCCCCCCCCCCCCCCCTCAAAAAGTCTGAGAAAGAACCTGCATTTTCTGCAGTTCCCAAGATGAATCCATTGCCGACACATGCCTGGCCCACTCTTCCCATAAGATAGACTTCCTAAAAAGTGGGGCTTGTACGTATTGTTATTAAATCTCTTTGTAAAGCAGATGTAACACAAACACGCTTATTATTTATTAAAGCTAATACTATTTTGGAGCTTTTTAAATTTCCGATGCTGTGAGGCCTAACACTGAACTGTATCGATAACATTATAACTTTGTAGGCAGGAATGCTTGAATGATATGCTGACTGTTGATGCTAATGATTATGAGGCAGTTTTTAAAAGTATTTCCATGGATAAAAAGCATTTTTATCTGCGTAGGTCGCCTGTCTGAAAAGAACCCACCCTGTATGAGGGTAAAAGTGCGTGCGGAGTCTCATAACGCATGTTGTTTATATGTTTATTTATATGTTCGCATTGCCTTGCTTGTTCTGTTGTTTTAATGATTATGTATGTTGGTTGTGACCTGCTGAGATTTGAGGATCAGCAGGCTATACATTTGCTTAAATAAAAAGTAATAAATAAAAATCTACATTTAGGTCAGGAGAGAAAACATGCTAGCTGTTACATGGAGGAGTAGCCTAGAGGTTAAAGCAGCAAGCTATAAACCAGGCAGGGCTAGTGCAAGGGTATTAGGTACCCTAGGCGAACCTTTTGCCTTGGGCCTGCCCAACACCTGCCCCTCACCCCCACCCCAGGTCTCGGTCCTGACTCCTATCTCATTTGCACCCGCCAAGTGTGTGCTTCTCTAGGCCACAAGCAGGATGGGCACTGCTCTCGGCCCACTGAATCTCTATTCCTCTTTGCTGTGAGCTCACGGTCCCACGTGGCTGCTTTTTGGCGCCCCCTAATGGTCGGCATTCAAGGCGACCGCCTAGTTTGCCTAATAGGACGCGCTGGCCCTGAAACCAGAGGAGCCAGGGTTTAAATCTTGCTCCTGCTCCTTGTGATCTTGGGCAAGTTACCTTACCCCCTACCGCCTCAGGAACTAATTTAGGGATGCATTTACTAAGCTGCAATTACCATGTGTAAAACACTTTAGTACATACTGTTTGATATTTTAACCTAAAAACACTATCTATTGAAATTAGCTGCTTTGCATGCATTTGGGTGCATATAATTTACTAATGCATGCAAAGTAGCTAATATATAGGTAATGCGATGCAAAAAAATAATGCAGCTTGCCGCAGAAAAAAGCAAGCCGTGTTACTTTAACGAAAATTCAGGAGTTGTCGATAAATCAACCTGGGGGCATTGGGATGCCATTGTGCATCCCAATGTCCCTGGGATACTTCTTAAAGGGCCTGCGGTGCCCTAAATTGCCCCGCCCCCCCCACACAAAGTGGAAAAGGACCCCCGGGAATCTTGGAAGACCCCCACCCATCCCCACTCCACCTCTAGAGTCAGCTTAAAACAAAAAAAAAATTGAAAGTTTAAAATCGCATGGTAACACCCTGTCCCTACTCAAACCCTTCCCCTTTCTGAAAAAAAAAATCCCCCCCTCCCTCTGGGCTCTCCCCAAAAGGCATCCTATCCCCCACCTCATGGCCATCCTTGGACATCCTCCAACATTAGAAGTAGTCCCCCACCACCACCACCCCCTTCTATGAAAGAAGTCTCTGGTAGTCTAATGACCCATCCCCCACCCACTGGGCAAAGAATGTGGGTATTTATTTATTTATTTATTTATTTACAATCCTTTCTATACCGATGTTCATGTAATGGTACATATCCCGTCGGTTTACAGAGAACCAAAGTTAGAATTACATCGAACATATGAACAATAGTTCTAACAGTAAACAAAGTAGACATAACAGGTGTCCATGGACCTTGCTGCAATGCAGGCAGTGAAACACTGCCTCATTAGCTTTCCGCTCGTTTCCTCTTTCCTAATACCTTTTGATTGCTGTAGGGTTATATTATATATTATGAAAGGCATGATATCGGGGCCTAAGCACTAAAACTAACCCATACTAAAAATATTAGCATGCACTTGCTAAAAATGTAACAAGCACGCTCAGATGATACCTAGCCCCCTAAGCACTGAATCTGAGCATGACCATGCAGAAACATTGCCTCCACATTATGCACCTGCTATTAGCGGAACAGGTTGACCCAAAAATGTTGAGCATCTCAGCTCTTTACCCACCTGAACTAGCCTGTGGAAACTACAAAAATACTTTGCTTACACTAAACATGTTCTGGCCACTTTTCCTTATTGCTCTTCCTCTTTATTTAAAAATGATTAAAAAAAAAAAAAAAAAAAAAGGATTTCTGGCCTAGGCAGATGCTTATCAGTGCTGGATGAGGAGTAGGATTACAACTAGATTCCATAAAAGGAGATGGAAGGAGATCGGAGAGAGATCAAGGAGAGGGGATGGCTTGTCTTGTTTCAGACTTGTACAGCTTCCGTGCAATTCCTTGGGTCTTTCTGTCCGTTTGCCTTTTATGTAAATTTGGATCTTCAAAGAATGGCGTGAAAGAAGGATGTGTTTAGTGAGAGAATGGGGGCGTGGAAAGGGCCCAGTGACGGTGTGTCGTCATAAATGTGGAAGCTGTATAAGAAGTAAACGCCCGGGTGGATCCAGCCTGGAGGAGACGGAGAGGGGTGAAAGTGCCAGGAGGCGAGCGCAGGCTATGGAATGGCATCCTGCGACAGTGCAGGGAGAGCGGGAGAGGGAGGTGGGAAGGGATGGGGCAAGGAAGCAGCTAAAGTGTTCAGACCACAGGGCTGCAGGAGAGCCATCACACAGCGCCAGGTCAGCAGCACTACATGGGGGTGGAATGCCAGAACAGCATAGCAGTGGGAGGAAGGGATGGGAGAAAGGAAAAGGAGAAGACATAAAGGAGGTAGGAACCCCTCAAAGCTTTGCACTTCCCTTGTCTTTCAAAATGCTAGAGCATGTTGAAGAGGAAGAGAAGGATGAGCAGCAACAGGCGGCGCCACAAACTGCAAGAGCAAGGGCCCAGTGACTCCAATGGATGTGGCACTTCACTTAGGAAGAAAATGACTGAATTGTAGAGCTGGTCTTTGAGGATTTGAGTGTGCGTTTTAATTAAAATGTTTCTATGCCACCCAATCACTGCAGCTCTAAGTGGCTTATAAAAGTAAAACAATCATAAAAGCATACAAACAAAATAAAAGTAAAACATAAAATGCATGCAATACAAATACAGCAAATATCAGTGGCACAATGTACCTCACTTGCTTCAATTAACATTAGCAAGTGCCAGCTGATGTATAAGCAAGTTTTCAACATTGCTTTAAATGTTTTAACACAAGGTGATAACTGTAAAGCCTCTAACAGTTCTGGAGCAGCTACAGGGAATGACCTCTCAAGAGTTTCAGAGAGGCAGGCCTGGTGAACAAATGCCATTTCTAAAAGTCCTTTCTGGGAGGACCTCAGAGCCCTTGACAGGTTACGAAGCCATAACATGCAGTTCACCGATGGAAGATCTTTGGTGCAAAATCATTTTGTGAACCAAATAGGCCACCTTTTCAGTCTCATAATCACTGGAAGCCAGTGCAGTTCCTTTAAAGTTGGTGAAACATGCCCTCATCTATTAAGCCCAGCTACAAGGAGGATAGTGGAATTTTGAGGTACCGTAATTGAAGAGCACGTAACACGCAGGCTGGCAAACCAATATACATTGCGTTACAGTAGTCCAGGCTAGGTAAGAGCCCTTGAAACACTGCTAAGTGTTTCAAGGGCTTCACCCCTGTCCTCAAACACCTGCATTGGTTACCAGTTACCTCAAGAATCATTTACAAATCCCTCACTCTCATCCACAAAGCTCTTCACAACCAAAACATGCACTGGTTTAAAGAACATCTCACCTTTCATAACACTAACAGACCCACCAGACAGCAACACCGAGCAACTCTACATATTCCATCACCTAAACTCACTAAGCTTTGCTCCACCAAAGACCGGGCATTCTCCTTAGCTGGGCCCGCACTATGGAACAAGCTACCATCCTCCCTCCGCCAAGAATCATGTCTGAAAAAATTCAAACAGAGCCTGAAAACTTGGCTCTTCAAGCAAGCATACACCTAACGGCACACCGTCACCTCATTTATCCCTATCGTCCCCCTCTCCTTTGCCCCATGACCCTTTTTTTCAATAATCTCTGCAACTCCATCTAATTTGTAACCCAGCTTATTCCGTAACATATTCTTTTGTATCAGTTTCCTGTGAAACTAAATAGAAGTATTATATTTCAATATAACTCATATTTTATAGTAACGTAACATGTAAAAAGTTGATGCTTAATTGTATGCTCTTGTAATATATTGATGCTTAAAGTTATGCTCTTCTAAATGTCACTTACTTTATCTCTCCCACTTTTCCCTCGCATCCAAGTTCGAGCCCCCCCCCCTTCCCCATTGCTTCCCTTTTCCCATCCCATCCCCCCCCCCCCTTATTCACCAGTTCTGTGTTCACTGTAAAGCCTGTTGCTGCATTTTGTTTCTTGTTAACCGATGAGATGTTCCCAACGACCATCGGTATATACAAACTGTTAAATAAAATAAATAAATAAATAAATAAATAGTCACTTTACCCTCTGCTGCCTCAGGTACATCTGGATAAACTGGTGGAGCTATCTGCAAACTGGTGATTCCAAGTACGTGGGCACACTTTATAAAATACCTGCCTCCGCATTTATTTCTGGGTTATTACTCATGAATTGTTGCATTTACTACACACAAAAAATATGTGCATATTTTTTATAAAAAGGATAGAGGAAGTATGCATGTTCCTGTATTAGAAATTTATGCATGTAATGAAACATTCACACTTACTTCTGGGGCATAAATACGTGGAATTTTATAAACTGTATAGCTCATGCCACACAATGTATAAAATACTAGCAGAAATCTCTCTGGGCCCAATTAAGGGTGCAAATGGTGTACTGTGAACAGTTTTGAAGGTTTGGCTGTTTACAAGCACCTATAATTTTGGGAAAGCCCTGTAGTTTGGGGGAAGAAATCCCATGATGCCACAGTCCATGAGGGTTTCAAAGCTGTGCGTTCAAACCCAAAAAATTTCAAGAAGTGATGAGCGGAATGAAGCTGTTTGTGCTAAAATATCTAAAAGAATGCTGCGGTCATTGGACGGACAGACTGACCACAGCAATGAGAAGAATGACCATCGCTGTATGCCAGCTAAGAGATTCCAGGTGATTGACACCAGCACATTAGGCCCCCAGCTCTGACTTCTTCACCAGGACTGCTCCATCCATGCCATGTGGGAGTGACTATCTCAAGAGCTTCAAATCAGAGTTGGCAGAGTTGCCGAGGGACATCCCAGCTTTGGTGGGAAGAGGGTGCCTCCTGACCATCTCTCCTAGCTCCCCCTCAGTGGTTTGTGTAAGAGACACCCTTCATATGCTAAAACCTTATTTCCACTGTGACACCTGCTTGCAGACTATGGGAAACATCTGAAATTATGCAGGACATAGAATGCATGCAGAAAAACGTTTGTGCACAGTCATGGCGATGGCTAAGAGAACTTGTGGGATGGCCCTTTAGGAACATAAGTAGGGCCATGTTGGGTCAGACCAAGGTCCATTGAGCCCAGCATCCTGAATCCACCAGTGGCCAGTCTAGGTCACAAGTACCCAGCAGATCCCAAACAGTTGATCTATTTCACGCCCAAGGAGAAGCAATGGCTTTCCCAAGTCTACCTGGCTATTGGCTAATAACTGACATTTCCTTCAGTAGCTTGTCCAGCCCTCTTTTGAACCCCATTATGTTAGCTGCCTTGACCATGTCCTCTGGCAACAGATTCCATAGCTTGACTGTGCGCTGAGTGAAAAAATACTTCCAACGATCTGTTTTAAATTTGCCAGTTGCTAGTTTAGTTTAAAAAGGTAAATTACTATTCTTTATTCACCTGTTCCACCCCATTCATTATTTCATAAATCTCAGTCATGTCCCCTCTCAGTTGTGTACTCCACACTAAAGAGCTATAATCTATTTAGCCTATTTCCAAAATTGAGCTTTTCCATCCCCTTTATCATTATCATCGCCCTTCTCTGCAACTTTTTATGGGCACTTTGCCTTTTTTCAGATGGGCCGATCAGAAATGCAGACAAAACCCAAGGTGCTGTCACACCATGGATCTCTACAAAGGCATTACGATATTCTGTTTTGTTCTCTGTTCCTTTCCAAATGATTCCTAACAATCTATTTGCCTTTTTTACCACTCCTGCACACTGTAGCCAAAGTTTCAAAGTATTGTCAAAATCGTCCCTCCCATTTCTTACTAAGCGGATTGAAAATATTATTTTAACTCAACTAACTGATATTTTAGAAGAGAATTCACTGTTATTCCCAAATCAATTTGGATACAGGAAACACAGCAGTACTGAAACATTGTTTTCTGTCTGTGATACTGAGGGGCTTTGATGGTGGTCAGGATTATCTGTTTGTTCTCTTAGATGTATCCGCGGCATTTGACACAATTGATCATAAAATTTTAATTGACCACCTAAAAGCAATCGGGATTTGTGGCTGCCCTTTACAATGGTTCATTTCTAATTTGAGTAACCGATTCCAACAGATTCATATGGGGAAAAAAGATTCTGAATGGTTTGAAGTCAAAATAGGGGTGCTTCAGAGTTCTGCGCTCTCATCAATTTTGTTTAACATTTACTTAATTCCTCCTGACCCCCCCAAGGCTTGCCAATAATCCCTGGGGGTCCAGCAGGGGTCCGGGAGCGATTTCGTTGTCGGCTGCCAGTAACCAAAATGGCGCCGATAGCCTTTGCCCATACTATGTCACAGAGGCTTTCGGCGCCATTGGTCAGCTCCTGTCACATGATAGGAGCACAAGATGGCGCCGATGGCCATGTGACAGGGGCTGACCAATGGCGCCGAAAGCCCCTGTGACATGGTAGTTCAGGCTATTCGGCACCATTTTGAGGCGCACGGCTTGCAGTACCGGGCACGGAGGGCAAATGGAACCCGGGAACCCGCTGGACCAGTGATGTTCGTAAGTCTTAGGGAGGGATCGGGATCGGGGGGGGGGGGGGTGTATTATAGTTAATTTAAATGTTTGGGGTGGTTTGGGGTGGTTTTTAATTTAAAAAAAAAAAAATTGTGCCCCTCTCCCCAGGCAAACCCGAAAAACGAAATTTCCCTGAAATTCGGGGAAATTTCATTTCGGGTTTCGGGGCCTCCGAAACCGCAACGAATTAGGAAATTTCGTGCAATTTCCTAATTTGGGCGAAAAACGAAGCACATCTCTAATGGATAGTGCGCGCACACTAAACATTTAACACCTGGTCCAAGGGAAATGTTAAAATGAGGCTTTAACAAGCACATGTTAAAAAGTGTGTTGACAAGCGCATACCATGGAGCTACATAGATGCCTGCTAAATCCTAATTTTCTTATGATTTACCTTCATTTACAGGTGCATACATGCTAATTTTAGCACATACGCGTTAAATTATTTTTTACAGTATATATATTTTATATATGCTGGTGGATACTACAATTTTTCTTTGACTTGTTATAAGCAACTTTGGGCTGACTCTTATCGGCTGGGAAAATAGGGTATTAGACCAAAATAGAAAAAGAAAACAATAGAAATAGTGTGCACATTAGGACCTTCATGCATATTACGCCCTTTGCTGTGCATGCTAAATGTCCTTAGCATGCATGCTAAGCTTTAGTGCATAGGTCCATACCGGTAGTTTTGATGTGTATTGTTGATATAGTTATCAAATATTAACTAATATTGGTGGAAGGTTCTAAAACTAATTTGGAGAAGTTTGAAGCTGAGTGTCCTAGTGAGGGTATTACCTCCCGCCAAAATATTTCACATGAAGGATGGGCTCTGAAGAATTTCTCACCCACCTACCACCCACAGCCCCATCACTGCTGCCACCTCCCACCACATTAACACTCTAGACATTCACTGAACCTCCGAACCTTTCTGCAGCTGTTCAGAGTAAATTTGATAAAACTTTATTGCACTTTTATAGTATTTAAATATGCCAGCTCGGCAAGCATACAGATTACGCCCTATGTATATGACTGAGCACAGTTTAGAAAACTGCAAAGGCGGAAATTCGTCCAAAAGATTGTCAAACATATGTTGTGTTCATGACCTTGATATACAAACAGAATGGAAAACTATAAGATGGTACTTAACTTCACCATTGGGCTTGCGTGACTCCAATAATGTTTATGACAGCACATGGCTACATTTCTGATTAAGCTTAGCTCCCTAGTTATTGCTGTACTGGCTAGTAATCAAATTAAAAACAAGGACAATGGATAGCATAGCACTATTCTTCTGTTTACTCTGCAGATAATTTTCAGGGAAAAAAATCTGCAACCCTTCAAATCTATCACAGTTTTCCAGAGGTTTCCTTGGCACATTTACTCTAGAAAAGAGGATCCATCCCACTCTGGAGAGTGGGAAGAGGAGTTTTCCTTGAAGTGCCACAAAGCCTGTTGATACAAAATGTCACAACTATCAGATTGGTTGGTGAGGTCTTTTAGTTTAATCTTTATTTTTCCTTTGCCTGTAAACATCTTTCAATTTATTCGCTCCTCTGCAGTTTGTAAACTGAAGTGGATTTCTGGTAATATTAACCTTGCAGACAAATAGACAACTTCAGGAAAGAATGTTCTGTGGCATGCTGACAGCCTATGCAAGACTATTTAATATGCATAGATATGGTTCTGTAGTAAGGTTACTCAACATGCTTGTCGTTGTTATAGATGAAAGTAAAATTTACCCATAAACTGTTACTGTAATTAAGGTTGCCAACTTTCAGTCGTAAAACCTCTGACATCTTGATGCTTTTTAATATCTTTACTGATGGGGTTTACACACATGCGACTTTTATGGCCACTTAACTATTAGAAAAACACAGGAACTTACAGGCTAATTTCAAAATGAGCCTGTGTGCACCTATGCACCCGTGTATCAGCACACGAGCGGAGATACTCTGCAATTTTAAATTATGCCTGCGTGTGCACGTGTATGTTTAAAATACACCTCCTGCACATAAGTATGCACCTTATCTTGTGAGATTGCTCGAGAAAACATACTCTGCAAAGGTTTCCTAGGACTTTGCCAGCTTTTATGCTTATATGTAGCTGGATTCTAAAACATGCTCGCCGAGGGCCAGCCCAGTTTTTCCAATTGGTCCACCAGTTTGCCTGATTAATATTGAGGTCTTCAGGACCCTCTGGTTCTTCATCCTGCACCCCCCCCCCCCCAGTTGACCCACACCCCTCACCCTGGTCCTGTAAGCCCTAAAACTCGAGATCCTCAGACTCGCTCATCATCTGGAGCAGCAGTAAAGTCACGCGGATAACAAGCTGCCGCGCGCCACAGTCTCTGGTTTTAAAATATGGAGCTAATTAAATGCGTAACTGTTGGCCCCACCGTGGAATGCTCCCACCCTTTTTCCACCCTCTAATATATTTGATGTGTGCATGTATGTGGCGTTTTTTTAAAAATCCATGTTGCTCACGCGTGTATGTGGGCGTTTTTGCATAAGCAAAGCTTTTAAACTCGATCTCATAGACTATAATAGCAGATTGGGATCCATCTCATCTGCCCAGTTTACTTCCTGCTACATTTGCCATAGATATCAGTTGATCTCTGACATTTCATTACTTCATTGCAATTTATGATCGTCTTCTGTACTTGTCCTGCTTTTTTGAATAGATATTGCTAATTCCTCTATCATCTTCACTGGAAGGCTGATCTATGTATCTACTGCCCTTTCTGTGAAGAAATGTTTTCTGATGTTATTCCTGAGTCTATCTCTTTGGAGCCAAAAAAGGTATGCCTTTACTATTTTACAAAATTGTTTAGGCCTCTGATGAAATCGTGGACTTGCGTCTATGCAAGTGATGAAATAAATATAGATAGAAAAACAAAGACCTTACAAAAAAATAATCCTAAATACATTTATTTAAGATTATTTTTTAGAAAGGTCATTTTGCTTCTCTGTCTTCTTTTTATATTTATTAATTTATAACACTCACAAAATAAGAAACTTTGTTACAGAAACTTAAATGAGAGTCATTCAATTAGAAATTATTGGAGGTAATTTTAAAAGGAGTTACACGTATAACTATAACATACTATTGTAACAATTTTCGAAAGCCCATTTACATGGGTAAAGTGCATTTACACGTGTAAAACCTAGGTTTATGCATCTAAATCCTTTGTAAAATTACCCCCTAAAATATACAAAAGCACTAGACAATATTCAAGGAAATGAAATCTCATTACTTTAGTCCATGATATAGAGAAATGGGGGGGGGGGGGGGGGGGGGGGAGAAGAGAAATAATACAGTAGAATCCAAAAAGGCAATAACAAAAGGAAACTGGCCTAATATGGACATTCCAAACATTCAAAAAGGATCATGAATCCTTGACATTAGCTGGGATTGGTCTAGAAATGGACAGGTTTTTTTAGCATCTAAAAAACCCTTAATTGTTCTGGGGCAAGAAAAACCATAATTATCAGTATTATATTTCACTTAACATTTGCATGGATATTGTAAAAGAAAAGACGTCCCAAAGCTCACATCTCTTGGTGCATTCTAAGAAATATTTTCCTCCTCTCTTGATGGTTTTTGCCAGATCTGGATACACCCTCACCCTCAGAAGTAATGCATTGATATTCCTAAAATATAGGCACATAATTGCACTTAGATCTTTTCAAATACAAAAGAACCAAGAGGATAGCACCAAAATTTCCCACGAGTTAAGAGTGACCACTGCCGGCTTCACCAGCGAACAATAAAGCTCACTGAGTTCTGAATCTGGCACGCTCCCTATTGTCTCTACCCCGATCTGTTCTACAGAACCTAGATCCTTTTCCATCCTTCTGGCCAGATTCAATCTGAATTTGAAGCCCATGCCAGGAGTTCCTCCAGTTCTCCCTATTGTCAGTGGAGTGAGTAACAGATCTGAGGAGCATTGAATCATGCCTCCCGCCTATGCATCAGCAGCCATTACATCATCGGTCCTACTATATGAAAGAGTTCCAAAGTGTGAGCAAGTTTCAGAAGAATGCTGCTGATTTAGTAACAGAGGTGATGCTGGTGTAAAGATGCAGGATATGCAGCAGATTTTATTCCTCCTGAATGCTATCTATTGTTGCTGCTACCCATTTCCTGCCATCTCTTGGCATTATTCCTATAGGTATCTTATAAAGCAGGCTAACACAGCATCATCTATGAACCGACAGTCTAATAGTGCAGATGTATGCCTCAGGTTTCATTCATATGACACTTTTTTATGTTTATGCTATAGAGACCCCACAAACCTTCACTACAACAGAAAAAAAAAATTAAAAATATATATAACATATGTAGAACAAATATTTATACACAAAACGAGGAGAGAGGAGATTCTACTCACTTACCAAATCTGAACTACACTTCTTAGTCTACTTTTTATCCAAAGATTAAATTCCCAACAAATGACAATATCATAAAGCTTTTCTTTCCGGTGGGTAGCAAGGATGGGATACACTTAAATTCAGAGGGAGTACGTCTGCAGAGACTGGCTAGGACGCTAAGGCGCCATTTTTTGAAATCTTTGGTGAGACCTGCAAATCCGGTCTGGGTAAGTGGAGCATATTTCCATATGTTGTAACAATGAATGAATGATAGTTTAGATTGATTCAGTGTAGAAATTTGTCTGGGTGGTCTGTTGTGAGTATTTTTAATTTACGATTTTTTTAATTTTTAGGATATGAATATGTTGGCCTGAGTCGAGATATCACAATTCCCCTGAAGAAGACTGTTAGCTCAGTCGAAACATGTTGGGAAGTATATAATGAACAGCAAAGCAATGTAGCTGCTCGATGAAAAATTTGTGGCTAAGTATTCGAATCAGAGATGAATTTGATTTTCAAAGAACGTTTTCGTTCAGTTGTAGTTTACATTTGTAGCACTTTAGAATAGGTTAAAGGATTGGTTAGTGAATAAAGGTATTTGGTGGGTGGACAAATGACAATAAATGATTATATTACATCAAGCTCTGTAAGCTGATAACAGCCTGCGACCCATTGCGTGGTGAGAGGCTGCAGATTACAACATTAGAGCAACAAGCTTTATGATATTGTCATTTGTTGGGAATTTAATCTTTGGATAAAAAGTAGACTAAGAAGTGTAGTTCAGATTTGGTAAGTGAGTAGAATCTCCTCTCTCCTCGTTTTGTGTTTAACTTAGGAGAGGTAGTTGCTTCATAGTATTTGAACAAATATTTATGCCAGATGAAATATTCCCAGTAACCTTTGTTGTCTTCAGGACCTTTGGAGATCTTTAAGATGTGATGCTCATGTTTTTCTACTAATAATTCCTTCTGAGGTATTGTTCTAGGTGAAACATGTGCAAAGGGGTGCCAAAATCTGCCCCTAACTAGCAATGTTTTCCTTTATTTTTATAGCAGCAATGGCCTCAACAGGTCTGCTATGCTGGCAGTATGTGTCAAAGATCTCAACAGAGTCTGTCCCCATGTGTGATGCCAGTGTAGCGTCAGTGTATTAGAGAGATCTATCACTCCCGAGAGGTCATGGAAGGCAATAAAAGTTTATGCACCCTTTGGTGCAGGAGGTGTACAAAGAAGTGATGTAAGCGACCTCAGGATTTGAAGTCTGAAAGGAGTAGCCATCTCTTCTCAGAGTGGTACCATTAGACTTGTGCCACTCCACAGGCTGCTACCCAAGGTTTGCAGGAAGGACAAAGTTGGTGGGGATCGGTACAGCCCTCTAGCCTCAGAGGGTTCAGTAGTGCCTGGCACCATCAGTGGAGCGGACAGTGACCTCACCTAACCATGAGACTTAGGTCAAGACCCAAACCTACACGTGCCCCTGGCCAAGGTTTCTTCAGAGGGTACAGCAAAATTAAGAACATAAGAACATGCCATACTGGGTTAGACCAAGGGTCCATCAAGCCCAGCATCCTGTCTCCAACAGTGGCCAATCCAGGCCATAAGAACCTGGCTAGTTCCCAAAAACTAAGTCTATTCCATGTTACTGTTGCTAGTAATAGCAGTGACTATTTTCTAAGTCAACCTAATTAATAGCAGGTAATGGACTTCTCCTCCAACAACTTATCCAATCCTTTTTTAAACACAGCTACACTAACTGCACTAACCACATCCTCTGGCAACAAATTCCAGAGTTTAATTGTGCATTGAGTGAAAAAGAACTTTCTCCGATTAGTTTTAAATGTGCCACATGCTAATTTCATGGAGTACCCCCTAGTCCTTCTATTATCCGAAAGAGTAAATTACTGATTCACATTTACCCGATCTAGACCTCTCATGATTTTAAATACCTTTATCATATCCCCCCTCAGCCATCTCTTCTCCAAGCTGAAAAGTCCTAACCTCTTTAGTCTTTCCTCATAGGGGAGCTGTTCCATTCCCTTTATCATTCTGATTGCCCTTCTCTGTACCTTCCCCATCGCAACCATATCTTTTTTGAGATGCAGCGACCAGAATAGTACACAGTATTCAAGGTGCAGTCTCACCATGGAGCGATACAGAGGCATTATGACATTGTCCGTTTTATTCACCATTCCCTTTCTAATAATTCCCAACTTTCTGTTTGCTTTTTTGATTGCCGCAGCACACTGAACCGATGATTTCAATGTGTTACCCACTATGACACCTAGATCTCTTTCTTGGGTGGTAGCACCTAATATGGAACCTAACATTGTGTAACTATAGCATGGGTTATTTTTCCCTATATGCATCACCTTGCACTTATCCACATTAAATTTCATTTGCCATTTCGATGCCCAATTTTCCATTCTCACAAAGTATTCCTGCAATGTATCATAATCCGCTTGTGATTTTACTACACTGAATAATTTTGTATCATCTGCAAATTTGATTACCTCACTCGTCGTATTCTTTTCCAGATCATTTATAAATATATTGAAAAGTAAGGGTCCCAGTACAGATCCCTGAGGCACTCCACTGCCCACTCCCTTCCACTGAGAAAATTATCCATTTAATCCTACTCTCTGTTTCCTGTCTTTCAGCCAGTTTGTAATCCAAAATTCTCTCAGTTTTACCTAAGAGGGAAACTTCTGGTTCAATTGTACATGGAAAAGGTCTCCTGGTCACTCCCACAATGGCAGTCCCTCCAAATTCTTGGGCTAACTTGTTTGTTTTCATGCTTGCTAGGCAAGCTGCCTCTACCCGATGACACAGACGTTTTATTTGGGATGAACTCTTGGGCACCAGATATGTCTTCGGCTGGAGTTGCAACTTTGAGCAGAATTGTGAAAGTGCTCGGCAGCAAGACCTCCTCAGCTAACCCCTTAGCAAACTACTTTCCCTGGCAAAACTCTTATTGCAGCATAACAGGTAACCATTGTTGCCACATTTGACAATATCAACATTCGAAACAAATTTGTAGCCGCACATCATCAGCCACACGCGTCCACAACTGCGGTACAGGATTGAGGTCACATGCTGGTTTGCCATATCTCTTTTAGGCCAGGATTCATCATTCTTCGCAGAATGATGAATCCTGTGAAAATGGGTGGTGGGGGGGGGCAGGCCTGTGAAAGCCCGCAGCCTTCGCACCACGGCAGTACGATTTCGGGGGCTGAGGTTCGCTGGCTGCCAGCTTTCGCACCGAATAGCGCCACCGTGAAAGGTGGTGCTATTGGGCGCGCTACTGCCGACGTTAATGTTTGTAACATTATCGCCGGCAGCAAAGACACCCCCAACTCCCCCCCACCCCGCCCAACTCCTCCCCTCCACCTAATTTGCATGATATTGCATGCGAAAAGGCCCTTTACGCATGTGATAGAGGCTTATCACACGTGATACAGCCATATCGCGTGCGATAAGCCTTTAGAAAATAACCCCATTAGTGTTCTGCAGCTGCAGTTAGAAATCCACCTTCCAGACACTGTACCTGTTGGCACCTCCCATCCCAGATCGGCACGGCTACATGATGTTTTGCTTTTGGCAGCCCAGCGAAGGGATCCCCAGCATTTAGATTTTCAAAATATTAGATGAAGGGAGTTTGTGGGAGCTGCAGACTCAGAATTTAGACCTCAGGTGGGAGGGAGGAGCTTAGCATCACCACTTAACCGCTATATTCTTTTGAATATAGCCAGTAAAGTTATCTTGGAAAATGTTCCCATATAAGTTTAGAACTGCTCTCGACCATGTCTAAGGTTAGGCATATAACTTATCCAGGTAACTCCTAATATCAAAATTAGCTGGATAAGTTATTTGCCTAATTCTGCTCCACTCCAGAATGCCTCCAATATTCCCCTTTCTTATTTGACTGAATCTTAGCTGGATAAAGACTTAGGGAAACTTTCAGCCAGAAGAGAAAAGGGAATATTCAAAACTAGACATTTAGATGGATAACTCATAAGTTATCCATCTAAATGATTTTGAATATTGACCTCAAAATTTTTTTCAGGTTTTTCTTTTTTTGTGGAGAAGGCTTTTTTTTTTTGGGGGGGGGGGGTGGCTCTTTAGCACAGAGATGAAAAGTTGTCATATGATTAAATCCTGGGGGACACATGTGCATAATTAGACTGTTGGGTTCTAGATGTTGCAGTGGTTGGTATGCTTTATGTGACAGCATTGCAGTTTGATTTTGTGGGTTCTTTTTTATAATGAGGTCCATATTCAGATGCTGAATATACCTAGCTATGTCAAAATTAGCTGAATAAGTTTACCAGCTAATTTTAGGCCTGCTCTTCAGCAGTGTCAGATTTTTGTGTCATCCATAAAGAGACATTTTTTTTTTAATAAACATTTTATTAGTATTCTACAAGAAAAAGAAGAACATGCATTCAACAAAAAGATGTCAATTGTAACAAAACAGGTCTTAAATTATCAGAACTTTTCCATTTTTGCCTCAAGTCCCTTTGCAAAGCCCCTAATGAATACATTGAAAGGGATCATCTCTAGCAGTGAGCACTAAGGTACCCACGGGCCACTACTAGTCCCTTTACTTTCACTAGTATGGGCTCCATTAACCAACCACCATACTCTAACCTCTGCTGCTTTTAGCAGTTCCTCATGGAGTTTTGTCCTCCTTCCATACTGGCTGCTTCCACACTAGTCTTCTATGTGGAACAGTCTCAAAAACCTTTCTGAGATTCCCATAGGCCACATCCACTGCTCTTCCCTCATCCATTATTTTTATCTCCTCAAATAACTCAATCAGGCATGTTTGGCAAGACCTCCCTCTTGTGAACTCATGTTGTCTAGCTTTCTGCAGTCTTCTTATTTCAAGATACTACATTTTTTTCTTTGCAGCGTTTCCATAGTTTTTCCCACAAACTCAAGTGATAGTGATAGGTCTGTATTCACCTTTTTCCCTCTTGTTTCCACATTTATGGCGAGGAATTATATCTGCACGCTTCCCACCACTTAGAGCCTTCCTTGTCTCCAAAGACAAGTTGAAAAGAGCTGTGAAAAGTAAACGTTTTTTGAATGACAAATAAAGAAAAAGGTTTTTTAATGTTGTAATTAGGTATGCAGCGCCTTTAGATTTTTCTAAGCAGTAATTATGATGGAATATTGTGATTAATTGGTGCCATGGCTGATAAGACTGTGAATGATTTAGTTAATTTATATTTTTCAGGAAATCAGGAAATTCGTAAGCCCAAATTTCAAGGGGTTTGGGAAGAAGTAATAGCACTTCAAGATATACGGGCGGATTTTAAAAGCCCTGCTCGCGTAAATCCGCCCGGATTTGGCTGCCGGCGCGCGCAGAGCCCCGGGACGCGCATACGTCCCGGGGTTTTTTGAAGGGGGCGTGTCGGGGGCATGTCGGGGGTGGGGCCGAACGACGCGGTGTTTCAGGGGCGGGACGCAGCATTTCGGGGGCGGGACTGGGGGCGTGGCACCAGCCCGGGGGCGTGGTCCAGGCCTCCGGACCAGCCCCCGGGTCGGATGACGGCGCGCCAGCAGTCCGCTAGCGCGCGTAGATTTACGTCTGCTTCTAGCAGGCATAAATCTAGGGACAAAGGTAAGGGGGGGTTTAGATAGGGCCGGGGGGTGGGTTAGGTAGGGGAAGGGAGGGGAAGGTGAGGGGAGGGCGAAACAAAGTTCCCTCCGAGGCCGCTCCGATTTCGGAGCGGCCTCGGAGGGAACGGAGGCAGGCTGCGCGGCTTGACGTGTGCAGGCTGCCCAAAATCGGCAGCCTTGCACGCGCCGATCCAGGATTTTATAAGATATGCGCGGCTATGCGCGTATCTTATAAAATCCAGTGTACTTTTGTTTGCGCCTGCTGCGCGAACAAAAGTACGCGATCGCGCTTTTTTTTTAAATCTACCCCTATGTGTAAATAATACATTTGGGCATCATCAACTTCCTTCATCATCATTTTAGAGGTTTAGGACATTTTTGTCAACTTATGTATATAAAGTTTAAAAATTAAAACTTCTGTCATAGGATTGACTGAAGCCAATTTGTATTTAAAAAAATGTTAAGTTAGGAAACCTTATCAGGCAGAACGCTAGTGTGTGTCTCTTTGACTTGATTTATTAAAATTGTTCTGCTACTGGCAGGAATCCTAGCAAAGGATAAGCACTGGAATGGGATGCAGAGATGGGGAAGAATCAGTTGCTAAAAGGCAAAGTTCAGTATATTAAGCAGAAGCCACTTAAGAAAGGAATACTGAGCCAAGTATGGAGGCGGCACAGTCAGGATTTTGAGATTGGTCCATTTTATAGATGTTTTGGGATTTTTCAACTTTCAAATTGTATAACACTTAGCCCTCCATAAAGAAAGAGAGATTCTGTTTCGTCTGATAATAAGGCCTTTTGATTTTAGTCCAGTCATATGACTCGTACCCAGTGACACCTGACAACTGGTGAATGATAAATGGAGGATCCTTAAGAAACTGGCAGGGATCTTAGTAAAGGAAGCAGTTCCAACAGGGAATGATAAGGAGAATCCAACAAGAATAGAATCACATCTCACCAGTCTATGAGGAAACATCAGCTATATTATTTATCTAAGAGGTATAAGCATTAAAACCAGGGTTAGGATCTAGCAGCATTGAGTAAAAGCTTAGAGAAAGAAACATTTGAACATAAAAGCACACTGAATTTAAGTGAGCTATGAATGGAAATAAATTACATATTTAAAATCTTAAATTGCCTGCCTGATAATTGATTTGATGGAATAAAAATTCTCCTGATATCTCAAGACGGCTTTTTGCCTGTAGATATTTCTCAGCCCTTTGAACACACCCTGCTCCTAGAAGATTTGTCCTTTGGTGAGCAGACCTCAATGAGAATGAACCCTTATTCCTAAGCCAAGTTAAACTGAGAATGATCTCAGTCTCTAAAATGTACTGCTCTTGTTCTCCTTAATATTTGCATTATGCCACAGATAGTCTCCTTCTGGAGTTCATAGGATGCAATATGTTTAGGTAACATATCAAGGTACGTACACCTGGAAGTTCTTTTCAATCGGGCAAGGGCTCCAATACAATTGGGATTCTTTCTGTATCTTTCTGCCCCATTTTCTTGGTCTCTATTTGCATCCTTAAGTACTTGAGGATCTTCTCTCTCGGCATATGTTCCACCTCTAGAGCAATGTCATTCTTGTATTTTAGTCTTTTACCACAAGGTCCTGTTTTCTAGCATCAGACTTTTTATTGGTTGGAATGAGAAAGTCCCAGGTGATCACAACTTCTTTAATCTCTACAATTCTGCCAGGGTTGTGATCCCAATGTTTTTCTGATACAGCAGTGTTATAGTTTTTCTATAGTTTCAGCGGATGAGCCATGCCAACTTGTTGAGCCTTTCTGGATACAGGACTTCTGACACCATCGTGTCATTCCCAGCAATGAGATGTATAATCAATTCCAATTTTCTTTTATAGAACCTGCATGTCTTTGTTTTGCTATTTTTTTCTATAATTGTTTTGCATCATCTTGACTGTAGTCTATTGTCCTGTGCGGCAATTATCAATCTCTCATTTTTAGGTTTTTGTTCATCTATCCTTATCCATTCCTGAGTCAGGTTATGATCTATATGGGGTTTCTGAAGTAACTATGTCCCACCATGTTTGTGCTCTTGCCAATTGGTTTTCCCTGTTTGCTGGCCTGATTCTTTAGAGAATTTTTGCTCTTATTTTACAAATTCTATTACCAATTTCTCCAAATGTACTGATAGAACTCTTGTCCAAGTTTAAGAATGGAGGCCAATATTGGCAATCCAATTTCATACCTCACCACTTTTTATTTAGGTTTGTTGATGCTGTTAAGTAAGCCTGGAGGCCTAAGATAATAGATCTTTATGTGTAATCTATTTTTATATGACCCATACTGCCTTCAGCTCTAATGATATACAATCTCAGCACACAATTGTTCCTACAGATTATCTGATGGATATGGAAGTGTTTTCTTGTTCTTACATCCAGATTTTCAAGATCTTTATGGGACTAGCCTATGATTCCAGAGTCGTATGAGAGTGCAGGTATTGCAAGCAGATTGATGGCTTACATTATATTTTGTGCTGTTAAAGCACTTTTTAATATCAGTTTCAGGCTCTTGTAGTACTCTTTCAGATATTTTCTCTCATTGATTTGTGATTAATTTTCATTCCTTCTCTTACTGCTAGATATTTACATATACCTTTCTACTTTATGTTTCAGTCTTCAGTCAGAGTTTTCAGTTTCACCTAGGTTTACTCTACAAATGTACAGGATTACCTTCGTATATTTGTCCAGGCCAAATGTCATCCTGATGTCATCTGAGAAACTCCTCACTGCTCGGAGTTATGCTAAATGACCATCACAGGAGCTGCGACGTTTCAAGTCACCTACAAATAGTAGGTGCAATGCTATCTTTGGGTCATTAATATCTCTAGGATTAAGGCTAAATTCATAGCCCAAGGAGTTGAGAATACTCAGAGGATTTAGTGCCAAATAAAACAAACGTGGTGATAGGAACATAAAAACTTAGATACCATACTAGGTCAGACCAAAGGTCCATCAAACCCAATATCCTGTCTCTGATGGTGACCAATTCAGGTCACAAGTACCTGATAGGATTCCAAAGAATAGGTCCAGGCCTTCTTACTCATAACCATGGATAAGCAGTGGCTTTCTCAAGTCTACATGGCTAATAATGGTTTATGGACTTTTCCTCCAGGAAATTGTCTAAAATCTTTTTAATTCAGTTACAACTAAGTACTTGCACTGCATCCTTTAGCAACAAATTCCATCATTTAATAGTGTGCTGAGTGAAAAACACTTTCTCCAGTTTATTTTAAATGTGTTACCTATTAACTTCTTGGAATGTCCCCTAGTCCTAGTACTATTGGAAAGAGTAAATAGCTGCACCCTGTTTATCCTTTCTGCCTCACTCATGATTTTATAGACCTCTACCACATTTCCTTTCTCCAGGTTGAAGAGAATTATTTGTTTAGCCTTTCATCTTAGGGGAGTCATTCCATTCTCTTTATCATCTTGATTGCCCTTCTCCATATCTTTTCTAGTTCTGCTATATTTTTTTTGAGATGGGGGTGACCAAACCTGCACAGAATACTCAAGATGTGGTCGCATTCCTCTAACATTCTATTTGCTTGTTTGACCGCCACTGCACACTGAGATGAGGATTTCAAATATTGTCTACACTGACTCAAAAATCCTTTTCCTGGGTGGTGATACCTAATATGGAACCCAGCATTGTGTAACTATAATTTAGATTATTTTTTCCTGTTTGCACTTGCCCACATTAAATTTCATCTGTCATCTGGATGTCCAATCTCCCATCTTGCAAAGTCCTCTTCCCATTCCTCACAATCAGCTTTGATTTAACTACTTTGAATAACTTTGTGGGTTTGGTCCACCTATATACTCAGGGTTGAGCACGATGAAGATGTGGTTGGATGTAGTTTGCTTTTCAGAAAGGAGTGTTGATGGTGCCCTCAAATTTAGGCTCCACTGCTAGCTACAGAGGGGTTTGGACTTTGCCTTGCTGCCAGCACCTCCACAGACCAGGAAGCAGGACTCTTCTGGTTGGAGAGGAGAGAAGAGCATTTTTGGCTTTAAGAGAGTTGGCTATTTTTTTTAGCCAACTCCCAGCTCAGAAGGGCAAATCCTCCCCCTCCCCCCAATCTGAGGGGCCTGGATTTTGCTCCTGTGCTCTGCAATTGGTTAAATTAGTAATTAGGACCAGGTTATGCATTGCCCTAGTCCCAGGAGGAAGAACTGATTTATTTGGAAGAAGTTGTTTTTTTGTTTCCTTGAGAAGGCAGAAGACATTTTTCCAATACAATCACCCTGTCTATTTTTGGGAGAAGAAAATTGTTTTCTTTCCTATCACTGGGAAGGAAACTGGGACATTGATTCAGAGGCTGAACATAGATAGAGAGACTGTCTTGCTTGGAGTTATCATTCTGCTTTCCCTTATAAAGATTTTGCTGCTCTTGCCTGAATTCTATTTTTTAAGTTACGTTTTTAAGTATTTTTGTGTGAACACCACTCCAAGTCTCTGCCTGCTTTCTTTTAACTAGAGAACCAGTCTACTGAACTGCTAGATCTGCAAGTGAGAATATTATTGGGAGAGGGGTTGAGTGTCTGAAAAGACTTACAGGTTATCCAGCTTCCAAGTGGCTGATTACTGCACAGTGGATTGTGATAAATTGCAGGATGACTTTGTGAGACTGGAAGATTGGGCATCCAAATGGAAGATTATATTTAATGTGGACAAATGCAAAATACATATAGGGAAAAATAACCCATGCAGTAGTTACTAGAGATGTGCCTTCGTTTTTCACGAATTAGGCAATGCCAACGACATTGTCTAATTCGTCATTGTTGGGGAAGTTGGGAAAAAGAATCAAAATTCCACGAATTTTCAGGTTAAAGTCGGTTTTTTATTACTGCGCACTAACGGATGTTAGTGCGCATGGACTATCCGTTAGCGCGCAGTCGCTGGACGTAGTGCGCAGTACATGGCGCCTCACCGTACTGCGCACTAACGGATTATTAGTGCGCACTAGGTACATGGCAGTGCGCAGTGATATATGTTAGTGCGCACTAACGTAAATTGATACTAAATTGACACTTTTTTTAAAATTGAAGGTTGAATATGTATTCCTATTGGGTGTCTTCTTGTTTTTTTATTCATTACCAAGGTTACCAACAGCCAAGGTGCTGTTTTTTACAGATTGTTTTATATGGGGGATGGGGAATGGGAATGGGGGATAGATCTATTAGCTTGAAGTTCTAATCCTACTGTAGTAGTGTGTCTGTGGATACTGTGATTATGTCATCAATCATGTGACTAGAATTTGTTTGATATATTATGCATAATATTCATTTGCATCATTTTTGAATTGGCCACTTAAATTAATAGGTGTATTTTCCCTCCTACTTTTAGTCAATAGGTAGCAATAATAGCTATATAATAAGGGGTGCTCTGCTTATGTGTTGCTTTTGTTTTGTGGGTTTGAGGAGAAAACATCAGTCAATCAGTTTATAGCTAGCTGCAGCTGTTGATTTGATAGTTAGTTAATATTATACAGCCTTTATTGTTATTAAGGGGTACTAGCTGCTAGCTGGCTTAGCTAGCTGATACTAGTATCAGCCTATGATACTAGCAGCCAGCCAGTAGCCAGCCATTGCCACTAGCCACAGTAGCATATAGCTAGCTACTGGTAGCAGCCAAGCCACTAGCCAAAATAGCCAATAGCCACAACCAGTGAGCTGAGCTGAGCTCTACTCTTTTTTTCTGTTTCTTGAGTGAGCTCTTCGTTCGCAGCATTCCTAGCCTAGGCATAGGCAGGCACCAGCACTCCAGTCCAGCAGCAGGGCTTGCTTATAAAGGACAAGGTGAAGGTACTAAGGTAGGTGCGTTGATTGCTTTCTGAACATTGCAGCAGTAGAGTTTTAATAGATTTATAAAGATATAAAATTATATAATATTATATTTATCAATATTATATAGATGTATGTGTAATCTACCAGATTTATCACTAATAGTGTTTATAGCTAGCTAGCCCTAGCCAGTGACACTAGGCTAATAGCTAGCTTGGCTATTAGCCTAGTGTCACTGGCTATATTGGCTAGCTATTAAAGCCAGTGAGTCACTACTATCAAATCAATTCTACTACTAAACCTATAATTGGCCAATAGTCTGTCCAATATCCTATATTATGTATCTTGTGCTTGGCTTGAGGCTTCTGCTCCTGTGTGTGAGATCTGTGGGTAAGACTTGAAGTGGGAGGGAGAAGTTATTTTAGCTCAAAGAACAGAATAGGCCTGAAAAGGATATGAAAAAATAGGAATAGGACTTCTCTAACCTCAATGCAGAAAAGCCTAGCCACTAGCCAGTCCTGCCAGGAGGCTAGTGTAATGAGTGAACTGAAGTATTGCAGCCTAGTTTCAGTCTCAGTCTGCTGCAGTTTGATGCTCTGGCCAATGCATGGTATAAATTGCAATATAATATATTAGTAAGTATACTATATCAAATTATCAATTGTCAGTGTCACTCACTGACTAATAAATAATCACTATATCCTTCTTTGTCCTGTGGTCTGGGGGTAGCCTTAGCAATAGCTAGCTAGCTAATGCTATTAGCTCAATAAAGTTTTAAAAATGAATACCAAACTAATTTATTAACTTGTTTAATGTACTATATTTATTATATATTTCTTTGACCACAGAATCATAATGCCCCTACCAGTACCCTCTGGAAAAAAATGTGTTGCTAGTGATAGTGCTACTGGAAAGAGCTGTCTGCCAGTCCCTAGGAAAAAACTGCGATTTTTTGAGAAGAAAGAGGATGTAGAAGTGCAAGGAAACTTGTTGCAAGGGAAGGAACGAGCAAAATTTGAGGGAAAGGTGAAAAGATTAGATGAAAGAATGGTGCTACAGAAAGTACTGGATGATGATGATGAATCAGATATTGAGGAGGAGGAGGAGGAGGAGGAGGATGATGATCAGGAGTTTTTGGCTAGTAAACATTCTGAGGAGAAGGAGGAGGAGGAGAACAGAAGCAATGACAATGTTAGTCAGATTGCAAAACAAACAACTACTGCCAGTGCCAGCAGTATTGCTGGTACCCTGTCCCCTACACCATTTGAACATCCACGTGTGACTACTACTACTACTACTATTTCTACTACTAGTATGAAAATGACAAGTATCCAGCCTAGAGTAAGGAACAGTACAAGGACATCAAAGATTTGGAATCATTATCATGTTGTGGCTGACCAGAGATTTGGACAATGTATCCATTGTAAAAAGATGGTGAGCCGTGGAAGAATTATTGGACATCTTACTAACAGCAACATGAAATATCACCTTGAAAGAGAACATAGAGCACTGTTGCTTGCAGAAGAAGCTGGTCCCACTGTGCTTGCCCAGGCTTCAAGTAAAGCAACAGGGAAGCAGCCACAGAAGGAAAGTAGTAGTAGTACTAAAGATAAAGAAGATACAGATTGTGTGCATCTGCAGAAGCAGCAGTCTCCTCTTCCTCATCCCCAGCAGCAGCGGCAAGCTACCATGGAGCAGATGGGGTGTGTTCTTCTGCAATGTCACAGAGCAGGAAGCAGGCAATGTCTAAAGTGGGTACACGACATATTGCTCTAATGATTGCTTTGGATGATCAGCCGCTGCAGATTGTAGAAAATGAGGGATTTAAGCGGATGCTCCATTATTTCGCCCCTTACTACAAACTTCCTTCAAGAAGTACATTTAGCCGTCAGGTGCTTCCTTCCCTATACAGAAAATGTCGTGCTGAAATGCAGATTATGATGGCAAGGGCAAAGGGGAGGAGCATCCATCTCACCACTGATGTTTGGACTAGTATGAATGCAATGCATGCATATTTATCTCTAACAGCACATTGGTGGCAGCTGGATGAGGCATTAATACCTGTAAGCACTAGCAGCATTGGCAGTGGCAGTGGCAGCAGCTCCAAAAAGGTTTCGCCAGGATACCATTGGGCTTTACTGCATGCTCAAGTGCTAGACAAGAGACATACTTCCGAAAATATCTTACACGCAATTCAGGGGATGATGGAAAAATGGAATGGGCTCCTTAGAAGCAGTGATATGGAATGCTTAAATGGATTTTTCATTACTGACAATGGTTCCAATATTATTAAGGCTCTGGCTGATGGTAGATTCAACGGCATCTGATGCTTTGCACATACCCTGCATCTGATAGTGAGGGATGCTTTGGGGCTTAGTGGCAAGGAAGGTGGTACTACTAGTTGTAGTAGTCAACTCCTGAAGCGGTTGATTGAAAAGTGTCGCAAAATAGCTGGGCATTTCAATCGTAGTGTAAAAAGTGGGAAGCAACTCAGAAAGAGGCAAATAGCAGTTGGCGCACCTTTGCACAACCTTCTTCAGGATGTGCCTACCAGATGGAATTCCACCTATCTTATGTTGGAGAGGTTGTCTGAACAGCAGACACCTCTTCATGATTTGGCAATGGCAACTGAAATTGGATTGGAAAATCCTCTTGGATGTCAGGACTGGACAAACATTGCACACATGGTGCATGTCCTCAAGCCTTTCAAAGTATATACTGATGCATTGAGTTCAGCTAATGCCACTTTGGGTGGTGTCATCCCTGTAATAAACTATCTGGAGGAGGTATTAGAGGAATTTCTGCATCATCCAGATTTCTCTAAGGAAGTGTTAATGCTTGTTAAATGCTTAAAAGAGCAAGTTGAAAAAAGATTGAAACCTCTCATGCAAAGGGATTGCTATATGTTAGCCACGATGTGTGACCCACGTGTGAAAGGCAGTATTGCTCTCAAGAACAATGCTCTTACACATTGGAAAAAAAAGTTGATTACAATGGTTGAAAACATAATGTCTAACAGGGTCTGTTCCACTGGTAACGATGAAAAAGATTTAGTATCATCCTCTCAGTCTCCAACTCCATCCTGCTCAAGTACTAGTATGATCAGCTGCTCCCCTACCCCTTCCATAACACATCAAAATATGAGTCATTCCACATTTAATGAACTGCCTGCCATGTCACAAGCAATCGCATCAGCTGTTGGCAGAAGAGTTACTACTGAGTCCTACCTGCAGGAGAATGTTTCAGAACTGCATGTTAAGAGTTTTCTGTCTGAGCCAATTCAGAGCATGGACTCAGATCCCTTGAGATATTGGGCACAGAAAGCTTCAATGTGGCCTGATCTTGCAATACTAGCACAGCACTTTCTTTCCTGCCCGCCAACAAGTGTGCAAAGTGAAAGAGTATTTTCAATGACAGGGAACATAGTGAGTCCACACCGTGCACGTTTGTCTCCAGACTTAGTCGAGCAATTGGTTTTTATCAAAACGAACTTTCCACAGCTTGGGTATCCGAACTTTCCCTGTGACTGGGAGGAGTGAGTCTCTTGTCGAGGGCCGAGATCCAAGGTCAAGGGGTGGAAGAGAGGCTTGGCTCTATGCAGCTGTGCTCCCCGCATCGCTTGCTGGGGCGCCCGGCCACAAGAGGCAGCAGCGGCCACAACATTGCCGCTGCTGCCTCTTGTGGCCCACAGGAGAAGCCAGTCTGGGAGTCACAAGACATGAACACTCTGTCCTGCTGCGTCTCCAACACAGGCTTCTCACTCCCAGGCTCCTTTCCCCCAATGTCCACCTCTGAGGCAGGCAAGTCCTCGCTGGGTTCTTCTGCCTCAGCGTCCATCTCCGACAGCATGATTGTGTGAATGAAGTATGAAAGAATTTCAGGCCAATACAATATTAAATTGCACTTACAGTGCACAGAGAGGTTGATACTCTAACTAAGTAGCTAGTGGCTGTACTAGTAGTAGCTAGCTACTAGCTACTGGATATCCAAGTACTAGCTACTACTTGGATATCCAGTTTATATCCAACTAGTAGCTGCTACTACTACTAGCTACTAGTTGGATATAAACTGTTACTGTCTGTTATATCCACTACTGTAACAATATATTGATTAACCAAATATATACAGACACCCTTGAGTGTAATAAAAAGAGAAAACTGAGCACCCAGAAGTTGTACATTTCTGAAGGATTTTTTGTTCATGAGTCTGCTTTCTCCTAGTCCTTACTCCTACTTTAGTATCACAAGCATTACATTTTTTGCTTCAAATGGCTGTCTTGGTCATGGAGCAATTTTTGGCATTGACGTGTGAGTCATTGCAGTAGCTTGAGTGCTGCACACACTGCACACAGTGCACAATATTGTATTGGCCAGGTTGAAAGATGTGTGAATGGTCAGTAGCCACGGTTGAAGCCTTGACGTTGGCGCTACTGCTCACAAGTATACAACTTGTGCTAATTCAGCCAGACTGAATGTTGTATGGAAGTGTATGACTAACTTAGTTACTACTACTAAAACAATGAAATGTGTTGGATTATAATAGACATACATCCGTACATGTCTGCTCTTTGTAATTTAGTAGTACCATACTATATTATTTTGGAATAATAATTATTAGTTAAATGACTAATAAAATAATATATAAAAAAGAACAAGCAAACATTTCCAATATAAACAAATTTATTAACATTTATATTTCACACCACCACCACCACAGTACATGCACACATTTAAAAAAAAAAAAAAAACAAAAAAAAAAACCCAGGCCAGCAGCCCAGGTCAAGGCGAAATATGATGCCTTGACTTCATGATGTTGCAGGGTCAGGCTCATGTGGAGAGGAGGGTGTCGCCACTGGAGAAACCTCCTCTGAAGCAGAGGGAACTGGCACCTCCTCCTCATGAGGCATCTCATGAGGAGGAGAAGCCATTTCCCTCTGCTCCTGAGGGGCCTCCTCCAGGGCTAACAACCTCCTCTCCACATTGCAGACACTGGCCTGCACCTCTCCGACCCTCTGCTGCAACATCATGAAGTCGGCATCATATTTCGCCTTGAACTGCCGTACTTCCTGCAGGATCTCCTCCAACTTTGAATATTGTGCACAGCAGCACTTACATGTTGGAGGAGATCCTGGAGGAAGTACGGCAGTGCTGGTGCTGGCACTGGCGCTGGCGCTGGTGGTGGTGCTGGTGGTGGTGCTGGTGGTGGTGCTGGTGGCAGTGGTGGGCCGCTGGCTCCTGGCAGCTTTTTCTGGTGGTCCTATAAAGAAATTAAAATAAATAATAATTCAACATGAGACACAGAACTATACATTATACATACATTACATAGTCAGATATGACAAATAAAAAAGCAAATACTACTGGATGCGTGTGAGCAAGTTTATAAAATAATCTACCCCTTATTTAGTTTATTGACCTTGAGGATTATAGAAAAATGAGGAGTCCATTGCAGGGGAGAAGGAGTGAGGGGGAGAGTGGAGGGATATCAAATCTATCAACATAGATTAGAGAGAATACATAATTTGAAGGATTGGAAGGAGAAATAATAGTCAATCTCAGGTTACACAGAATATGATGGTAGGAGATACACTACAAACCTCTTCTTTTTTTTCACCTTCAATTCTTTAGTTTACTATCATAGCCACTCAGTGTCATTTAATATATACAAATAAATAAATACACACATCCCCCCATTCCCAATCCCCAGCCACTATAACTGACTGATATAAAAAAAAAAAGATTTTGTTTTTCAGCCTCAGATAATATATACTACTGTACTGGCTGTGCCAAGATATATTATTTCCTACCTAGACCACTTGTTGTTGCTGCCTCCGTCCTCCTCTGGTGACAGCTCTGCCTCCCACTAGGCCCAGGAAGCCCCGCCTCGTCCCTACCTGGGTGTTGTTCTGTACAAGACAAATCAAAATTCAGAGAACAACAGTTAGAATTTTAAAAACAAGAATGAGATCAGACACAATGATTCATTCACTGTTATAGTAAAGAAACATTTTTAACACAAATTCCATTACAATTACTTGAATAGTTGTGTAATGTGTGTTGTTCTTGTGTAGTATTCTGAAAACAACTTACCAGGCACGGAACGGGGCAAGGTTCGGCGGACCTCCTCGAGCCACCTACCCTCGTGCAATCGCAGATGGCGACCTGAAAATTAGAGGAATATACAGGAAAAAGAATAACATTGATTAATTTTTACAACATGCCCATGTTTTGCCTTGACCTACTAGATTATTTTTTATGCAACATACAAAAGTTAGTTATACATAAATACTATTTTATTTATATTTCAATGTGGCTTTCAAAAAAATCCCAAATACCACCATTTCAAAAAGATAAATATAAATATCAATAATATACCACAGATAATTTTATTTCCTTTGTAGTCTAGTTATTAAGTATTAATACTAGTATAGTATAGGGTAAGGGTGGTACACTAGTAGCTAGCTAGCTAGTAGCTAGCTACTAGTATTTCTGTTTTTTTAAAATATATTTACTTAACATTATAACTTTTATTACTTATAGTAGTTAATTATTACATTATAATTATATAACTCACTGTATGCTACTAGTAGCTGCTACTGTAGCTAGTATTACTATCATACTCTATTTAATTTTCAATGACAAAATAATATACATAATTTATAATTGAATAATATGATCAACATTATTATTTCTCACCTTTCTTTTTGAGGTCTTCCACCTCACGAGGGTAGGAGGCCCGCCGGCAAAACTCCTCCTGGAGAGAGGCCCAGGCAGCAGTCTCCCTTTGCAGGTTAGGCCTGCTGCCTGAGGGGGTGTACAGGTTCCTCTCATCCAGGAGCATGAGCCGGGCCAGGAGGTCCACGTCGCCCTGGGTAAAGCGGGGCTTCCTGGACCTTGCTGCCACCTTGGAGGAGGACGGTGGGGAGGAGTCAGACTCCCTCCCCCTGTCCTCACCGGACTCCCTTTCACGTTCCATCCTACCATGAGAAAATAAAAAAGAAGATGAAAAAAAGTATGTGCTATAGGACAGCTGTTTGTTCAGAAGCTCACACACTAATGCAGGGAGGGGCTAGGCAGCTCCCCCCTGTCTGTGAAGCCAGCCCTCAGCCCTCACCCTCACAGTGACAGTACACTATTCAGTTCAGTGGCAGGGACATGGGGGGAGGGGAGGAGTGAGGGTCAGGCAGCTGAGCTCCCCCCCCCCCCCCCTGTCTGTGAAGCCAGCCAGCCTCTCACTACGTAATGCAGGCAGGGAGGGAGCTGTCTCGGCCCTCACCCTCACAGTGACAGTACGCTATTCAGTTCAGTGGCAGGGACATGGGGGGAGGGGAGGAGTGAGGGTCAGGCAGCTGAGCTCCCCCCCCCCCTGTCTGTGAAGCCAGCCAGCCTCTCACTATGTAATGCAGGCAGGGAGGGAGCTGTCTCGGCCCTCACCCTCACAGTGACAGACAGTACGCTATTCAGTTCAGTGGCAGGGACATGGGGGGAGGGGAGGAGTGAGGGTCAGGCAGATGAGCTCCCCCCCCCCTGTCTGTGAAGCCAGCCAGCCTCTCACTACGTAATGCAGGCAGGGAGGGAGCTGTCTCGGCCCTCACCCTCACAGTGACAGACAGTACGCTATTCAGTTCAGTGGCAGGGACATGGGGGGAGGGGAGGAGTGAGGGTCAGGCAGCTGAGCTCCCCCCCCCTGTCTGTGAAGCCAGCCAGCCTCTCACTACGTAATGCAGGCAGGGAGGGAGCTGTCTCGGCCCTCACCCTCACAGTGACAGTACGCTATTCAGTTCAGTGGCAGGGACATGGGGGGAGGGGAGGAGTGAGGGTCAGGCAGCTGAGCTCCCCCCCCCCTGTCTGTGAAGCCAGCCAGCCTCTCACTACGTAATGCAGGCAGGGAGGGAGCTGTCTCGGCCCTCACCCTCACAGTGACAGTACGCTATTCAGTTCAGTGGCAGGGACATGGGGGGAGGGGAGGAGTGAGGGTCAGGCAGCTGAGCTCCCCCCCCCCCTGTCTGTGAAGCCAGCCAGCCTCTCACTACGTAATGCAGGCAGGGAGGGAGCTGTCTCAGCCCTCACCCTCACAGTGACAGTACGCTATTCAGTTCAGTGGCAGGGACATGGGGGGAGGGGAGGAGTGAGGGTCAGGCAGCTGAGCTCCCCCCCCCCCCCCTGTCTGTGAAGCCAGCCAGCCTCTCACTACGTAATGCAGGCAGGGAGGGAGCTGTCTCGGCCCTCACCCTCACAGTGACAGACAGTACGCTATTCAGTTCAGTGGCAGGGACATGGGGGGAGGGGAGGAGTGAGGGTCAGGCAGCTGAGCTCCCCCCCCCCCCCCTGTCTGTGAAGCCAGCCAGCCTCTCACTACGTAATGCAGGCAGGGAGGGAGCTGTCTCGGCCCTCACCCTCACAGTGACAGTACGCTATTCAGTTCAGTGGCAGGGACATGGGGGGAGGGGAGGAGTGAGGGTCAGGCAGCTGAGCTCCCCCCCCCCCCCTGTCTGTGAAGCCAGCCAGCCTCTCACTACGTAATGCAGGCAGGGAGGGAGCTGTCTCGGCCCTCACCCTCACAGTGACAGACAGTACGCTATTCAGTTCAGTGGCAGGGACATGGGGGGAGGGGAGGAGTGAGGGTCAGGCAGCTGAGCTCCCCCCCCCCCTGTCTGTGAAGCCAGCCAGCCTCTCACTACGTAATGCAGGCAGGGAGGGAGCTGTCTCGGCCCTCACCCTCACAGTGACAGTACGCTATTCAGTTCAGTGGCAGGGACATGGGGGGAGGGGAGGAGTGAGGGTCAGGCAGCTGAGCTCCCCCCCCCCCCTGTCTGTGAAGCCAGCCAGCCTCTCACTATGTAATGCAGGCAGGGAGGGAGCTGTCTCGGCCCTCACCCTCACAGTGACAGACAGTACGCTATTCAGTTCAGTGGCAGGGACATGGGGGGAGGGGAGGAGTGAGGGTCAGGCAGCTGAGCTCCCCCCCCTGTCTGTGAAGCCAGCCAGCCTCTCACTACGTAATGCAGGCAGGGAGGGAGCTGTCTGTGTGACACTGACAATCTCTGTTAAACTTTTTTTTCACTAAATTAGCATAAAATTAAATGAAGTACTTTTGTGTGTTAAACTTTTAATTTCCCCTAATGTAAGTAACTTCATTTAATATTATTTTTATATTATTTTATGCTATTTCACCGAAAAAAAAGTGCATTAACTATTTAACTTAACCAACTAACTAATAGTAAAGTAATACTGTATAAAAACTAAAACAGAATCTTATATATTTATTATATTATACACTTACAGTGGTAAAGTTGAAGTTGATGATATTGTAACTCTGTGACGTGTGTGCACAGCTCAAACACTGCTGCTCTCCTCTGTCAGCACGTAGTAAGAAAATAATTATTAGTGCGTGCAGCAAAATGGCCTCTGGGGACCTCACAGAGCATGCTCAAGAGAGCGCGCACTAATCCGCGTTTGTGCGCACTAACCAGCGGTAGTGCGCACTATCCAGCGGTAGTGCGCACTAACTACGGATGAGTTAAAATACTGATTCTACATTCCCATTGGCTGTTTTCCAGGTGGTGCGAACCAGTGGGAGCCCAGAACCGTACATTAAGCTAACGAACTCCTTAAAAATTGATACGTTTTACTTAAAAGTTGCAATTTTTGGTAGTGCGCACTAGCATTAGTTAGTGCGCACTAACGGGAACATTGGGCGCACTAACCCCGTTAGTGCGCACTAACTCTGTTCGTAAAAAAAACCAAATCACACGCGAAAAACTAAACTTTTAAACGAATCGGTCGACCGAAGCCCGATCCGATTCCTAAAAACGAAGCACATCTCTAGTAGTTACACAATGTTAGGTTCCATATTAGGAGTTACCACCCAGGAAAGAGATCTAGGCATCATAGTGGATAATACATTGAAATTGTCAGCTGAGTGTGCTGTGGCAGTCAAAAAAAGCAAACAGAATGTTGGGAATTATTAGAAGGGAAAGGTGAATAAAGCGGAAATGTCATAATACCTCTGTTTCACTCCATGGTGAGACCGCACCTTGAATACTGTGTACAATTATGGTCAAAGCATCTCAAAAAAGATATAGTTGCACTGGAGAAGGTACAGAGAAGGGTGACCAAAATGATAAAGGAAATTGAACAGCTCCCCTATGAGGAAAGGCTAAAGAGGTTAGGGCTGTTCAACTTAGAGAAGAGACAGCTGAGGGGAGATATAATAGAGGTCTTTAAAATCATGAGAGGTCTAGAATGGGTAAATGTGAATTGGTTATTTACTCTTTCAATTAATAGAAGGACTAGGGGGCACTCCATGAAGTTAGCAAGTAGCACATTTAAAACTAATTGGAGAAAATTCTTTGTCACTCAGCACAATTAAGCTCTGGAATTTGTTGCCAGAGGATGTGGTTAGTGCAGTTAGTGTAGCTGGGTTTAAAAAAGGTTTGGATAAGTTCTTGGAGGAGAAGTCCATTAACTGCTATTAATCAAGTTGACTTAGGGAATAGCCACTGCTATTATTGGCATCAGTAACGTGGGATATGCTTAGCTTTTGAGTACTTGCCAAGTACTTGTAGCCTGGATTGGCCACTGTTAGAAACAGGATGCTGGGCTTGATGAACCCTTGGTCTGCCCCAGTATGACAATTTCTTATGTTCTTATGTTCTGACTTTAACCACAGCAATGGGCTTTTACAAAATTGCCTGCCTGATATGCAATTAAAAGTGTGAGTGTAGGGCCTGTATATGCATGCACTTTTACCCACAGTGAGCAGAGGCCTTTCCAGGGATGAGGTTGGGGAAATCTTTTGCTCATCCTTTTACATTTTCAAAAGTATGCACATATTTTTCCTCAAAAAAAACTGTGCACACATTAGCAGGTGTAATTGCGTGCATGTAGTTTGAGCGTGCTATTTTTCAAAGGGAAAGCATGTGTGTACTTTCCCTTTGAAAACAGGTGAAAGGCTGCAGACTTTGCCCCAATGTGGGCAGTTAGAAAATTGGTCCCATTGTTGGCACTGTCCGTAGCAGTGGCTCTTGGCACAATCATTTTGGGAATGTGCTCAAATGGCACACGTCCTTGTAATTCATACATCTGGCACTAAATTATTGATCCAGGTGCAACCTGGAATTAAATAGCACCAG